>NC_046327.1:36342938-36658322 GCF_009819535.1 Lacerta agilis | reverse complement strand
GGAAATTTAAAAGAGAAGAGCTCCCCCCCCCACACACACACCCTTCTTTTCTTCAATTGAAAAGATTCTGAGCATCTCAAGCTTCAGTGGGAAGGCAGCAAACATATTGATGTGTTTATCATTTCAACATGTCCAGCTTTTAAGGTTCTTAAATTAAATGAGGGCTCCATATAGGGAGTACATGGATTGGTATCTTGGGGGAAGCTGCCAAGGAGCAAGAATTACATGGGATTTAGTAAGGAGTGGCGATGGTGGCAGTGGTCTGCCTTTTGGAAGGTACATGTGGGGTTAAGTAGGGCTCTGCTTTTAGTGAGCAGCGCATATATGCTCAGGCTTAGGAAATGGTTGTCACGGTGGGAGACACACACTGGATTGGCCCACAGGGCAGCTATTGTAGAGAGCATGGGATGTGGGCTCTATGTGTGTACATATGCGCAAGAGAGCATGTCCGTACGTACATAGGTATGTCACAGGGATGTTCCTCACACTCTCAATTTCCTCAGCACAAACATTTCACGGAGGACATTCAGACTCGCCAATACCGGGCACTGGAGGTACTAATTGGTGCCATCTACAGCACTCCTGCTGATATCTGGAGCACAGCATGCATGGTAGGTTCATGGGGCTCCTTCTGCTTCTTGTGCCATGTGGTGGTGGTGGTGGCGGCGGAGCTCGATGTCGGTTAGGGTTTTCAACTAAAAAACGTGTCCACAAATGTGGTCACCATCTCGCCATTATAAAAAAAAAAGCACATTCTTTTATTCTGGCGGGGTCTTGCTGAATCTCAAAGCCACTTGACTGTCAGGCACAATGTTCATATGGAACTTCCAGCTTCAGAGGCAGCATGCCTCAAATTAATACCTGTGGCCAGGGAGCTAAAGCAAGGAGGGAGCTGCTGAGGGAGCTGCTGCACTCATGCCCTTCTTGCGGGCTTCTCAGAGGTATCTGAAGGGCTGCTGCGGGAGACTGGATGCCGAACCAGATGGGTCTTTGGTGTGATCCAGCAAGGCTCTTCTCACACTCTTTTACTGAAAAGCAGCAAGGTTCTTCCCTGTGGCTTTCTGGGTTCGGACCAAACTCAGCCTCCTGGTTTGGCTCTACGAGGCTTTGTTTTGTCGGAATTGAGTATACACTTCCAGAGTTAACTATAAATACATTACTTCTGGTAAATGAGCCACCATAGCCGCAAGAGGGCCATGAAAATTATGTCCCAGGCTTTTTAGACTCATCTACCTACGTACCGGTACTATCTGAAACCAAAGGTTGCCAGATGTGAAATATTTTGGCTTTATTTTTAGCTCTCCTACCCTACTAAAAAGCAGGCCTTCCCTTTTGTCAGTGTAGTGACTGTTATTTGTCAAGATACCTCACGCTTCCTTTGCAGGCTTTGCTTGTGTGGCTGTGTGCCAGGATGAGCTGAATGTTAGGTGGTTAATGAGCTATAAATATACTTCCTTTGTTGCCAACCCTATTTATAGTCTAATAGCCGCACATTTAAAATCCTAACACAAAACAAGTTCTTCCTGTGCTTTGCCATTTTATGCTTCTTTTGAAATCATTCTGCCTGGGCAAAGGAAGTGGTGGCCTCAAGCGCGGCTTTTGGCAGGGACCAGGCTCCACCCAGCAGCTCTGGGGCTCCTGAGAGGAACCCATCTAGTGTAGGCAGGGGGACAAGGCTTGGGGAGAAGTCCAGCTTGCCCGTCTCACAGATCATCCACCCTGAGGCTTCTTTAAAATGGCTCCTTGTGATGTTTTTGTCATGCAGTTAAGTCATTCCTGTGCAATTGCTTTCAATGAAGTTTCCTCCAGAGCTGGTGCAATTGCCGGAAAAGAAAAAGTTTAAGCTGCTTGAGGTATACAGACATATACACATATATAATATGTAAAGGTAAAGGGACCCCTGACCATTAGGTCCAGTCGCGGTCGCAGCACTCATCTCACTCTATAGGCCGAGGAGCCGGCATTTGTCCGCAGACAGCTTCCGGGTCATGTGGCCAGCATGACAAAGCCGCTTCTGGTGAACCACAGCAGCGCACAAAAATGCCGTTTACCTTCCTGCCGGAGTGGTACCTATTTATCTACTTGCACTTGACATGCTAGGTTGGCAGGAGCAGGGACCGAGCAACGGGAGCTCACCCCATCGCAGGGATTTGAACTGCCAACCTTCCGATCGGCAAGCCCTAGGATCTGTGGTTTAGACCACAGCACCACCCACATCCCTATATAATATATATAATCCACAATTTCTTTGCACCAACATCTTAATATCAGCATGCGGTAAAAGCTGATAAAGCAGATTCTACATGACTCTGTGTGACGAACAAGCCAGCCCAGCAAGATCCTCACTCTAGGAATGGCTCCTTCTCTGTTCTGCCTGCCTGAGTCTGATGCATGATGGAACAAATATTCAGACATCAGTCATTGGTTCTGCCAAGTTTTCATGGCGGGGTGTGGGTGGATGGGTGGGTGTGCGCACGCACAGCAGATGATTCCCTTTGCTTCTTAGACCAGTGAGTACGCCAGCTCAGAAAACTTCACGAGAGGGTCAGGCAATGCCACACGAGCATTTCAGGCCTTTGGCTTGGCCTTCCTTGCTGGCCTGACTGGCTTCCATGTAGTTCCCACCTTTGGCCAGAGGTTGGCACTGGCATGCAGAACCACCTAGGTCCTGACATTTAACTGATCTGAAAAGTCACAACGGGCCACGGGGAAGAGGAGAGATTTCTTAACTGAGAGCCAGCACCTGCCTTAGGTGGCAAAGGCGCAAGAGGCAGCACCTCGCCCACCCCACCACTTCCGTCACCACTGGAACACCCCCCTCACCAAGTTTCAACGAGAGGGAGGTGTTCACATGCACAGCATTGCCACTTGTCTCCCCCCCCCCCTTGGGGTAGAGAACTCGAGCAGCAAGGGCTTGTGGGTCTGGCAGAGGGCAACCCATTCGTGTGGTGAAATGGGATGGGCCACCCCTGCCTTAACTGCATAACCTGATGATTCTCTTTCTTTGACAGGCATTTGAGCTGGCTACTGGCGATTACCTCTTTGAACCACACTCGGGCGAGGACTATACCAGGGATGAAGGTAAAGAGCTCTCGCTGGTTGAGCCAAATGAGGATGCTGTGTATGAGGCCTGCCTAGCCGGCTGGGCTTCAATCCCTCTCTCAGCTCTAACAATGGAGACATTGTTGATGCCAGAATTTCACAACAAGAAAAAAGGGGATGGAAGGGTGCGGAGTGGGGAGAGACAGGGCCCTGATGTTCCCTCCTCTCTTCCTTTTCAGATCATATTGCCCACATTGTTGAGTTACTAGGCGATATCCCTCCGCACTTTGCTCTTTCCGGGCGCTATTCGCGCGAGTACTTCAACAGGAGAGGTAAGTTAGGGAATGTAGCCTCTCTGGGTTGAGGGGATGTTGTTCCAAGCGGATGCTTCCACAACACATCCGTATCATGCTCAGAGGCTGTCAGGAGGAATTGTGAGGGGTGGGGAGAGCATGTGTCTAAGAGAAGTTGACAACAAGAACCTGAAGGAACTGTGTGATCGTGACCACTGGAAGGAAAGAAGCCGTTCAGGCAGCTGAGATTTGGGCCAGGAAAAAACCAGGTTTGTGGTGAAACCTAAGGCTGGGAACGTGTCAACATTTCTGGGGGGTCATTAATAGGTTCTGCCTACCCTGCCTGTGGTAAATGTCATAAAGGTCACAGCATTTGTTGTCTGGGGTGTCCAGAATCGGGCTACCTGCATGCACAAGTGGGTGGTCGTTTAATTGCAGCCCACATTCTCCGTTCCAAGTAATGTAGAACAACTTTTGTTCATTTGGGCTTACCCAACTTTTCAGTGGGTTGTACTCTGCACTCTCAGTCTGTCTGTCACCCACACCTTCCACTTCTGGCAGCCCCTTCACCTCGTCTGCTTTAGCTAGACAAGGTTCACAGGTTTCAGGGGGGCACCTACAAACAGTCATGAACAGCTCGTCTTTTGTCCTTCATTCAGGTACAAGACAGTGTTTTCTGCATTGCAGAAACTGTGTGGTCCCTCAACCTTTGTCATCAGTACTAAGAGTGTCTGGGTAGTGGTTTGGGACTGTTGTTGTCTCTGCATGCCTTTTTTGCTGTGTCCACCTGTCTGTTCTTTTTCTCTCTTTGCCCAATTGCTGCTCATTAAATGAATCCAGCCACTGATGATGTTGACGACCATTAGATGGGAGAGGTCTATCAGTAGTAGCTAAATGGAGATTCCTTTACCTCAGAGGACAAGATGCTGAGTCAAGAGGGCTGCTACCTTCATGCCCTGCTTTGGGGCACCTTTTTTTAGCAGCTGTGGGAAAATGAATGGGCACTACATCGGAGGGAGCTCCTACAGTTAGCCAGCTTCTACTAATGACAGACCTTTCCTGCTCCACAGAAACACCATGAAGGCCCGCAAAGGAATCTAGAGGTTTACTGCACGCTCTCAGTTTATTGCATAATAAATGCCCGTTTTGATCATATTGATGCTTTCACTTCTGGGAGGCTGGGCCACCCCCCAAGAGATGCAGTATGGGTGTGCTGTCAGTTATACGGCAGCAGGGTGGGATTAATAGCATAACTACCACCACTCTGGGCAATCTTTCCCATACCAAGCATCACTATGACAATATATGAACAGGTAAAATGTGATGATTGGGGCTTATGCAATGCCTGTTCAATATGATGCCCAGTGTTCAATAACTCCTTGCCTGGCCCAGAATTAATTTCACAAAGTAAGAGATAAACCAGGCCCAAGTTTGGTTTTCCTTGGTGCAGAATTTTCAATTCATTTCACTTTCCTCCAGTGCAAAGTACACACCGCCCTAGATGGGGCATCTCCACCAACCTTGCCCTTTTTGTCCTCCTTCCTTCCCCAGGAGAACTGCGCCACATTAAGAATCTCAAGCACTGGGGCCTGTACGAGGTCCTGGTGGAGAAATATGAGTGGCCCCTCGAGCAAGCAGCCCAGTTCACGGACTTCCTCTTGCCCATGATGGAATACATCCCAGAAGAACGCACTACAGCCTCCCAGTGCCTGGAACATCCGTGGCTCAACTCTTAAGGCCAGGCAGAAGTCCAGATGGACAGGTAGCTTGAAGGAAGCAGTCTTCTAGCCTGCACAAGATTTCCCTGGCACGAACCTGGTCCTATCACTGGAGTTGACGGGCAGGGGGAAAGGCTGTCTCCCCCAGCTCCTCCCCCCTAAGTGGACTGCATTGCAGGACTGGAGGGAAGAGGCTTTTCTCTCTGGCTGATCACAGTGGGGAAGAGGGAACTAAAGCAGGACTGGAACCCAGGAGCCAAGTTCACTCTGTGGTCATTTCTGAAGCACAGCCAGAAGATTCCCACAATCCCTTGCTGACTCTTTTCCTAGAAGTTGCCTTCTTGGGAGGTCTCCATGGCCACCATCTCCATGTACCCTTGACTGATGCGGTTTGACTTTTAAAAAAATCATTGTGGTACTTCCTTGCCAGTTTCTCCCCCTCTCCCTGCTCCCCATCGTTCCTAACTTGTGGGCAAAGAGAGTGGCTGTGAAGCTCCCAGCATGTGTGGATTTGCGAGAGGCTCAATATGTGAGCAGAGTGTGAATGATGAAAAGGAAGAAGTGCATGGGAAAGAAAGCTGGGAAGGGCAGCTCTTTGTGTGGTGGCAGAGAGACGCTGCAGGTCCTGGCTGGTGCCCCTACCCTGTCCAAATTTCCATGCCAATGAATTGCAGGAAAAGTGACAATGAATGTGTGCAAAGTGACATTACCGTGGCCTGGAGGTCTAGCAGTGGCACTGTGTGGAGGGAATGAGACAAGGTAGCTGATGCAGGAAGCAGTAGAAATGTATAGGCAGTGGGGGTGAAAGAATTTGTTTTTCTGGCTTGGCTGTCAGCACCTGATGTCTCTGCACTTCACAGGCATTTGCAGGCAGGTTTCTGCCAGCAACTTTGTGGTTAAGAGCTGAATAAATGGGCCCCAGAGTCCTTTTCCCTGCTGCCTAGGCATGGATCATGGCCCTTAACGTGCTTTACTTTAGCCAGGAGTTGCTCATAAATTTGGTATTCTAAGAAGCTCAGAAGTTTTTTAAACAAGTTTCTAACCCTTGTCATTGCTAAGGAAAGGTTTTTGCAAAGGGAAAGGGAAAGTCTCTGGGCAGCTTTCAATAGCTGGGATTTTTTGTATGTTGTGACATCTCTTCTCCCCCATTTCTAATGGTCTTTTAGTCCTATTTTGCCTCAGTTTCCTTTTTCACTCCAGTTTGAGGTGAATGGGAATCATACTGAATTTCACCCACTACCCTACCTGGTGGGAGAAAGCAAGCTAGCTGTGTGTGTGTGTGTGTGTGTGTGTGTGTGTGTGTGTCTTTACCCACAAACTACTCCCCACGATGCATATTTTGGAATGGCTGGCATTGTTGCTCTCTCAAACTGCTACTACAGCTCCCGCTTCCCCTCCCCCCCCTTAATGTTTCCTGACATTTTTGCTACCTGTGGTCAGTTTTCATTATTATAAGGCAGAGTGTAGCTGCTCCAAAAAGCTTGACACTGTTCCAAGCTACTTTTGTGCCTTTAGGAAGAAGCTTATCTACTGTTCGTGATGAAAGGTTGAATGGTGTGGGAGTGCCCCTGTAGCATTTCCCAAAAACATTTTGGGTTCGGAAAAGGAGGAACCACAACCAGAGGAAAGACACAGAACAGGAGGAGGGAAAAGATGTGTGGAGCTAGGCTTAATCCCAAAGTCCGAAGCTCTGATGCCTGTCCCATGGCTATAGCACTGGAACCCAGAAGTTGTGGTTGGCTCTTGCATACTGCAGCCTCATACTATAAATGGGGAGGTGGTGTTGGGGAAGCCTCCTAGGTATGGCAGACAACTGGTCACAGTGCTGCCCAAGACTGGTGTCTTTAAACCAAAGTTGTGGTGCAAGAGAACGGCATAGGGAGAGGGAAGCAATACTGTTGCCTTGCACTCCAGTCTCTGGAACAAGAAACCTGCCCTTGCTTTAGGGTGTTGCCCATGTTGGAGTGTGTGTGTGTGTGTGTGTGTGTTAGAGTGAGTGTGTGTTTTGAAGGCCCTTGTGCTGTTCCAGGGATTTAAATTCAAGACTTTTCATTAAAACGTTTGCAATAGCCTCTGCCTCCTCCTCCTTTCTAAGGGCAAAGTTGGGTTTAGGAAGACTAGACACTAGAGGAGAACCTCTTGAGGATCAGGTTCTCAATGTCTGCGAGGGAAAGGGGGTTAGGGTTAGTCCCTCTAAGGTAAGTTGTTCTTCTACTTCCTTTCTGGGATTGATACCTTGGGTGTGCAGTGCTATGGAGGGAGGGTGGTGGTAAAAGTTCACACTGCCACAGAATGGAATGGAAGTTCAGAACGCAACTCACCTTGAGAAATACCTGCCCCAAGGTCCCCAATACACCAGGGGTGGGGAGCCTCTCCCAGCCCAGGGCCACACACACTTCCAAGGGCTGGGCTGGCAGCAGCGCAAGGAGTCTGAGGCAAACTCTTACCTTAGTTGGACTGTCACCTACTGCACCTGTGTGAAGTCAGAGGTTTCTGCATACACACCTCTCTACAGCCAGACACACGAGCCATTATTGCAGTTCCAAGGACACATTCCAGCTGGGCAAAAGCACTCAAGGACAGAGAGCAGGTCCAGTAGGGGATGCAGACTGGCGAAGAGTTCTGGAGGACTAGAGTGCCACATCCAGCCTGTGGGCCTGAAATTTACCACTCCTATCATATAGATTATGAGACACACCTAAGACAGCTCAGCAAGGTCTGCATGAATCTAACCATTTACCAGGAGGCTGCTTTCTGTATAGGCCTCTCCTGCCCTGGAGTGCATGTTTCTAGACCCTGACTGTAAAGACAGGATTTTAAGCCTAGGCAGTGCTTGATTGGGGGCAAAGAATTAGTGTGCTGCAGCTCTTTAGTGCTCCCCATTGCTAGCAGCAGCAGAAGTCATGCTGCTTGCAGAGTTTAGCTTTTATGTCACCATTCTTTGGCATTCACAAAATTAAGTGTGTCTTTCTGTACTGTGTTGCAACAAAGGGATGTGCTGCTGTAGCCATAGGAAAACCTGCTTCTTTAAAAATAGGCACAATCTTAGATTCCAATCTGCAGGTGCTGTGGTGGTAGGTTATACTACAGGAAGCAGCCAGCTCCCTTCCCTAACTAGGGAAGTCTGGCCCTTGCATTTGGCTGCTGCTTTAGCCAGTCCTTGATTGCAAGTTCCTTCAGTGCAAATCACCAGGATCCTTACCGACGATAAAAACCATGCTCCATAGCCCCAAACTTCCCTCTCCCCTGCTGCTCTCACCACACCATTAATCCACTTAGCTGTGCTTATCTACTAGTCAGCCTAAAAGCAGGAGACAGATACATGATAGGCCTCACATTTCCATTTATTTCCCTTTAGTGAGGTGGATATGAATTGCCATCTTACACACTATATACAGAAGATGGGAGTTTGTGCTTAGCTAGTTCGCAATGGAACAGTCTGTTCTAGTCACAGGCAGCAGAGTTGCTCCAGCCTCCTTTAGGCAGACAGGAGGGGTATCTGTTTCAGTTGCAGCTCAAACGGCAATTGAGGCTGGTTCTTTGGCTTCAGAATGTCACTAAAAAACAACAGGCAAAGGTAAAAAGAATTGAATGGTCCTTAGCAAAGCTATCTACAGTGGTACCTTCTTTTGAGTCCAGGATCCGTTCCAGAGCCCTGGACGCTCGGTGAAAGGGACACTCGACAAAGCGCCGCTCTGCGTATGCACGTGGAGCAGTTTGTGCTTCTGCGCATGCGCGAGCGGCAAACCCGGAAGTAACCCGTTCCTGTACTTCTGGGTTTGCCGCGGATGTTTGCCAAAATGGACGGTTGACAGGGCGGACGTTCACAGAGGTATTACTGTACACAGGCTAAGAATAATTATATGCCATTCTGCCCAACCTCACTCTATGGTTTATCACTAAAATTCCCATTTTGCAAAGAGGCAAAGGCTAAGGCAGGGACAAGTGAAGTTTAAAACTGCTTGGCTTCAGTTCCAGGAGGATCCTTCGTGTGCATGCAGCCCCTAAATTCTGCTGCTACCAGTGCCCACTAAGCCGCTGCCCTTCCTTCTCTTGCCCTACATCCAATCCCTAAAGACAGAAGCTATGAACTGCTCAGTAAGGACAAGCAAGTACAATCATACAAAAACATTGGTATGATGACATTTCTTGAAACCTTGGAAAAAGGTTTCAAGAAGTCTGCACTTCATCAGAATGCACTTCCCTTCCTCACCTTCCACTTCAACCCTCCCCCCCCCCTGCACCTTTTGAGAGCTGCAAACCTGTCACCTTCCTACCCAACTCACCTGTGCCAGGTTCGGGTTAGATTTTTTGATCTGTTGCAGGATGGACTGAACAGCCACAGAGGTTGTACCCTGGCCCCCAATATCTGGTGTGTGAGTCTGGAGAGGAAAAAGAAAGAAAAAGCTGTATTAAGTCACCTTCACCCACAACCACCCCTTCACAGTACTCAATTTAGTTAACTAGCAGTCAGTCTTCAAACTTTTGGGAGCCAAGAATCCCCTTCAGCCCAAACATGCATTTTGGGACCTTCATTTTGTTACTAGTTAATTTATCTGTAAACACTGTTGAAAGGCACTTGGTGTATATACACTGCAATCATCCCTTTGTCCCAGCAAAACACTGGAAACTGCAGTTCCCAAAGAGCTAGAGATATCACCAAGTTAAAAACTATTTCCCATGGGATCCACAAATGCCAAAAAGGCAACAGATGTTTGTAGTGAAGATGGGCTACCTACTCAAAGTGTAAGGACAGTGACCAAGGGAGACCCACATGCTGTGGGTGTGTATGTATGATTGTGCACTCTTGGATACCTGTGGATCTTGACCAATTGAAGGGATAGACTACTACTCCACCCAACTCTCTTTCCACAATGCCGCCAACTTGATACTTCTGCTCCCCCACTGTACCAACTGACACAAGCTTCTTCATTTACTTCTCACTACAAGTCCCTGCGTTGCTGTACAAGTCATGGCCATGTTCTCTGATCCAACTGCACCTCCAGTAGGGCACACGGACTAGTAGCTGCTAAGCCGTCTTTGTTTTGCCTTGGGGATCTTTAGAGACTCATGGGCCCAATGGCTGCATCCTTCACACTTGCTCTAGGAATCATTTAGACCTGCCCCCTAAAAGCATGGCTTGGAATGGCAAGTCACATTTTGGGTTCCCCCCAAAACAAACAAGAAATCAATCTGAGATATTTTACAATGGATTTTAAGTTCTCTGCTGGTATGTACAGACCCAAGAAGAACACCCAGTGACCTTAGCTAAGAGCCCATATCCCTAATTCTCTTGATAGGCCATTGGCCTGGGAAGGGAAAAAGCAACTCACTTCTGCTACGTCCATAGAGGTCAGAACTGCCTTGCGGATAATTGATGCATGGTTGTGCAGTCTGCAATGAACAACAGAGTGAAGTGGTGAGAAACTGCAGCAGAAATGCAGTCTCTCTTCTCCCACCCTCCCCTATTATGATGGAAGAATCTGCCACTGAGACAAACATTTCATTTTTGTCTCACACTTTCCCTAAGAAGATCAGGTAAGTGCAGTACAGTAGCTCCCACATTTTAGATACATCTCTCCACCTAGTATCACCCAATAATTTAGTGGCTGAGCAGATATTTGAACTTGGGAATGCCTAGAGCAGGTGAAGAGAATCTTTGTGTCGTCGCTCCCCCCCGATGTTGCTGAACTACAACTCCCATCAGCCATAGCAAGCACCATCAGGGATGATGAGGGCAACATCTGGAGGGCCAAAGGTTCCACACACCCATCCTAGAGGCTAACCCACTATGCCAGGTTGGCTCCCATAGTTGGGAAATGGGGAAACAATTGCGGCAGTTGTATTAGGTGGCAGCGGCTGAGACAGGGAAAGGGGTATGCGCACGTACTTGAGGTGGTCCAGCATCATGCAGCTGGCGAGCAGCATGGCTGTGGGGTTGGCAATGTTCTTGCCAGCAATGCTCTTGCCAGTATTGCGCGTGGCCTGAAGAGGGAGAAGAGAGAAATAAGGCATTAAGAGAGCAGGCTATATTGTCTGAGGGAGCAAGAGGGTTTCCAAAATGAAAGAAACCAACATAGAATAATGGAGAGGCAAAGATACAAGTGGCCTCTCTTTTTGCTGGTGTGTTCTGCTCTCTTCCATCCCCCTCAGTTTTCTTCCAGGCAATGCTTATTGGAGAGATCCTGGTGCTCAGGCCCATCTGGAAGCCATAGCCTCTGCCTTAGAAGCCCTTTCTCATTCAGTCGAGTAGCGTTCCTGTCCTCGGTGCTTCTTCGTCACAACCCCACTTTACCAGAGCCTGACATCCACCACACTCTCAAAAACTCACCGTTTCAAAAACTGCATAATCACGCCCGTAATTGGCACCTGGCACCAGGCCCGGGCCCCCAACCAGTCCAGCACAAACGTTGTTGACGATGTTGCCGTAGAGGTTAGGCATAACCATGACATCAAACTGCTGTGGGCGAGACACCAACTGGGAAAATCACAGAAAGCAGTGAGTGTAAAGGTGAGAGTAATGATTCATGTTCCCACCTCTCCCCACCCATCCCAGTCACAACAGAATGGTGATGTAGTTTCAGGTGTGCCTGGAAGCTGACATAAAAGCACTCCTAATTTAAACAATTTCTCTGAATGATCTGCAAAAGTCTAAACAGAAGGTTACATTATTAGCCAACCTGTTTTTCCGTCCAAAGAAAAACCTGAGAAATGTCTTCCGTTTCCTTTATAACAATTGCTTTGACTATTGCAAAACTTGACATTTCCAGTTCTCGTGATTCTATTTTAAAAAACAAACAAAACAAAAAACCCCAAAATTATGCTTGTGGGCACAAAACACTGGGCCTGACTCCTGTGCATGTTTAATCCATGTGAATGGATTAAGGTGGGAATCTGAAAGGGATTTACGGTGGGAATCCCTGAACAGCACTGCCAAAGAGAATAAAGAACACAAAGATTTGAGTTGTCTACAAAGAAGACTCAGGTGTCCTGTGTTTGAAATGGCAGCTAGACATAAAACTAGAACATCCAAGTACCTGCATAGTAGTGTTGTCAACAATCATGCTCTCAAATGTGATGTCTGGGAAGCCAGCTGCCACCTCTTTGCAGCACTGCAGGAAAAGGCCATCACCCAGTTTCCTAATATGGGAGAAAAAGAGGGGAAATATCAGCCAGAGCTGCAGCAAAGGCACCATAAACTGTAGAGGCAGCAAAAGTTTGTGGTATTCCTGAACCAGAGCAGAAAGGTGTCTGATGCTAGCGTACAATCAGGCCTGTACTGCCTACCTCTTCCACACAGAACTGAAACCTGATCCCTGACTTGGCAGCCTAGGAATAAAATATCACAGCACAATGGCCTGATTTGCAGGGTTCATAAATAAGAATGAGGCCATCTCCTACTGGGCACAAGTTGTGGCACACTTTACACCACTGAGCCAGAAAACCATCACCCCCAGCTACACCCATCCCTGCTCCCACACACGTACGCTGAAGAAAGGCCTACATGTCCCCAAACGTACATGATGTTTGCCTTGTGGACGGCGGTCACCTTCTTGCGCCCAGCTTCATGCGCCAGCTTGAAGGCGTATTCTGCGATGCGCAGCGACTTGGTCCTTGTGATGATCTTCAGGCTCTCCACTACACCAGGGACGCTCTGGAGGGGGCAGGGGCAGAACAGGCAAAATCAAAACTCCTAGGTTCTATCTCTAGCTCAGTTGGGACTGGGTGGAAAATGATGTCCTACTCGGAAAGATTACTGCAATCCAGGGGTGTAGTGGGGGGGGGGCGGGGCGGGCCGCCCCGTGTTCCATAATGGAGGGGGTGACAAATTACCAAGGAAAATTTTTTTTGAAAAAAAAGTTGAATTTTTTTTTGAAAATGCCTGCTCCGAAGGTCTTATCTTACTATACTAGGGATTATATAGCTATATATGAAATTTCATGCATATCGGTTAATATCTTGACCCTCTTCCACCAAAATAGCTGTTCGCTTGGCTGTTTTCCTATGTCATGAAGGCTGAAATTTCAGTTCAGAGAACACTTACTGTTCCCAACCCTAACCCTGTGGAAAGCCATCTAATTAGACTTTAATTTGATTTTGAGATGTTTTTAGGAGGTAATTTAATTATTGTTTGATTTTATACCAATGTTATGTATCTGATGTTAGCCACCCTGAGCCCGACTTCGGCCGGGGAGGGTGGGATATAAATAAAAGTTTATTATTATTATTACTTGTTATTATTCCTTTGTAAGAAAATATGAAATAACGTAAAACTGTTTTTTTTGGGGGGGGGAATCAATGGGGGGGTTGGCAATGAATTTTCCGCACCGGGTACCACCTGACCTTCCCATGCCTCGGGGGGGGGGGACAAAAAAGTTTTTGCCCCCGGGTACCAATTTACCTTGCTACGCCCCTGCTGCACTCCTTGACTTGGAGGGGTTGCCAGTTTTAGGAAACCAACTTTCTGCTTGTGGTTTTCCCCTATGATTTATCATAGAACCCTGGTTAGAGGCCATGTATTTAACTGAGCAAGAGCTGCAGGCTTTGCCTGTTTGTATCACACTCATATGAGACAAAGCGTGTGTGTGTGTGTATTCTAGTATGGAGGATCTTTTACAGAGCTGGTCCCTGTGACAGGTCATGGTGAGGAAGAAAGGGTTAAAAAGCCACTTGCCAGCATCTTGGTTTTTGTGCAGGAGGAACCATTTGGAAGTATGCAATCACAGGAAGGAATCCCTGGAGTTGAAGGATGAGAGCCAGTTGCTGGCCACCATTATACCATCTTTGACACCTCACTAAAAGGTCACTTGCCGTATAGCAAGACTATCCCATCAACACTCAATCCTGATCATGATATGCCACAAGCAGAGTTAGTATGCTTTAGAAGGAAAGGGAAAAAGCCCACCTGGAGAGGAACAGCACTGCCCCAATGCAAATAGGGTTGAGGAGGGAGAGGAATATGGGGAGAAATAAAGAGAGCAAAAGTGGTTGCCTCTCCTAATTGGCACCTCATGCTCCAGGCTGCTGTATTCTCCCTCTGTGTTCTCTCGGACTATGAGTATGTCGATGTCATGGTGCCTGGTTGCCACTCCTCGAAGGCTCTTGCAGTGAATCACATTAGCAAACAGATCCAGATTTGTGCTGTGGAATCGGAGAGGGAAAGGGAAAGGTCACACGGCACAGATTCTACTCAGAATAACAATTGTTGTGATTCTGTGTACTTCAAAAAGCACAATTGATCCTTCTGCCCAAGATCCACCTTCTCCCTAGTTTCGCCAGTTGCCTTAACAAGAGTATTGTGTTGCTATTAGAGATGAACCTCATATGCTATGGATGATGAGCAACCCACATCATTGGAAATGAGATTCTGTGGCACACCTGGATGCGAGCAGGAGGGCTGATGGGTCTGGCTGTGATGCAGGGTCACACCCAACCAGCAAGAATGCTGCCGATTGCTTTTCCAATGTGCTTCCCAGCTCAGCAGACCAGAAGCACCACCACACTGAGGAACAGAGGGCAGAACTGCATATAATGTGTGGGTAGCATGCTAGAGTAACACGTCAGTCCTGTGACTTGTGGCATCACCATGGTAAGCAATAAAGAAATTAAGACTATTGGCCTCATTTACATACTTTCTTCCACTTCCGCTATTTTTTTAAGCATCTAGGCAGGGGTAGGAAATGGAAATGAATGCTTGTATATGGACTAAACCACACTCCCAACTCTTAGGCTCTGCCTGGCAAGTGGGCTAAGCCTCTCTCTCAACTCACCGCATTATGTTGTTCCGGGAAATGTGAGAAGGTGGTAAGTTATGGTTCGTCTCGATATTTCCTATAAAGCCAGGAAAAGAGAACCAGTTAATAAGAGGATCCACTCCCTGGCCTTAGTAAACATAACACACCAATATGGGGCAATCTGAAAATTGCAGCTATATAAATTGCCCTCTTTCCTGATGGGTTAGAAACAAATGTGGATAAAATATCAAGCCTGGGAAATCTGGATTCAGATTCCACAGCAGTCAGACATGTACTGAGAGGCTGTTAGTTTCAGTTCCTCCATCCATAAAAATGGGAATAAGCAGCACCAGTTTTCCAGAGCTATCACAAGGATGCAATAGGCTTAAATGCAGCAGAGTATTGGACTATGACCTGAAAGACCAGGGTTCAAATCCTCACTCAGCAATGAAGCTCAATGGGTGACCTTGGGCCAGTCACCATCTCTTAGCCTAACCTACCTCACAGGGTTGTTGTGAGGATGAAATGGGGAGGAGGAGGAGAACCATGTACACCATCTTGAGCTCCTTGGAAGACAGAGGTGGTATATAAATGGAATAAATAAATAAAAATAAGCATCTTCAAATACTGTTAAGGAGAAACCTAGAATAGACTCATTTTGGACTGAAGAAGAAAGAAGGGAAGGAGGAAAGGTGACCAGATGAATCCAAAATGTGGCTTTGGAAAATAAATACTGGCCTTTACTAAGCCCATGCAGCCCAGTATAACAAATCTGCCCTTTCCAACCGCCCCCTGAAAGGATACACAGGACACCCCTTTCTCCTCCTTTCGACTTCACTTTATGCAGAATTTGGCACAATTCTGCATGCTGTGAAAAGGAAAGAGGATCACCTTTGAGGGCCACACGGTTGCGCCGGATGGCCATGAGAGCATTCTTCATGTCCTCTTCAGATCCCTCTGCGCTCACCAGAACTTCCTCAAAGTCCACAGGCACACAGGCATGCCTGGGGTAGAGAGAAGAGAAAGGTGGGGCAGTCAAGGTGAATTCCAGCCATGGCTTTGAGAGGCAAAAAGTGTCTACTAGTTAGTAGTACAGGTCAGTGCACACAAGCAGGCCTTCTGGGTCTTATGCACAGCTCTGGAGAGGAACACAGAGAGGAAATTTGTACCTGAACACCTCCTTGACATGAAGCATAAGCTCCGGCCCAATCCCATCTCCAGGAATCATTGTCACAGTATGGCGTCCCCCATATTTGGCTGGTGGAGGCTGTGGAGAAAGAGGTGCAGGTATAGGCAGTTTAGAACAAAATCTTGCAAATTGTAATCCTTTCGGCTAGGCCACGCCCCTGCCCAGGAATATTAGGAGGCCTTTGTTCTCAGTCACTACACATCCCTGCCATGTTCATCTGGGCCAAAGCCTTTCAGACAAGTCTCCAAAGAACCCTTTCCACACTGACTGACATGCAGAGTCTGCCATGAAATGCCCCCCACCCCACTTACTGCAGAGGGTTCTGGGGCATTTTCTAAGTCACCCACTCACGTTTGCATGGAGTGCTTAGTCAGGCCTACTGGGCTTCACTGTCACCCGTTGCTAACTAGGGGGAGCATCCTAGAACATGCTCAGCACTTCCCTATGCCTACACAAAGCATGGAAAAATTGGAAGTGGAAGGCAAACAAGCTGGTTCACCCTTATGGATCTTCCTTCCCTATGAGGAAACCCTGACAAGCTTCTGATGATCAGGATAGTTTAAAAACAACAAGGGTATAGATTATTTGTTCAAAGTGAAGAATGAAACCCCAAGAGTCCTAGATCCCAGCCAGGTAATACCAGCTGCTCTGTTCTAACCAGTAGACCACCCCGTTCTCACCTCATTCTTTTAGCTTGCTACAATACATTCAACCAGCACTAAGGATTGTCATGATATTCTCAATTGCCTTGAATTTTAGCCACTCTGACCTCTTGTTTCCAGTGGTATAGACACCAGTATTCCCAACCCTAGCTTATCAAACCCCATTCGGGAGACAGTGTTTCCAAAACCAAATTGAAGAAAGGTTTAAGCCAACTTGGGAGAGGAGGCTAAAGAACAACTTAGGACTAATGGTCCATATATTCTAGCTCAGTAGTGTCAGTCTTAGCAACCACCCTTTGCCAGTTACCATCCAGCTTGGGACATTTGAAGCCTGATGATTACTTGATAATTGGAATAGGAGACTTAAACCCATTGGCTGTAACTCCAAGTTTAAAATTGAAATGGTAGGAAAACTACTTACAATAGTCTGTTGCTGTAGGCAATGTATCAGGAACAGATATCGGGGAGATGGGAAAGGGGAAAAAAAGAACAGGAGTTTCACAGTGTAAAAAAAAAAAAATTGTTAACCAAACATTTGCCAAGATCCTTCATCAAGCATATTAACCAGCAGAGTGCTTTACAATCTCTTATGTCCTTAGAGCCATTATAGTACTGCGAATTACAGAGTGTGACTTCCTCTGTGTGCTGCAATAGTCAAGGATTTCTGGGACTCCCAACTTTCATTTTTAAACAAATATGACCATGATTCTAACCCTCATGGACACCAGCTTTTGTGAACAGGGAAGCCAGAGTGTATTAAGGACCACAAGACCAAACTTATGGGGGTCCAGAAAGTATATCTGGTGCCTTTGAAATGTTATCCACTGATCTTTTTAATTTTTCCATGTATTTTGGAAAGTTAGTTGTTTGCTATGCATTTGGATACCTATTTAAGATATCATAACCAAATTTTGCACAACAGTTCCCGAATCAAGAAGCAGGTTTTCATCTAGGTTGGGATAAAGTTGGATGCCATTTTGAATCAAGATAATGGACTGAACCTTTGAAAACTGCAATGATTTTAACCATTGATTTTAAAAGGTACAAGGCCGTTAGTACCTTGTAATTTCCCTACACAGTTAAGTAAGTCAGAATTATTACTCCAATTTAACAGAGAGAAGACAGGGAAAAGGCAGGTCAATATGACAGTGCCCATTAGAATATCTTCCTCCAAGAGGAGAAACTATCCTAGATTGCAACATTTTGTTTGCATACCAGATTTAATCCCAACTCCTCGGGTGCCCAATCAGTAAAGAGAACAGAAACAGATGTCACATCAGGACCATTTACATCCCCCATCTATCCATAGATAGCTGTCAGTGAATTTGTGGGGGAAATAATGTACAATAGAACACAAGTGTGCCTCCCTTAACATCTCTCTGTGACGAAGGATGGCAAGCACAAGCAATACAAACCGAGGCCACATTCCTGCGACTGCCATCTGTTAGAGCCTGCACCTGTGAGGGAGAGAGAAAAACAGTATAGGCTAAGGAAGGTGATTTGGAGAATCCAGAAATAAAGGATTCTTACAAGACAGGAATGAAACACTAGGTGTCCTGCCTGGCTCCATGAAATTCCAGGTTTGAGCGAGATCTTTCATTTACTCCCCTTTGCCAGAAGCTAGAGATGGATATCTGATCTCTCAAAGCGTTCTTGGTCAACTGTCCCATGAAATATGATCAAGTATTTAATGCCGGTGAAAGGTTCAAATCCACATTCAGCCATGAAGCTCACTGGGTGACTGTGGGCCAGCCTCTCAACCTAATCTAACTCACAGGGTTGTTGTTGTGAGGATAAATGGGGAACAACAGGAAAAGTGTGAACCACCTTGAGCTCCCTGGATGAAAGGTGGGATATAAATGCAATTACATAATAAATAAGTCTGTATGAAAGCAATGGGTGGCAGTTATTCCAGACTCATTACTATGGAGGTTACTACGAGATGAGCGCCGCAATCCCAGAGTCGTCCGCAACTGGATCTAATGGTCAGGGGTCCCTTTACCTTTTACTACTACTACTACTAATAATAATAATAAAATAAATAAATAAATAAATAAAAAATCCTTCCAGTAGCACCTTAGAGACCAACTAAGTTTGCTCTTGGTGTGCGTTTCGTGTGCTCATACCAATAACAAACTTAGTTGGTCTCTAAGGTGCTACTGGAAGGATTTTTTTATTTTTTATTTTGTTTTGACTATGGCAAACCAACACGGCTACCTATCTGTTACTACGGTAATAATAATCTCGTGCAAACAGGGCTGTTTCCTTTCCTTTAATTTCCTTGGTTGTGCTTTTAGCCCTTTAATTCTTCTCTGCTAGTCTCATATCTATGGCCCAATCAAAATTTGCTATGCAACGAGTCCCAAAGGAAGCGCCCAATAAAAAACATTTCCATAAGTGCCCTCGTCAGGACGGCCAGCCAATGCGAAAGCACCATTCTCCTTTTGTACCACCCACCGTCTGCCTCCTTAACCAATCGGAAACATGGCAACGGTTGCCCCCCCCAAGCCCGCCCACCCCCTCCCATGAGAGGAAACCAAGGTAGCGGCGCCGGTTTCTCCACCTCCGGACAAGGTCAATGTCCACAACTGCAGTCGAAACCGTCGTCTTACCGAGCGGGACGCTAACAAGGCTGGTCTCCAAAGCTGCCTGCCAGTGTACAAAATTGCCGAAGCTGCCATCCTTGAATCTTCTGAGGGGGGCGAATTAAGTGGAGTCTTATCCAGATACCGCGAGACCTGTGACGAAATCCCGTAAGAAACCGCGTCTTCCTGCACAAGCGGCGGGAGGAGCGCATGCGCAGTAAAGTTGCTTTAGCCTGTCTCTTCCGACAGAGCTTGAGATCCTTATAATTCCCGGTGGATATTCTCCGGGATTCCTAGCATCCTCATTCGTACTTTGCAACCATAAATAACTCACAGCTGTTATTAACCCAGCAGGTCGTATTGTCCAAAGGAAGCAGGGCTCACAGTAGGCGCCAACGGTTATCTAATAGAAATTCGTTTAATTAACGTATTCTGCTCTTCATTTAGTATTGCTTTTACTTATTTATGATCTCAACTGAATGCAACGATAGCTGCAATGCATCCTTAGTAAGAGTAGATCTATGTAAGCAAGGAGGTCTTAAAATTGCTCCTCCTTTCGGGGTTGATGGGAGGGAGACTATACGGAAAGTCCCAAGTTAAATGATACATATTTGGGCATCAATGTGAACTAAGTCTTTGTTTTGTTTTTCTGTAAACTTTCGACAACTGCTTATTACTGCCACTTTAATAAAACAACTATTACTCTGTGTTTCCCAAGTTGATTTTTTTTGAAGAATTCATTGAACTGGTTTACTGTAATCACCTCATTATAGTACTGTAAAATAATATGTTTAGCATTTTAAACTCCCGGTGACCCATTTTTTTGTCACTCATGTACAATACATGTTTTATTATTTATGTGTACAATGATAACAAAAATAGTATACAGTAAAGATATATAGATGTATAAAAAGAACAACTATGTTACTGTATTTCGAAGTGCCAAGTAAGAGCGGAGGTCGATAGAGACTTTGCAGCGCCTTCCCATGAATAAAGACCTTGAAAACTATCACCATCCTAATTCAAAAGCCACGGGCAATTCCACACGTTATACTGTTCAAAATACTGAGGCTATTATAACGATCAGCACTGACATGAGGGTTGTTGTTGTTTTTAAGTTCTCCCATCTAAAAAATTTCGGCCGCAAATGTATGTTCAATTGCACGGGCACCTCCTTCGCCCTTCTATCCCTCAGTTAAAGGCTTAAACGTCCACTCATATGGAGTAAGAAGAACGTTTTCCCTAAAATCAACCCGGAAGCTAATGTCTCGCTCCGACCTTCCTGATACGTTAAGCTTCCGCTGCTTCCTGTCCATACAAGGCCCAACCTCTGTGTCCGCAGCCGTCCTAGAGCGGCAGCGTTGATAAGCAGCGCGCAGGCGCGCTCTCCCCTCTCTTTCCGCTCGGCGAGGTGAGTACGCGGGTGAGGCGGCTGCGGCGCGGCTTGGGCCTGAGAGCGAGAAGCAGGCCCTGCGCTCGGCCCTCTTCCCTTTGCGGCCCCTGACTGACTGACTCTCTCTCTCTCTCTTTGCCTCTCAGACCTGCAGCCATGGGCCGCCGACCCGCGCGCTGGTGAGTTGGTCCGCCAAAGGACGGGCAAGGCCTGGAGGAGGCCGCGTGGCCGGCTTCGTTGGGGGCTGGCGAGGGCGCGGTGAGGCGGCTCTGCCAGGAACGGGAGTGGAGAGGGCGGAGGCTTAAAGGGGTCTCTCCTGGCAGCCGCATCTCCCGCTCTCCTCTTCTGGCGGGGACGAGGGTGGCCGACCAAAACGGGCCCCGCGTTGGGGGCTCTTGGCTTTCACGGCCTGCTTGTGGCCCATGGACCCTTGTACGTTGCCGCTTGTGGTGGTTCTTAGCAGCAAGGTTGTTTTCGTGGGATGGCTATTAGACCCCAAGCACGCACCCCGCACACACACGCACATCCCCCCGTGAGTTTAGCGTAAAAACATGAGATTTCTGCCAGATTTGAGCAAGGGGCTGCCTGCCTAATTTTGCATCCTGCCTCCTAGCTGTGGCCAGCTGCATGCATGCATCAGAAACCCTTAAGCGGGACATGAAGGCTAAAGCCTCCCTATGTTCTTTGTCCCTAATATCCTAATTTGGGTGGGTAGTCACTTCTAGTTGTACTCAGAGTAAGCCCACTGAAGCAAGCAGGAATGACTAACAGCTTCACTAATTTCCGTGAATGCACTCTTTAGTTGGATGTAGTTGAGTACAGTATGATATTAATATGTGTGAGTGTCTTCAGAGTGCTTCACATAAGTATTCTTTATTTTATTCTTACAATCCTAAGCATTAGATACTAAGCTTAAAGAATTGAGACTGAGAGTGGCTTTGTCTGAGACAACCTAATGGCCTGGTTCAGACTTTCATTCAAGGCCTCATAAACTTTTATGAAGCCAGGCAGTACCATTGGGGCTGAGCATTCCCCTGTTTTGCCATTCTGTCACACACCATCTCCAGCAGGCCAGCATAAAGCCAGATTTCCTGGTTGTGTCTTAATACAAGCAAAGATCTTTGCATAGAAACTGATGAGGAATAGGAAACATAATTCTCACAAGTGCCCATTCCAAGTTTCAAAAGCCATGGTGTTTTGAACAAAAAACAATTCTCCAAACCATGCTGTTTAGCTAAAAACCTTGGATGTCCTGATTTATATATCAGTCTATTATACCAGGTTTAGGGACAAGTGTAACTTTGAGGTAAACATTGCTCCAGAAATTGCTACTGATCTTGGGAAGGGAGCCAGGTCTGTCAGCCAGCAAATGCTCTTTGGGCCAAACACTTGATTCTCTCCATTCTCCCCCTTCCACAAATGTAAATTCCTGTTAATCATCTTTCATTCGATAGGGAAAGTAGAAGTTCTTGGGTTCACAGAACTTCACTTACTGTTAAGAAACGCTACTAGAATGAAAATAAAAGCCAATAAATACAGATAGGTGTCTACATGCTCTTTATTAATTATATAAGACATATTTTTTATTTATCACTTGCTTGGTAGCCATAGAGCAGCAAGAAATTGAATGTGGCAAGTGAGCAAACTAGCAACATAGAAGAAGGATTCTGTTCCTTATGTTTGCCCAGCATAGACATGCAATGAGCTGCTGAAGAAAGGTTGGAGCTCTTCATCCTTCCACTGCTAAACTCCATTAGGCTAGTAAATTGGTTTAAAAGGCTAATATCTGGGACTGCATCTTGGACCAGTTTCTAACCCACCAACCCCCAATCAGATGTGAATAGCCAAAGGCAGGGGTTGATGGGAGCTGTAGTTCAACAACCTATGCAAGGCTGTAGGTTCCCCATTTCTGGTTTAACATTCAGCAATTGTGACTTTAATTTCAAAAAATTGTTTTTGACTACTTTATCTGTCTTTTTCTTTAGTTATCGATACTGCAAGAATAAGCCTTACCCCAAGTCCCGTTTCTGTAGAGGTGTTCCTGGTAAGTAAGATATTGACACAAATGCCATATTTTTGCCTGAGGAACTGTTAAATTGAACTGCAGGCATTCAGATAGGAATGTAGGATTTAATCCAAGAGGGGATAGCCTGATGAGACTTAATTGCCTGGACAGAGTGGATTGCACCTAATTTGGCCTGTTAGGAAATCCGAGTTTTAGTGAGCTTCCCTGTATCCCCATGAAACTGGCTGATAAAATTACTTTCTATTCTTCAGATCCCAAGATCAGGATTTTTGACCTGGGCAGGAAGAAGGCCAAGGTTGATGAGTTCCCACTCTGTGGGCACATGGTGTCAGATGAATATGAGCAGCTTTCATCAGAAGGTACAGAGCACCAACAGATCACTCAAACCACTCACTTTGCTGTGCTTCTACGGTCTGCCTCATTCACCCTGTCTCTCTCTCTGCAGCTCTAGAGGCCGCCCGTATCTGTGCCAACAAATACATGGTGAAAAGTTGTGGCAAGGATGGCTTTCACATTCGTGTGCGCCTGCACCCCTTCCATGTCATCCGCATCAACAAGATGTTGTCATGTGCTGGAGCTGATAGGTGAGGAATGGGCTAGAGACCCAGTACTGGTGTTAAAATTGACCTTGCAGTCAATTAAGCCGACCAGCCCCTGCTGCTATCGGGGGGTGGTGTGCACTGACTGCGCACAGTAACTCCCTTGGTTGTGTACGTGCTCTGTTCCTTGTACAGTGCACCTTAAGGGACCCTGGGAACACTTGAGTCCTGGTGAGGTGCATGACTGGCTGAAGCTCTTGGCTTCTACATTTGCCAAGACTGGTGATGGGTGTAACAGCATGGTATAGTCCTTGAGGATAACACCCTATGATTTGGTTTTGGTTTCTTATTAGACTCCAGACAGGGATGCGTGGAGCCTTTGGTAAGCCTCAGGGCACTGTGGCCCGTGTGCATATCGGCCAGGTCATCATGTCCATCCGTACCAAGGTGCAGAACAAGGAACATGTCATTGAAGCACTGCGCAGAGCCAAGTTCAAGTTCCCTGGTCGCCAGAAGGTAATGTGTGTGTTGGTGGGGGAAGAATACTGTCAGTGCAGAAGTATACAGGCATTGCACCACTAAAGATAGGGTGCAAAACGAGATACCGGTAAATCTCTCAGTATAGCTGGTGAGATTATAAGCTTTAGTTTGCTGCTCTTATAACCTTTTGCCCAGAATGAACTTTGTCATATGACTTTCATCTACAGTGACTGACTGTAAGTTGGTATAGAGGGACAGGCCAGTTGACCTGTGGTGTTGCTTCTCAGCTCAACAAAGACAGGCTGGTACTCAGTAGTAGATGCATAACAGCTGGGAAGTCTGAGGCAAGCTTCTGATGTCTTCTATCTTCCCCCAGATCCACATTTCCAAGAAATGGGGCTTCACCAAATTCAATGCTGATGAGTTTGAGGACATGGTGGCTGAGAAGCGCCTTATTCCTGATGGCTGTGGAGTGAAATACATCCCCAACAGAGGCCCTCTGGACAAGTGGCGTGCATTGCATGCAGCATAAGTGCTTGGTGTGTATCCACAAGCTGCTTTCCAAAAATTCTTGAAGGAAGATGAATGGAAATAAAAAAATGTCTATTGAGCTGCTGTGTTTACTATCACGTTAATGTTACTGTGGGTTTGATATAACATCAAACATACGTTCACCCTCTTCTGGAAACAAGTGAACATGGTAATAAATTTGAATATCACAGTAGTGAATCCCTCAGGCTGGTCTCCCGTAAGCATTCCTAAGGATGGGGCAAAAAAACCTGCAAGACTTCCAGGGCAAAGTAAGCAGGAAAAGGTTGCCCTGTAATTCAGAGCAGATTGGGAAGGGGGCCATTTCAGACAGCTTATCCTCTATTACTAATCTTGCCCAGCACTGCACATCCACAGTTGTGTTGTGTGTGCATTATAGATGTATGGCTTACTGAGGCAGTATCCTGCTTCATCAGGGTTGGTTGGTTCAACTGAAACAAATATGGGATTATCCAGGATAAACAATGTTGGGAGTTTCTGGAGATAAAGGATGGGATATAAAAAATGTAGTTTCTAAGGAAGCTGAATGCTTCACCTAATGCCTACAACCCATGTAGGATATTTAAATTCACCCAGCTCTAAGCTTAGGTGGTGAATTTTGTGGCACACTGGATAGGCCTGCATGAAGGCTTGCAAGTCCTAGATACAACGTAGATGGAGCTCTTCTGTCACCTTGATTTTCATGCTGGAGGCAAGGTGCAGAGGGGAAGGAAGTGTATGTGCATTAGAGTGCTTTTACTGTATGGGAATTCCACTGCTGCTAGTCTCTTTTTGCCCTTCCATTGCCCTTGCTTCTATAGCCAGAAGGATGGTTGACGGTTTAGAGCTCTCGCTGGGCTTTAGGAGCAAGCCGAAGATTCACCTCTACAGGATAGTGGTCGCTGACTGCTAGGGCCTGTAGGAAGGAGATGGTGCGGATTATTCAGGTCTCTACATCACATTCAGACTAGCAGCCAGTTAAGAAAGGAGCCCAATTACACCCACCTCTTCCTCCGATAGTCCAAGTGCTTGTGTGAAGTTGAAAGGCTTGGCAGATCTGGGTACAATGGCGCCAAGCAGCTCTTCTCCATGGACTATAATCCTAGCATGGGAGGACAGAGTACAAAAGTGGAGTGTGATGGGTCTCTGCTCTCTGCCCCCAACAAAAAAAGAGCATGGCCAATTTGCGTGACCCAAAGCAGGAGTCTAGTGTGCCAGGTTAGCTCTTGGCCTGGCTATGGCACAGATCAGGAGTAGTCTATGCCTTTAGTGCTGTCTGCTTTCCAGTTCAACAGACCAGAAGCAAAACCACACCAAAAAAGGGCATATACTGTAAGTGATACAATCTCCTCAGGGCTTGCTTGTTTTCTGTCTGGCATGCTTGCTTGAAAGGCTGGCAAATACTGGATTGATTTTGGGAGTAGGGGGAAGCATGTTTAGAATGGGTGAGTGGAGCTGAAAAGCCCTCTGGTACCTGTCATAGGCACAGCAGGTCCGGTGGCTGACTGTGGTGTCCTCTGTGTCACCAATGAGCCAGTGGAAAGCAAGGTGATTGCGCAGGCGGATCCCAGCCCAAGCACTTGCTGGGATGTAGGCACCAGCAGCATTCAGATCTCCCAACAGCATCACATTCTATTCAGATCATAAATAAGGAAAGGGTTGTATGTGAGTATCCTCTCCACTAGGGGATGTGACATGCCTCTGAAAGCTAGTTGCTGGGAATCAGGAGCAGGAGAATGTCCTATACGCATCTGGTCAGCCACTGTGTGAACAGGATGCTGGACTAGATGGGTCTTCTGATCCAGCAGGGCTTTTATGTTCTTAGTGACTTGCTGAGTTTACAACATCTCCTGCCCCCATAATATACCTCAGTTTTCCACCGTTGCATCAGTTCTGTGCACACTCCAAACAGCAGATCAAGCTCATGGGCAGCTTCCCGAGGACTGGTGTGGTGTAAAAGTAGCACAAAGTCTAGAATAACTGTGGGGTGGATGACAGCAGTTCAGATAATGGGAGAGGTTTCACTACTGATCTCCCTAATCTTTCTTAGTGGCTGTTTTCACACACACATGCACACTTAACAAGAGCTAGCTCCTTTTCTTCAGCTTCTCAATAAATTTAATTTCCTCTTTTTCCTCGTCTACCCTAAGCACCACTGAACCATCCAACCAGGGCTATACATACGCCACGGGAGCACTGAAAAACAACAAAATGCAGCAATTAGTATAGAACTAGTCCTTATGGCTGCAAATATATGCTCAAAATGCATGTAAGAAATGCTTCTTGAAATTTCAGAAGCTGAATGAGCTTCCCACAACTAGCAAAACAATATAAATGGCCCATATGTTGTTGACTTGCATATATTATATGGGTTGGTGAACTTCCTTAGTTTAGAATTGTAATTTTTTTAATACAGAGTATGCATAGTCTTGCCTACAACTGGATCCCTACAACTGGTGCTCTAAAGAGAGAGCAATTGGCCAAAATGGCAGGAACATTTCCCCACATATTTAGTGAATTATTTTCTTCCTTACTATTCATACAACTTCAGAAAGCAGGAAAGCAGTGTCCATAAGAAATACCAGGCTTTCAGCCCTAAAACCGAGGTAATCTTCCATAATTGCCTTGGAGGAAACAGTTCCCGGATCGCCAAGAATCTGTGGACAAGTATCCAGAACAATTTAGACCTCTGTGTGGAGAAACCGGGTGTTACCTGTGTATGGAGAGTGAAAGCGAGCAGCAAAGGGACCCCGGGCAAATGCCTTGTATTCGCTGGCATCCTCATCCCCAAACTGGCACCAATCAGTAACTGACACAACATCCATTCTGTCAAGGGGGAAAAAGTAGGCCTCAGAGGAGCCTTCATTCCTCAAAAGGTTAAGTATGCATAATTTCTCTCGGGACTGTTGAATATGAAGGTGAACTTGGATCTGGGAGATTTGGGTCAGTGTCTTTGAGTGAGTTCAACTCAGGTCTAGTTCTTATCCAAGTAAACCTGTATCTGGGTTTGTACCAATACAGAGCCTGCAAGCGGAAGCTCTCACAAGTGAATGTTCCTCCATCCTTTTTTTTAAAAAAAATTATACATATAGCAAGCCAGATGTCAGCACCCTGATACTCCCCTTCACCCCGATTTGCAATCTTGCTTTGTGAAGGGGTCATTATTATGATTAAATCAGGTAAGCCTCTTTCAGCAGGCCAAAGTCTCAGCACAAACACAGGTTTATATCCTCAGGACATATTGTATGTTCAGTACTGTGGATCCATTTCTGTGGAACCCACAGCTGAGATCAGATAGCCCCCTCCCCCTGTTGAAGTTTTGACATCTAATGAAAACGTTTTCTTTTTTAAAAAAATCCAGCAGGCATTTTAGCTACATTTTCTGATTTTTTGGTTAGTTTTAACTGATTTCTTATTTACTATCTTTTTAGCCTTACTGCCTAGTGACTTGGGTGTTAAGTGGTAAATTCTCAAACTGCTCAGCTTTGGTGCTTTAAATGGAGGAGAGAACCAATTGAGATATTTTCAACCATTCAGTTCTATGCTATATCAATCGCTGCACAAGTAATGTTTTGTGTTGTTTTTAAGGGAAAGCATCCAATTTCATTGTATTTACAATGACAACAAAGAAATCTTACCTTATCTTATCTTAAAATGGCCACCCCTGTAAAGCACTACAGTGGTGCCTCGCTAGACGAAAAACTCGCTAGACGAAAGGCATTTGCTAGCGGAAGGCTGTCTCGCAAGACGAATTTGTCAGTGGGCTTGCCTCGCAAGACGGAATTTTTTTCCCCCCCATCAAACCGCTATTTTCCCGTTGGTGCTTCGCAAGACGAAAAATTCGCTATACGACAACACTCACAGAACGAATTATTTTCGTCTTGCGAGGCACCACTGTATCTGATTTAGTCATCTTCCCAGCTCCCCCAGACATTACCGATACACAAAGACATTCTGCTCCTTGTAGCTGGCTCGCCCCAGCCTCTTGCTCTCCAGGCGGCTGTAGTGATGAGAGGGATCATACCTGCCAGGGAGAAAGAGTTCAAGATGCCACTTTGCTTAATAACAGCCACTCCAAGTGTCCCTATTTTTAGTGGTGTAGCAAGGTCAGGTAGTAGCCGGTGCAGAAAATTTATTGTCACCTCCCCCCCCCAACATTGAAATTTTTAAAAGAAGGAAATATAAGATACTTACAGTTGCAAGTGTTGTTTTCTGGTTTATTTACTTAACATTGTGAGCATAAGCACTTAAAACCTTAGAGACCAACTAAGTTTGTTCTTGGTATGAGGTTTTGTGTGCATGCACACTACTTCAGATATCTGAAGGTATTTGAAGAAGTGTGCATGCACACAAAACCTCATACCAAGAACAAACTTAGTTGGTCTCTAAGGTGCTACTGGAAGGATTTTTTTTGGGGGGGGGGTTGATCATCTACTTATGTAGAAGAATGGGGTGATACATGATCCTCAGATGAAGAATGGAGCGATGGGGCGGGAAAGCCTTGTTAGAATGCTCCCCCACAATAAAAAAAATCTCCCTGTGAATAAAAATAAACTAACTCTGCAATCTCCCCACACACCTGTAACCTTAAATGGTACCATTCAAATTATATCCCCGCCTTCTGCATGTTTTGACTAGGTATATGATTAGTAGCCTCTGCTGGTACTACCTGTTTAGCTCCCGCAGCAATGTCTGAATAGCTGCACCCTTGGAGTCTCGCACCTCTTGGATGGCAGAAATATCGCAGCGAGAGAGGATCTGGCAGCGGAAGAAGAGGGGGTGGTCAGGGCAATGAGGTTCTCTGGGGATTGTCACTGCCACACATATTTCCCCCTTTCTCTTGGCCCTGGTTGCTTCCACATTGTCACTGTTCTGCAGAACTTCATAGTGGATTAGAGTGCTTTGTCGCCCGCTTTTTAAAAACAACAGTAACCAGACTGTTTGTGGTGCAGGAAGTGATGGAGAAATTCATTGACATGTGGGATGAATTAATTAGTAACAGAAAGGAACGTAGGCACCAGGCCACCTCTGCCAGCTCGCCAAACTCTTAAGTAAACAGATTGGAAAGAATGATCAAAGGTAACCACATGAAGCATTTGTTCATATCACTGCCTTAGCATGCAGTGAAGTTATTCCCACCCGTTGTGTTTCACACCTCTTTCCTTTCTAATGCTTTGCATCAGCAGCTATTAATTAGCATCAGATTCATTTTTGTTTGTGCACACACCCGGGGACGTTGACATGGTGGAGATGGACAAGGCCCTGGAAACCAAGACTTATGTGGAACGGTTGTGGGAGTTGGGTATGTTTAGACTGGAAAAGAGGAGGGTATGACAGCCGACTCTAAAGGGATGTGAAAGGGATGTCACATAGAAGATGGAACAAAAAACATCAAAAATAACTTTCTGACAGTAAGAGCTGTTTTTCAGTGGAATGGACTCCATAAGAAGGTGTTGAATTCTCCTTCCTTGGAGGTTTTTAAGCACAGGGCTTTAGCTGAGATTTCTGCATTGCAGAGGGTTGGACTAGATCACGATCCCTTCCAACTCTACAATTCTGTCTCTAAGATTCCATGCAAAGGTTTTCAGGACTTGCCTAGAGATGAATTAGGAATTGCTTAAGCACTCCAGTCAGTGTGAAGCTGACCAATGTGTGGTTTCTACACATTTCATTGCCATTAGAAAAAATCAAGTGGGCCAATGTTTGTCAAAAGCACACATCCCTTTGCTTAAAAACAAGGGGTGGCTGTATGACTTGCATTAAACATGTCAGGAAACCCCCCTCCCCACGGCAGGTAGCATCCCGGGAGCGTTTGCAGTACAGGGAACCGCCCCCTTTGTTCACCAGTTCGTCATCCCCCTCCTCTGCAGGAAGCGACCATTCCTCCAGTGGGGAGGGGGAGTTAGAGGCAGGAAGTCGGTGCAGGGGCTGTGAAGGGATGGCAGAGCCTGAGCACCAAGGGGAAAGCGGGGAACAGGGACAGTTTCCCGCACCCCGAGTTCGCAGACAGGAAAGACGTGGAAGGGGGAGGCGGGGGTTCAGGATCCAGCGCCTCTTCTGCTGGACCAAGAACTAGAAGGGTTCATTCCTGGACTCTGCAGAGGGATGAGATGGACGTTTGAACTTTTGCTCCACTGTAAATATCTGCACAATAAAGAACTTAGTTTTTAGAAGTTCTGCGTTCGGCTGATTTCTCATGAGCAACCACCGAACGTCCTTACAAAACAGATGCCTTATACCAAGCCAGACACTGAACCATCTTGCTTAGTATCTACACTGACTGGCAGCAGCTTTCCAGCTTTCAGACAACAGTCTGTACTTAGCAATGCCAAGATTTGAACATGGGACCTTTTGCATGCAAACCAGATGCTCTGTCACTGAGCTTGAGCCCTTTTCTTAACACTGCTATCGTTATGAGATACATGCTCTTAAAACTCCTATGTTTGCAATTAAACCCAACTTTAATACATGCAAGAGCAGGCCTTTGAACTTAGCTGCTTGTCAGACTGCCTCAACTGAAAGAGCTCTTGCTCAGAATTCATTTTTGTTACATGGTCTTAAATCTCCCATCTTGTGGAGTAGCTGGTACATTTTTCTCCCTGCTCTTTGTTCATGGCCACCTGCCATGGATGCTTTAGTTGAGATTCCTGCATTGGAGAGGGTTGCACTAACTACCCTTCAGGTCCCTTATAATTCTATGATTCTATTTGCTTATTGCTGTATCAGGAATACATTTGCAGCCTGTAACCCACAATGTTTTTACCTCTGCCATAACCGCAGCTGCCCCCAGATCTCTAGGGCTAGGGATACAGTTCATGGTTTCCAAGCAGGGCTGAGAGCAAGAATTGCTCATTAAACTAATGAAGCACCGTTACCACCATTGCCCTTGGTCCAAATCAATCACAAACTCACCTGGACAAGAGCTCCCATGACCCTCCGGTTTGCTGCCTTGGCTCTCCCAAAACTGCGTATGTTGAAAGCACAGATTTTGAAGGCTCCTGCCACAACCTGCACGCCCAGAAAGATGAGCAGAAGGGTGAAGCTCTGTCCCATAGTCCTGGTGTTCCTTCATGTATGTATCGAGCTGATGCAGGAGGGTGATGATAGCCCAGAGGACTGTATTGCTGCCTCAGCATCCAGGCAGGGGAGAGAAAAGGCCTTTTTACTGACTGTTGCTTTTCACATATGATAACCTAGCAGAGAAAGTGCTGGGCCACACCAGCATGATTACTTGCTGAGAGAGAAGGGCATCCCAGAAGTCATTTTCCCACTTTCTCCTCCCCGCTCCTCACTTGCTGCCACTGTCCTTCCGGAACCAGCAATCATTCAGAATAAGCTGAACAGTATATGCAGCCTCAGGGATTGTCCATAAATGACCCCATCTCTCTCTCCTGTCTCTCTGTGTCATGGATTGGCTGGACACAGAGGAATGGTGGAAGGTACCAGCTAGGAAACCCCCAATGAACTAAGGTTCAGAGCCTAGGGTTTGGTGGTGGGATGATGATGAGTAGTCAGAGGGAGAAGCCTGGGAAGAGGATGTGTCTGAAGCTGAAGATGTAACAGGGTTTCATGAGCAGGGAGAACGTGGCAGAGAGAAGTGCAGAATCAGAAGTGGAAGCAAGAGGGGAGGCCAGAGAGGCAGAGATGAGTCAGACTGGTGAAGAAGCCAGGAGGTCTCCTGCTCTTGGTGTGACAAGCTACCTTCTCCTCTGACCTCCCAGGACTAGAAGACGGATGAAGGGGGAGAAGCAAAGGCAGGCACGCCAGCACAGTCTCAAATTGTGGGAGAGGAAGAGACTTAGGCAGCTGGGGGGAGGCAAGGACCTTCAGTCCCACAACTGCCTCATAGAGGAAAGCTCTACCAAGATTTGCTATGCCCATTGGGCCTGGAACTCCTGAGCAGACCTTGTTTCTTCTAAGAAAGATTTCACTTATTCCGTGTGATCTATTGCTGACCAACCCCGGATACCTGCTTTTTGTACTTTCTCTCTGATTAAATCACATCTAGCAGTTATCTTTTATTAATTAATTATTTTATTGATCATTTCAGATTTTTCTGTTGGTATAACTGAAGCACAGGTGCATGACATACAGAGGTCGCACTGCTATGTGTATATACACTTTTAAATTTTATATTGTCCTATCAGGACAAATCCTTTGGAGGGTCTTCATTGGAAATAGTCAAGGTGAGAAGGTTGATCTGTTGATGGATTTTTTGAACAAATCTAAGCATTAAAGGGTAGAGGAAATACAATCAGCTTTAAAAAAAAGTATGGCAGTGAGAGCTAACCCACAAATAATAACAGGAGCAATAGTGAATGGGAGAGAGCATAAAGTTGTTTTGCTGAAGACCCTGTGCTTCTCATTACGAACCAAGAACCTTGCTGAGGACCACTGAAACCAAGCTGCATCATTTTGGCATGGATTAAATGCTCCTCATTTTGCATACATTCAAGCTCTAGTGGAATTGTCAGGCTGTACTTTTTGTATTCCATTGCAGTTCACTTCCATCCTTACATTTGTTGCCCATGTGTATATATACCTGAAGATTACACCCCATGAAAGGTTTTGCTGTAATAAAAGGTATTACATCTTTAAGGTGCCACAAGTCTTTTTGTTGTTGCTGCTGCAGCAGCAGACTAACATGACTACCCCCCTGGAAAATGTTCCTTATTTAAACCAATTATCTTCAGAAGTTTAGTTGAATCGTGACGCAAGATTTTATAGGTTACAGAAAACCATTATAGAACACCACAAAAAGCATTTGCTTTTTTATCATTGAGTTTAGAGTTTCTGCTGGGACGCGGGTGGCGCTGTGGGTTAAATCACAGAGCCTAGGGCTTGCCAATCAGAAGGTCGGTGGTTCGAATCCCTGCGACTGGGTGAGCTCCCGTTGCTCGGTCCCTGCTCCTGCCAAACTAGCAGTTCGAAAACACGTCAAAGTGCAAGTAGATAAATAGGATAAATAGGTACCACTCTGGCGGGAAGGTAAACGGCATTTCCGTGCACTGCTCTGGTTCGCCAGAAGCGGCTTAGTCATGCTGGCCACATGACCCGGAAGCTGTACACTGGCTCCCTCGGCCAGTAAAGCGAGATGAGCACCACAACCCCAGAGTCGTCCGCAACTGGACCTAATGGTCAGGGGTCACTTTATCTTTACCTTTTAGAGTTTCTACTGCATGAAAATTCTACTAACATGTATAACCCACATCCAACCCTCCTTATATGTCTCTTCCTAGAAAGAGAAGGAACTGACCCACAGCCAAAAACAAAGCAACAGAAATATCCATAGCACACACAGCCTTCTAAACTGCGTGTTTGGTCTTGTCAGCTTCAAAGTTGTCCTTTAATGCATCTCAGAAATCAGAATGATAGGGGAGGGCTGTGGCTCAGTGGCAGAGCACATGCTTTACACGCAAAATTCCCATGTTCAATCCCCAGCATCTCCAGGTGGGACTGGGACAGACCCCTGCCTGGAGCCCTACAGAGCCACAACCAGTCAATGTAGAGAAGACTGAAAGACAAGTGGTTTGAGTAATCATTAAATCATCTTGCTATGTTACTGTGCACCTCTTTATACAAGAGAAAATAGGCACCTACTGATTCCTAAGTGTAAGAGGATGAGATTACACAAACAATGCACTCTCTCTCTCTCTCTCACACACACACACACGAGAGAGAGAGAGAGAGAGAGAGAGAGAGAGAGAGAGAGAGAGAGAGAGAGAGAGAGAGAGAGCTTCAGAGCTTTGTCATATTGTTGCCTAGGAGAATGTTCCCTGAGTCAAAAATGGCAAGAAGTTTCAGTGCCACTTCCCATTCTGAGAACACGGTTCCTCTTTGTATGTCCTTTACCATTTTCTCTTTCACCTAGGCTGCCCTGTTTTTCAGGAAGAATAGGACATATGACCTGTTTTTATTTTTTTAAAAAGTCAGGGAGGGAAAAGCCTGATCAGTGAGCACGCTCACCTGCTGACAGATCACCCTATCAATTGTGGGTGAGGAAGAAGTACAAGCGGTAAATTATTTAAACGACTGAGAGGTAGATCTAGGCTGCACTTCCTAAAGAGCACTTCAGCAGTAGGAGGAGGATTAGAAAGGTGCCGAAGTTCTGCTGTATGTTTTGTGGCTTGGAAGCAGCGGCGGAGCATATGCCTGCGCTGCCCAGGGCGGGTGCGCTCTCGAGGAGGGTGTGGCGTGGAGGGTGCCCAGAGCGGTGCGCATGTCCTGCAGCTAGGGGCAGAGCGAACCACTCATGGGGGTGGAGCAAGCTGTCCATGGTGGACATTCAGCACGTCGCCCGCCCATGACTCCCAAACGAAGGGGGGAGGGGGGAATGCCCCCGGAAAAGCAGTGCAGCTCCCCCCTTACCACGATTGGCTAGGGTAGGCTTGGGAGTCGTGGGCGGGCGGCGCGCCAAATGTCACCCCCCAGTGATGGAACACGGGGTGGTCTGCCCCCACCGCCCCCCCTTCCTATGCCTCTGCTTGGAACTTTTTTTTAGGTTGGGTATTGAGATTTACTCATGTGGAAAAAGTCCTCTGTGAAGCTTTATTGGGATTGTGCTACTTCAAAATGCAGGTAGGCTCCACCTCCTAAAAAAAAAAGCCCTTCCTGCACCCTGGGAATCAACACAACAGGGAGAATGATAGCAGCTTCTGGCTCTGGCTGCACTACCCATTTAAAGTAGTATCGTTCCACTTGAAACAACTGTGGCTTCCCTCAAATAATCCTGGGAGCTCCAGTTTCTTAAGGGTGCTGAGAATTCTCCTTCCAGAGCTACAATTTTCAGAGTAATGTAGTTTAACAGTCAATCCCTCTGCCCAGGGAACTCTGGGAATTGTAGCTTCCTAGCAACTCTCAACACCCTTAACTTAATACTCTCCTTAGGATGCTTTGGGGGGAACCATGGCTGATTAAGGTGCTATGATCCTGCTTTAAATGGTGCAGATGGGGCCTCCTTCTGATATGCCAGCTTTTCACAGAGAGACAGTTTTTGACACAGAGCAGCATTCAGTTTCAATGAACCCCACCTGTAGTCCAGAATGGTACAGTCCCATGTCTGTACTGTGTGTAGAGATAGGTCCTTCTGGCAAAAGGTCAGATGATTCGTTGGCCCTTTTCAAGGTCCATTCCAATTCTTTGATTGTAACTGAGCAGTGACACAGACTTCCAGCTGATTCCCTTTTTGCGAATGTCTGAAGCAGCCTGAAACAGTAACCAGATCTGGTCCTGGGAAGCCTGGACTCTTCAAGAGAATGAGGGTGACTGGAAATCCATGCAAATCTTCTTTGGTGCAGTTGCCAGTCTTCTTTATGGTCCAGCTCTCACTTCCATACATCACTACTGGGAAAACGATAGCTTTAACTATATGGACCTTTGTTGGCAAGGTGATGTCTCTGCTTTTTAAGATGCTGTCTAGGTTTGTCATTGTTTTCCTCCCAAGAAGCAGGCATCTTTTAAGTTCGTGACTGCTGTCACCATCTGCAGTGATCATGGATCCCAAGAGAGTAAAATCTCTCACTGAGAATTCACCTTCCTATAAGTGGTCCTGTTGTGCTGAAAGATCCACGCTCCCTTCTGCTGCAGAGGGTGCTCCGACTGCATCAATATATTGCTTCCTTCAGTGTTTAAAATCTGCTTGTACTAGACTGCAGGGGCAACAAAAATCTAATATGCTGGCTGACCAAGTGTGAACTGTGTAAGTCCCACATCAAAGCTCACTCCATGGTTGACCCCAGGCAAGCCATCCATCTTCATGTAAAAAAAGGGAATCCTCTTGGCAGTTCTACACTTCTGTCACTGTAGGGTCAAGGCAGCCACCAGCATTTGGACCCCTGGTATCATAACAGCTTCAGATGCCATATCCTGAGCCAGCCAGCATGACTAAGGCCAGCAGCACAAGGCCAGCTGGACTGGCTTGCTGGCATCTCCAATGGGCTCTGTTCAGTTCCACCTCTACAGGATAATGGTCGCTGATCTCCAAAGCCTGAAACAGCAGATAAAGAGAAAATGAGGAGCTGGGAAACAAGAGATCTGGGTTCTATTCCCTGTACAAAAAAAGGGTTCCTTTCCATAGCAGATTCCAGTGCTTTAATGCAGGCATGGGCAACCCTGCAACCCTCTATATCAGGAGTGGGGAACCTTCTTCAGCTTGAGGGCTGCTGGGTGGGGACAGAAGCAGAAGTGGGAGGAGCAACTAATAGCTAGTATGGTGTGGTGGTGTACGGAGGGTCGGACGAGGAGCTGGGAGACCAGGGTTCAAATCCCCACTTGGCCATGAAACTCACTGGGTGACCCTGGGTCAGTCACTGCCTCTTAGCCTAACCGACCTCACAGGGATGTTGAGGGGATTGAGAGGGAGAACTATACAGGTGAAACTCGAAAAATTAGAATATCATGGAAAAGTCCATTTATGTAAGCAATTGTTTTCATTAGCTACTGGAGTTTAATATATGAGATAGACTCATGACATGCAAAGCGAGACATGTCAAGCCTTTGTTTGTTATAATTGTGATGATTATGGCGTACAGCTGATGAAAACCCCAAAGTTGAGATTGTTAATTTGGGGTTCTCATCAGCTGTACGCCATAATCATCACAATTATAACAAACAAAGGCTTGACACATCTTGCTTTGCATGTCATGAGTCTATCTCATATATTAGTTTCACCTTTTAAGTTGAATTACTGAAAGAAATGAACCTTTCCATGATATTCTAATTTTTCGAGTTTCACCTGTATATGGCCCCTTGAGCTCCTCAGATGAACATGGGGCTGTCCCAACATGTCACCAGCCCAGTGCATGTGGAAACATACAGTACTATGTGCTTATTAGCAAGCAATTTCCCTCTCCCAACAGGAATTTCCAACTACCTCTGCTTCTGAGAGCCCAAATTCTTTGGCAAAGTTGAATGGCTGAGCAGATCCAGGCACCACAGCAGCCAGGCAGCGTTCTCCATGCACCACAATCCTGTTTAGGTGTAAGGAAGAGTGGGGCATGGGTTAAAGTAGAGTGGATCATGCAATTCATCACCTGACCAGTAAGGCTGGTTCCAGGATCTCACCTGTCATAGGCACAGTGGGTTGTGTCCCGAACGGTGGTGTCGGCATTGTCACCGATGAGCCAATGAAAGCCAGGGTCTTGGCGTAGGCGGATTTGTCCCCAGCGTTTCTTTGCCACATAGCCACAGTCTGCATTGAAATCACCCAAGAAAATCATGTCCTGGGGAGGAATAAGAAAGAGAAAAAATCAGCTTGCCGAGATTCATTAAGTGAGCAACAGGATTAGTGAGAGCAGAAAAGAGACGCTGGTTGGAAAATAAGCAGTTGCCAGGTTCTCAACCTTCAAATTAGGGGAGAGGAACTTTTTATTTCAAGGAACAGGACAGGAAACCTAACCGCCTGGGGCCTGGTTACCTAAAGGACCAGCTTCTCCAATATGTGCCATCCCATATACTTGGCTCAACATCAGAAAACTTGCCTAGTGCTCTGTCTCAGAAGCAAGCTGTATTGGTTGTGGTGGCATCACAGGCTTCATCCAGACATATTTCCAATATGGCAGAATCTACTGTCAAGGTGGAAGCCGTTTGCCAGTCAGCAATAACTTACAAGATGTCATTGAAGTTAACTCTTTATTCAAAGAAACAAAACACCTCAGGCCTAATGAGCACAGCAATTCTTCCAACTAGGTCTTGCCCAAATGGGGCAGTTGTGAGGACTGAAGATCCCTGCCTTCCCACTGCTCTCTAAGTCTCTCCTCCCTCCCCCATCTTTCCCAAGCAATCTGATACTTCTTTCCCTTGTCTGTCTTTGCTCTGCCCTTTTTCCCAGGGGAAAGGGGGGCTGGTTGTAGTTTGAGGGGGGAACTCCTTGGCTTCTTCAGCAGCCTGCCTGAACTCTGCCTCTCCCCACTCCCCAACTTCCACTCATACCTCTGATTCTGGACTGCTCTCTGCCACAGCCTCTTCCTGCTCACTAAACCCTGTGACCTCCCAGACTGCTCCCTCTGACCCCTAATCGTCATCCCACTCCCCTGGCTCTGAGCCTTCTTCCCCTTGGGGTTCCCAAGCTGGTGCCTCCTACGACTCCTCTGCTTCCAGACAGTCCATAATATCTACCAATGGTCAACAAGATTGCAAACATTACAATGGCTGGACATGGTCAGTAGTAGCTGCAGCAGTGAAGCAACAGAAAAATTTCACATGTAGATGCACGGTGAGACAGCAATTCCCCTGGCATTCTCTTAAACCTCAGCTCCCTTGCAAGTCCCCATCCCTTACCTCTGTGCCCCAGCGTTCCTTCACACTCAGGAAAACATCATAGAGAGCATCTATTTCAGTTTCAGCTGCCTTGGGCATTGTGTGCTGTGGGATCAACACCAGCTCCTTGAGTTCTCGAGAATGGAAATGGAGAAAACGGTAACCACAAGGTACAGAGTAATCTAGGCAACTTGGAATTCCAACTCAATATAGCCCCTATGGTTTGAAAACAAAACAAGATCTGAAACCACCATTTTGATTCTGGCTTGTTCTCACTAAACATAATTTGAAGAAATCACATTTCCCTGAGTTCATACATCACAGGAACTATGATTTGTTTGGATACTTCTGATTTCCTACTCTGGAGTACACAAAAACAAGGTTTGCTGCAGCTTGTTCACATAACAAAAACCCATGGTTTTCTATTATGTTCAAACTAGTCGTGCTGTATGAATGCTACTGTCAATAGATGTTAGCTTGGATGATCTGAGAAAATGCAGGAGGAAAGTAAGTGGTCTCTTAGACTGCATCTACACTATAGGTTTAAAGCAGTATCATGCCACTTTAAATAGTCATGGCTTTCAAACTCCCCCCCCCCCCCGCCATCATCCTGGGAACTGTAATCTGCTAAGGGTGCTGAAAGGAGACCCCCCCCCCTATTATCCTTGCAGAGCTACAATTCTCAGAGTGAAAACAAAATCGAAAATTCTTTCTAGTAGCACCTTAGAGACCAACTGAGTTTGTTCCTGGTATGAGCTTTCGTGTGCATGCACACTTCTTTTTCCAGGGAACTCTGAACACTGTAGCTCTGTAAGGGGAATAGGAGTCTCCTAATAACTCAGCCCTCTTTTTATTATTATGTTTTTTTATTAAAGCTTGGAAAAAAGAGAAAAATAATACACCAAAGTTAACATCAAATACCAAGCATTTTTAATATTAAAAACTAAAAGAGAGGAAATAAAGAAAAAAAGAAGAAAGACTTCTGAGTCTGCACCTAATCAGCTTCATAGACTTATGCAAAACTCTTGCTCCAGAATAGCATCCAACTCTTCTACTTTCCATAAAACAACATTTTTTTCAGTCTTCAAACCCAGATATCACCCTCTCGAAGTTCAAGCTCCCCACTCTCCCACATGCAGAAAGATGTCCTGGGCCCCTTACTTTTGTTTGGAATGCTGAAGCGGGCAATGAAGGGCTCGCGAGCAAAGACATCAGGCCGGTCTGGATGACTGTCCTCATAGGAATAGGAGTCCAGCACCCGAGTCTTCTGTTCCCTGAGGGAAGGGGAGAACACAGAAAAAATGCAGACTCTGGTCCCAGGGAAGAGGTGAAAGTATACAGGGGTGGACTTTAATAATGTGGTGCCCTGAGCAAAGACATTTGGCCATTTGGCCACACACACACCCCGCGCGAGGTCCAGCTCTGAGGGCCTTCTGGCAGTTCCCTCACTGCGAGAAGTGAAGTTACAGGGAGCAAGGCAGAGGGCCTTCTCGGTAATGGCACCCGCCCTGTGGAACGCCCTCCCCTCAGATGTCAAGGAAATAAACAACTATCTGACTTTTAAGAGACATCTGAAGGCAGCCCTGTTTAGGGAAGTTTTTAATGCTTAATGCTGTATTGTGTTTTTAATATTCGGTTGGGAGCTGTCCAGAGTGGCTGGGGAAACCCAGCCAGATGGGCAGGGTATAAATAAATTATTATTATTTCTTGTTTTCACAATAATTCATTATGATACAATTTTATTTGTGTGGATTGTCTCAGTAGGTACTCATATAAATATAAATATTAGTAGTAGTAGCAGTAGTAGTAGTAGTAGTTACCACCACCCGCCAGCAAGGCTCCTAACACAGGCTTGCAGCAGGGATAACACATGGGCTGCTTCCAAATGACCTTTAAATTGAGCCTGATTTGTTTACAGGGAGATTAGATGACATTGTGTTAAAGCACACTTTCCAGTACATTTCCATATCAGTTTTCTGATCACAGAGTCAAATATTTTAGGAATGTGGGTTTGTTGTACAACACTTTCCAATCAACGGCAACTGTGCAACTTGAAGTGGCCGATATGTGATTGAATCCTACCCAACAACAGTTTGGAAGCGCCCAGGGTGAAGCTGAAGGCTAGATTGCACCTACTGTACAGAGACAGTGCTGTGTGAGCAACAAAAAGAACAATTTATTTCACATTATCTGTGGTCTAGCTAATAAGGATGAAATAAGCAGTGGATATTTGCTAAGAGAGAAACTTGACTCCTTGCATCTGCGGGGATTACAATTAAGGACAATATGTGGGGCAGGAAATTGATGCAGAGCACCAACAATTGCTTTTTTCTCACAATAAAAGGGTCTCATTATTTCTGCATTTTAAAAATGTGGCACATTCACGAAAGCCCCATCCACAGACCACAGTGACCTGGGTGGTTTGTACAGGAGAAGGCACTCCCTCAAATAACCTGGTTCTGTTCCGAGTGATGGCCACAGCAGCATGAAAGTTCTGGCAGAAGCAGGACAAGAGTTCAAGGTCCAGCAGAGCAGGGCAAAGTCCGGGGTTCGGCCAAAGCAGCACAGAGTCAAGCAAAGCAAGGCAAGATAAAGCAAAGTCCAGGCTGTGGCAAAGCAAAGGAAGGTATGGTAAGTCACAGTAGAACAAGGCAATAATGGCAAGAAAGGTGCTGGCAAAAACAGGCTCCTCTTGAGCCAGAGCTTCCAGGGCAGTCTGGTATCTCCTCTGAACCCACAGCCTCATCCTCTGAAGATGGGGAGTAAGACACAATGTAAAAGTGTGACATACCCCAAGCTTTTATTCTATCAGCCTCCAATCTCACATTTGTAATAGGTCATGTCAGGGAACTGTCCCCGGCTCAGCAGGATGCTACAGAGAGCCTCAGCCCCACCTGTCCAGTGGAGGGAGCAGCGAGGTCTCCAGTGGGGAGGGGCAGGCAGCTCAGAAGCTGGAGAGCCGAGGCTCTTGGGGATGTTGGAGAGACCCTGCTCTCCTCTTGCTCAGCGGGCGAGGAGGGAGACACGCTATTTCCGTCGCCCCAATTATGCAGAGGGGTGAAATGAAAAGAGGGGAGGCGGAGATTTCATATACTGAAACTCTTCTGTTGGGGTCAGAACCGGAAGGGGCCACTCCCGGATTCTGCAGGCGGTTAATACAGACATGAACTTTTAAACTCTGCACTGTACATAGTACTGTATGCACAATAAAACTACTAAAGAAACGGCTGGAGTTTTGCCTGATTTCTCATGAGCAACCATCCAAGGACCTTACAGGTCAGTATTATTTTCTCCATATCTTATAGCATTGTAAAGGATATCTGAGATAATGTAGTTAAAAGCTCTATCATATGTACTAAAAATCACTATATAAACATTAATTCATCACCATCATCATCTAAATGCACACTCACACTCATGACACTCACCTGTATATGAATACATAGCGCTCTTGGTAGTTGTTCCGGCCCAGCAGAGGGCTGGTGAGGTAGGTATAGGGACTAGAACTATGATACCTGACAGGAAAAGAGTATTCAGTTGCATTGAAAATAAATGTGGATATATAAAAAGCACTTCAGCCAGTGAGTGGATCAATAGAGAAAATGTCTCACTGTAAAGTAGGAATGGAAAACCTGTGTTCCTCCAGTTACTGAACTACAACTACCATCCCTGATCATTGGCCTTTGTTGATTGGGGCTGATGGGAGTTAATTCCAACAACTTCTGGAGGACCACAGGTTCTCCAGCCCTACTATAAGACAATGTGGGGGTCAAATGTGGGAGTTTTGTAAGTCAGACACTCGCTTCCTGCACCACCCAGGTCAGACGAGGGAGCTTCAGGCAGTTCAGGCCAGGACACCATCATTACAGTCCAGAATCCTCTTGGTTCTGGGAGTAGGGTGATTCAGGAGAACCAATCCTTTGCTGCTGCAAACAATAAAGCTCCCAGAGCCAGTGTTCTCCCTCAGTATGGTCACTGTGCTGCTGTGGAGAACAACTAGCCTGTGTGACTTGCTCCTCTACAACCACCTAAGGTATGTGTCAACTCTTGGACCTCAGTCCCTTGATACTCCAGGAGCTACTGGAAGGGGAGAACACAAGAACCAAGCTGGATCAGGTCAAAGGCCCGTCTAGTCTAGCATCCTTTCCCCACAATGACCAACCAGATGCCTATGGGAAGTCCAGAAGCAGAACCTGTGGCTTCCTGCAGCTGGTATTCAGGAAAAAAACTGCTGCCTCCAGCCATGGAGGAAGAACATAGCTACCATGGCTTGTAGCCACTGAAAGCCTTACCTTCCATGAGAAAAGGTAGGCACTTACTATTCTCACCACATCATAGTTTGGAGCAGGGCAACACCAAGGAGAGCTTCTAGGAAGCAACTTGTTCCAACAAAGGCTGGAAGTGAACCTGTCTTCTGTCTAGTCCATCTCTCCTAGGCTCTGCCCCCTTATGGAAAAGAAGACCCTCTTAAAGGGCCAATCCTCCCCTCTGAAGACAAGCACGCTCCCATGTTCCATAGCCTCCCACCTGATGCATTCCCTGGGCTGTGGACTGGTGAGGTACTGTGCGATGCACTCTGTTTTTTGGGCCCACAGGAAGGCACCTGTGAGAGTCCTGGTGCTGGTTTTATGTGCCCTGGTGCTGTGCATCAGGTTCAGTGAGCTTCTGCTGGCTGGCGTTGGGTTCAATAGTTCCCCTGACTACCAGCACGAGCCTCAGAGCTATGAACCCAGTGGGGCTCCTTAGCTGATACAGTGGAACCTCGGGTTACAAACACCTCGGGTTACAGACTCCGCTAACCTGGAAGTAGTACCTCGGGTTAAGAACTTTACCTCAGGATGAGAACAGAAATCGCGCACCAGCAGCGGGGTGGCAGCAGGAGGCCCCATTACCTAAAGTGGTACCTCAGGTTAAGAACGGTTTCAGGTTAAGAACGGACCTCCAGAACAAATTAAGTTTGTAATCAGAGGTACCACTGTACTGTATTCTGTTGACTGCCTGGCTCTGGGGGTTAGTTTACACACACACACACACACACACACATACACACACACCCCATCACCATATCCAACATTCCTCCCCATTCTGACACAGTCCTGCCATAAGACGAAGCACAGCACATTGGCAATTTTCCTGCACATGCCTCATTGAAATAAATGGTATTGCTAATTTTGCACAGATTTCACTCTCATTCCTATGAGACTCATGCAGAACAGCCTGGGGAATTATGCCCGACACAATTTAGGGGGAAGGGTTTTTCCACCTCAAGCACCAAAATATATGGGCCAGCTCTGCTCCCATCATGCAATTGTCCGGCTTTCCTCCCATTCATTTCTCTTTCCCAATCCATATTCATTCCAAAGGCCCTGTTGTCTCCTGCTCCACTATCTCTTCATGGATTCCTCTCCCTCTGGTTGGATTTCTCCCATATTACTCACACTCACCGATTCAGGGCAGCTACCAAGGCAGGAACTGCTTTCCCCTTTGCATCCATCACCTCTTGTAGGACAGCGATATCACAACGAGAGAGGATCTGTGGGGGGACGGGGGACGAAGACACATTAGCCTGTATATCAGGGGTAGAGAGCCCAAATGTTGTTGGACTCCAACATATTAGTCCTAAACAAGGTGGCAAATCTGTGTCTGGGCTGTACCCAGGGAATGGGGGAGAATTCTGATTCAGTTCACATTTAAAGGTGAGCCTTCTGCCTGCAAAGCATGTGTTCTTACCACTGAACTTTGGCTCTCCCCTGGAGCTCCTAACCAGTGACAGACAGTTTTGGGGGCCCTGAAACCTGAACAGCCATGGGGGCCCATTCACAACCAGCAAAAAGGTCTGGGTAACCAACCACTGTTATCTTCTTCGGTGGGGTTGTTCCACAACAGATTGCCACACTTTTACAGCAGCTTTACTCAAAAACTTCGGGATTATCGAAATATATACAACAAAAAATTAATCAATTTGAGTCATGCAACTCAAATTGGGTCTACTGGACCCAATTTTTTAAAGCATTGTAGACTAAAGTCACTTCTGGGGCTCCTCTGGAATTATAGGTGCTCTGAAGCTTAAGCTTCATTGGTTTCATAGCAGATCCATTCCTACACCTAACTTTAGTGGCTTCTCTTCCTAACCTGTCCTTCCTACTCCTTCCACACTCATTAGAACTTGTCAATACACGGTGTTCATGTGAGCAAATCCTGTTTAAAGAAGGAATTCAACCCACAGAAGCTACAGTACATGCATCCAGAAGAATCAGGGCACCCGCCAGGGGTTCCCTTGAAGTCCCCACCTTGACAAGTGTGTCCATGACGCTGGCCTTGCTTGCCTTCCCTTGGGCAAAGCGCTGAGTGTTGAAGGCACAGATCCGGAAGGGGGCTCCTGCTGGGCACAGCAACAAGAGTGGCAGGAAGCGCAGAAAGCAGGAGGGCTCCATCCTTGGGAATCCAGTCAGGTTCCTTCTACAGATGGATTCTGTGCAAGATAAAAGTGAATCAGAGAAAGACGGAAAAGCAGGCCGATGGAGGAGGTGGCAATGGCTGGGAGCCTGTAGAGGTAATCAGTCCTACAATAGTGGCCACTCATGAATCTTCTGGGACGAGTCTAAATATAGAGATGAGTGCTACTAAATAAAGACCAACACAAACTAAAGAGCAGAAAGCAGCAGCGTGTTAGTTCATGATTCTTATGCCAACAGACTCCTCCTCCTAGGACTCCTAGGACCTCTAATCACTATGCCACACTGGCCCACAGAGGCTTCTCACACTCTTATCTTTCTTTCCAGTGACCCAGCTTTTACAGAAGATATCATACATTCAGTTTTTAATGTCTCATTCTCCAGTGCCAAGCAAAGAAATATGAAAGGTATTCATACAGACCAAGAATAGACCAACAGCATTTTCACAAGTTGCATTAAGGGTTAAATTAGACATTACATTTGGACAGTATTATTACATTGATATCTAAATTGCTCAGGTTAGTCTATGGTTCTCTCATCTTCTTTCCCCCATTTTATCTATACAACAACTTGATGAGATAGGTTTGACTGAGAGATACTAACTGCCCCTAACTGCCCCATAGGCACCCAGCAAGCTTCATGGCTGAGTGGGGATTTGAACTCGGATCTCCTCAGTCCTAAGTCTGACCACAGGAGTACCACACTTGTTGCGTGGGTGCTGCCCAGAGCAGCAACTGCACATCTAAGTTCCTCTTTCATGATGTCTACAACTGGGGTGGGGAAACTTTGGCACTCCAGATGCTGTTAAACTACAACTTTCATCAGCCCCAGCAAGCATAACCAATGACTGGAGATTATGGGAATTGTAGTTCGGGGGGGGGGAGTGACAAGTGGGGTACCGCAGGGTTTTGTCGTGGGCCTGTTGTTGTTCACTGTCTTTAAAAACAACTTGCATGAAGGAACTGAGGGGATGCTCATCATATTTGCAGATGACAACAAACTGGGAGGGTGTCTAATGCTACAGAAGACATACCGGTAATTAGGATTCAAGAGGACCTTAACAGATTGGAAAACTGGGCCCAAACCAACAAAATGAATTTCAGTAGGGACAAATGTAAGGTTCTACACTTAGGCAGTAAGAACCAGCAGTACAAATATAAGATGGAGGACACCTGGCTTGTCTTAGTAGACCACAAAAAGGTAAAGGTAAAGGACCCCTGACAGTTAAGTCCAGGCTGAGGGAGCCGGGGTTTGTCTTCAGTTTTTCCAGGTGATGTGGCCAGCATGACTAAGCCGCTTCTGGTGCAATGGAACACCAAAACCACAGCGGCACACAGAAACGCCGTTTACCTTCCCCCCGGAGCGGTACTTATTTATCTATTTGCATTTTATTTTTTTTGGCGTGCTTTCAAACTGCTAGGTTGGTAGGAGCTGGGACCAAGCAACGGGAGCTCACTCCGTTGCGTGGATTTGAACCGCTGACCTTCTGATTGGCAAGCCCAAGAGGCTCAATGGTTTAGACCACAGTGCCACCTGCGTCCCTAGTAGACCACAAGCTGAACTGTGGGTGCCCAGTGTGTGTGTGCTGCGACATCAGAAGGACCAGCCTGTAATTGTGTGGACCAAAATGCAGAGTAAGAATTACTGCAATAAGCAAAAACACAGAAACCCAGTTGTCTGTATTCCTAGCTGTTATAATGTCATGCAGAATTATTAGTACAGCCAGACCTTGGTTGTCAAACGTAACCCATTCTGGAAGCCCGTTTGGCTTCCGAAATGTTAAACAACCGAGGTGCGGCTTCCAATTGGTTTGACTGTACCAGAAAAAGCTTTAATTTGCATAAATTAATAACAGGTGTGGAACCCACTGTGTGTAAATTATTTTTCTCAGTTAAACCAGATCTGCACGGTTGTTTATGGCAGGTGTGTGTTGGCTAGGTTGGCTACGGCTGATGGGAGTTTGAGTCCAGCCACTACTCCTGATTCATGCGATGTGCAAGGTAGGTACCAAAATCTATTGACAGAACAACCTTCCTGCTCAATCATCATCATCATCCGCATCAGTAATCAGATCTGGTGTGTGCCTGGCAGAGAGCTCTGATGCACTCAACCCTGCTTATCCGGAAACGGGTTAATTCCAAGTTAACCTGTTAGAACTGCATGCGGTGTCTATTTCCAAGGAACAGGAAGTTTCCTCCCCAGTCTCGGGCTGTCCTTTAATTTGTCGGGAAGGGCCGGGGTGCTCCCGATCCTGAGACACTCCGCTGAGGAGCCATCCAGCAGCCGAACATATGGGCGCGCGTCCGCCACGGTCAACGCAAAAAGGGAAGGGCGGATCCGATGGAGCGGCTGCTGCTACTCCCGCTGCGCCCGTTCCTGCCTTGCAACTTAGGCCGGCTGTTTCCCGCATTTGCCCTTCAGTCGCCCCCCAGCCCCCCCCCACTTCCCCGCCCTCCGACCACACGGCCTCGCCTCGCTCCTCTCTCACCCGCATCGCGGCGGGCTGGAAAGCGCCGTGCCCGGTTCCTTGCGCCGTTGCCCCTCCGTCCGCCCGTCGAGCGGCAACAGCAGAACAGCCAGACGGAGCGGGCGGGACAGTCAAGTCCCGCGCTTGAAGGAGGCGCCGCTCGGGGAGCGAGCCTCCTCCGAGTCCGCCCCGCTCCCGGGTCTAGCCGGCGGGCTCCGAGGAGGGCGGAGGCGCAGCTGGGCGGGAGAAGGGAGCTCTTGGCCCCCTTGCCAGTCGCCACCTCTCCCCGAGCCCGCTTTCGAGGGAGGGGGCCTCCCTTGCGAACACGCCTGGCCTATATTGGTCATTGCGTTGTGTGCAACTCTTCTGTTTTAAATAAAACTAAGCCGCTTTGTGGAGGAAGTTCCTCAGGAAACGGGGCAGAACTTTTTTAAGAGGGATAAAACGGACAAAGGAGGCTGGCTTCTTTCTGCCTGCCTCCCCCCCCCACTCCCCGTCCTCGTAGGGCACCCACTCATGGGCTCCCATCTCGGGGTACCCCACAAATCAGCCCATTTGGGTGCTGCGTTTGCGTGCCAATGAGGGGCAGGTGGCTGGCATGGCTAATATATTCCACACATATACTGAGTGCATTTCAATGTGATGGGGCTTCTGTGGAAATATGCTTACAGAACTCCATGACTTACCCCTGGTGTGAATCATGCCTAGTTTGGCCCGAGATATACATAGATCATGTGGCTTGTGTAGCTGCCACATTAAGGTGTCAGTAGAGGCGACTGGTGCCACTTGATTCTCCCTGGCCTGGACCATGAGTCTCCTGGGTGCTTCCTTTCCTTAAGGTGGTCAAACAGGTTTCCAAATGTATGAACCAGACCTAGATATGTTAAAAAGGAACCAAATGGTTGCTGCTTGCCAGTATTTGCATCATGACATACCAGTTAAATGAGCCTGATAAACCAGTAAGCTCAAAATTATGCCAGACTGCTCTATTATTTGTCAGGCTTCGCCCATACCAACCTACCAGGTTCTGCACTGGTTCTGCCTTGTGCCGGATCTCTCCTCCACGCTGGCCAAGAGAAACAGTTAAACAAAATTAAGTTGACACCACTTTGCCCTGGCTTTTGCCACTTGAGGTGCATATTTTTAGGACCCACCTTATTTCTGTACTTTTAAGTTTTCAGAACCTTGCTGCCTGCATGGTAATTGTCGGATTTTGGAAAGACAAATCATTCCTAGAACACCGGTATGCACTGGTAACTTTACTAGAAAAACTAGCCACGTATCTAAACAACCAAGAGAGCAAACATTATTTACTGTATGATGTTATGATACAACATATGGCAGTCACAGGGCGGGCCACCTCCTTCTCATGATCAAGGCATGTTTGTGGTGGAAGGACAGATACATCACACTAATTAATGTATGTAAAGCTTCTGCGCACTTCGTTCAGGAGAGATAGTGAACACTATTGCTTGGCAATATTGTGTTGATCTGTTGCAATATCTAGAAAAACTATTTAAATATTTTATTTAAATAAACTTTTATTTTATTATTTTTTCACTTGAAACATGTGCAGTCCTATCCTTTAGCACAGTGGTGTACATCTACTACCCTTTCTTGTTACTAAAGGGAGAGAGAGAGCAATAATCCCTGCAAGCATATTAACTCGAACTATCAATGGTGATAGGATGGATACTGCACAAAATGGATATAGTTTAATAATAGTTTCGAGTATTATTTTTTGTCTGGAAAGGTGCAGGATTTGCCTTTCTTATCCCATGCCCTATATTGCAACTAGTTTGCAATTCAAACAGGAATTCCCATATTCATTCTCTCCTCCCTCTCTCTGATCAGATCCCAAACCAGTAAAACAAGTGCAATTCTTGTTCAACTGACTACTCACCACACTCCTATCTCCATCCGCCCCCACATTTCTTTGTTTCAGAAATCCCACAGGTTTCACTGTTCCCCAGGGCATCCTAGCACATTCCCCTATCTCAAGTGTCTCAAAATCAAACACGTGTAGCCTACATTAGCACACTGAAATAAAAAATCAATAGACATTTGAACACAGCAACTCAGCACATAGGCAAAAAGGACACAGCTCTAAGCACTAATGTGTACCAAGAGGTGCCTTAGAAATAAATGTCAGAAAGACACTTGCTTTCATAAAACCATGCTTATGGAAGAGTAAAGTGTGCTTCCACCTGGTTTTGTCATCACAACCATGTATGGTCAGTGCAACCATGGGCGTAGCCAGGGGGGCAGGAAGGGGCAGCTGTCCCCCCAAATAAAAATAAATCCTAAAGAAGATTCCACCTAAACATGAGGAAGAACTTCCTGACAGTAAGGGCTGTTCAACAGTGGAATTTGCTGCCAAGGAGTGTGGTGGAGTCTCCTTCTTTGGAGGTCTTTAAGCGGAGGCTTGACAGCCATCTGTCAGGAATGCTTTGATGGTGTTTCCTGCTTGGCAGGGGGTTGGACTGGATGGCCCTTGTGGTCTCTTCCAACTCTATGATTCTCTGATTCAATGAAATAAAAATACATAGCTAACTGAGGTTCTGCCCCCCCCCCAACAAAGGCCTGCCTCCCACCAACAAAAATCCTGGCTATGCCCATGTGTGAAACTATATCCAGCAACAGCTGAATATACATCCAACCACAATGTCATCACATTCACTGAAAGTGTGGGGCAACTTGCTTAAAACTGATGTGGTAATACTACGGCAATCCATTATGCAATATGTCTTCACCAGCACTAATCAAAGTTCATTAAGTATCAAGCACAACATGTGAGAAAGCAAAAGCATTTTCAATGCAATGTGTGTTACTGCTTGTTGGACATACCAGGATAACAGGTCGAGATCATATACATGGCGGGGGTTGAGGGGCAGACACCAAGAACCATGACAGCTTAAACTCATGGTTGCCAGTTAACTTCTAGGTCTGCTAGTTATACTGTACATACATGCTAGTTATATATACTTTTACCTACCCCAGCCCTCAGTAGTCTGTTCCATGTATACTTGAAGAAGCACGTTGTGGGCGCTTCTACAGCAGTTTATTGTGCACTCAGACACCACCCTTGTCAAAATGCCACCACATGTTATTTCTCCATTTAATCCAAATTTACAATTTCTGTGGAAAATCTGATAAGCAAACACCACAAAAGAATCTTAAACATCCTTACATTGTTTTAATCAAAACTTCCTAGCTAGAAGGTGCAATGCTGCAGGATTTTCACTGAGTATAGGCAGGGCCGGCCCAAGACATTTTGGCACCTGCGGCACACCACAAAATGGTGCCCTGCTCCCCCTCAGGAACAAGGGGAGGGGGAAGGAAGATCAACATTAGGATCTGCTGCTAATTCAGGTGATGAATCCTGCCACCTGAGGCAGTCGCCTCAACTTGCTTCATGGGTGGGCCAGCTCTGAGTACAGTCTTTCTCCACATGAAACAGTTTGGTTTTCGGCTGTTGCTTATTGAGTTATGAAGAATTTCAATGATCAGTTTTTTCATTTGCACTTTTAAAAAGTATCATATATAGTGGCTTTCTGAAATTTAAATGTTATAAACGCATTTTGACAGAAAAAAAGTAGAGCGAACCATGAAAATGTGGGTGTTATTCTGACATGTCTGCTACATTATATAAACCATCCAACAATAATATCTAGCATTTATAGAGTGCTTAACCCAACTGTTGAAAGCTCTTGATATATATTCTCTCAATACTCCTTACAACAGTTCTGTGAGGTAGGCCACCATTATTACCTCTTTACTGCAGATGTGTGCCAGAGGATAAGTGAAATCTTTGCACTTATGGAACAAGTTAGTTGGATACTGCTCCAATTAAGTAACTGCTACTCAATGCGCTTTTTAAATTGGAGAGGCCAAGAATTGAACCTGGGTCCTTCTGCATGCAAAGAGGCAGTCTTCAACTGAGCTACCAGAGTGACTTGCCTGAGGCAATCTAATGGGGTCTTAACTGAGGGAAGATTTGAACCAGGGGATTTGCCAGCTCACTTTCTTAGGCAAGATTCTGTATCAGGGGTAGACAACCTAAGGCCCGGGGGCTGGATGCGGCCCAACCGTCTTCTCAATCCGGCCCACGGATGGTCTGGGAATCAGCATGTTTTTACATGAGTAGAACGTGTCCTTTTATTTAAAATGCATCTCTGGGTTATTTGTGGGGCATAGGAATTCGTTCATTCCCCCCCAGACTCCTGTATGACAGTCTCAAGCTTCTGAGTTCCACTCAGAAGGGGTCCTTGGTAAGATCAGGAAGGGTGGAAAAGCTGCCGTGAAAGGCAACTTCCTTATTGCTGAAACAAAATAGAAAATTCTTTCCAGTAGCACCTTAGAGACCAACTGAGTTTGTTCTTGGTATGAGCTTTCGTGTGCATGTGTGTTCTTCATACCAAGAACCAACTCAGTTGGTCTCTAAGGTGCTACTGGAAAGAATTTTCTATTTTGTTTCGACTATGGCAGACCAACATGGCTACCCACCTGTAACTTCCTTATTGCTGATGATCTTCCTGTGCAATATACAGTCAGAGGGGACTTCGGGGTGCACTGTCAGTTCATGACCATGGAAATGTTTTCCTTTATTTTAACAATATGTATGTCACTTAATCAATGCGACACTTTACATAAAACAGAGTGTAAAGTATTTATTAAAAGAATACAGTTGAAAGCAGCAAATTTCAAACCAAGTTTATATGAAAGCCAACAAACTTGTCCAGTGCTCCGTATGAATTAAGTGAACACAGGTCTGACCCTCACCATGCAGGTGCACTGGGCAACTGTCTGGGGCAAACTTGGCAAGACTGCAGAAGATTTCAGATGGCATCTGGCAGGGGAGTATGGGCCAAGCCACCCTTATTTGTGTGGAGAGCCCTCTTAGATGCCTAGGTAGTCCAGCATGTTCTTTGGCCTTCCACTGCCTCTCCCTGTGGTTTTGGGTACTCCAGGTACTCCTTCTCTCCCATCAAGCAAGTGAATGAGAGCTACCATGCCCCTTCTAGCACAAGTGGAGCGTCCAGGCAAGGAGAGCAAACATAGCCTCCTCAGGATTCATTGCCCTGTCGTTGCTTGGTGGTAGGGACTGTGGTCTACTTAAGGGCAAGGTACTGGCAAGTTACTGGTGAGTCCCTGCATCCCATCACACCTACGCTGCTTAATACAGCAACAGCAGCAGCAGCAACGACAGCACCTTTCTTGAGCCATCCCTGAGTATGTGCCCTAGAACATGCCCCAAAACACTCTGCAATGCACAGGAAGGTTGTGGCAGTTTCATTGGTGCCTCAACAGAAGGAGCAACATGGAAAGAGTTTTTCTGAAGGTGGAACATGTGGGAAAACTGGCATACAGAGCAGTGGTATGGGGGCCTGTGACACTCCAGACATTGTTGGGACTCCTTCAGCTCCAGCCAGTATGACCAATGGTTAGAGATGATTGTGGGAGTTGCCGTCCAACGACATATGGAGGGCACCATGTTGACTCTAGGCCACTGCTCTATGGACATATATCATACAAGAAACTGGGAATTTTTCTGCAACAACATCATCATCTCTAACACATCATCCTGAAGGGAGGCCATTTTGGGCCCCAGGATTTGTCCATTGTGGCAGAACAGTTTCTCTACAGGAGCAGAATTTGGCAGAGTGGTGTTGAACTTGATAAAAAGCTTGGCGATGGCTGGGTATCTTTTCAGTTGCCTCAGCTCATGCGATGGATCGTTGAGGAACTGCACCCCAATATTCCTTAATGCAGACTCAGCCGCCGCCGCCACCCCCTGATCATCAAAGCCATAAAAATCGTCGGCAGCTTTCATTGCTGCTGCTTGACTGTCAGCCTTCGGCGACAGAGTGTCACAGCGGAGCAGCTCCCGTAAGAAAAGCTCCTGAGCAATCTTCTTATCATCTTGACTTTGCAGCCAACGCAATTTAAAAAATGGATGTGACACAGAAGCAATGACTAGTGCCTTTGTATTTTTACTATTTACGGCTGTGTCAAAGGTCAGCATGTGCCCAAACTGCTTCTGAAGCTCCCCCTTCAGTGCATCTGCCAGGCAAGAGGTGTATTTTAGAGACACCGACTCAAGTCGGCTGTTTAACACAAGCACCATGGGCAGGACAGCACCGCAGAAAGACTCGATGGCCTCTTCTGTCTGAAGTTTGTCAAGTGCTGTAGCAATCGGAGACATCACCTCCAACCATTCCCCTAAGAACTCCAGCTCCAGGTTGGTAAATTTTGGAAGCTGGAGGCAGGCCATTATGAGATTCACTGTGCCACGCATGTCGTATATGCGGCAAAAACTGTCAAACTCAGAATTCCATACGGAGGCCGGTTTGGGGAGAGACTTTCCGAGGGCGTAATTAACAAGCTCTGCATTTTTCAAGCTATCTTGGGAAACATTCCTTAAAGCACAGCATTTGCTTGCCACGCTTTGGAAAAGGTGCCTGTATGGAGGGTTGGTGGCCAGCGCTCTGGAAGCAGCTGTCGCAGCCACAAAGCTGAGTGTGCAGGAAAAGCAGGCCACACGGGGTGGCAGGTAGAAGAGGTCAGAAGAATCAATGGTGTCACTTGACAAGGTTTCATAAATGCGCACGTTGACACAGGCATCAGCACCTGGGGGATCTGCTTGCTTCTCCACATCATTCTTCTCTTGCTGGTCCAAGCTATCCTCCAGCTGCTCTTTGGATCCAGAGAACAGCTGAAAGGTTTTCTGGAAATGGTTCCTGTTGTCCGTGACAATGTGTGTTATTTTTGTGGAGTCCAAATCATACTGAGAATGGATGTCAGTCAGCACAGAAGCAAGCTTGCTGTATGAACATGGCCCAGTAAAACGTCGGAAGCTTAAGGCAACAGATTCTCTTGTCAAGTTAGCTGAATTGATCCAGTGGCATGTGACACCCACATAACTTTGCCCCTGATGCATCCACACATCTGCAGTTGTACAAACATAAGAAACTGAGTCCAATTTCCTTTTAATTTTTTCAAGAACCAAGCCATACTGTCTTGCAAGGTCGTTCCGTAAGGTTTCTGTAGAAGTGACAGCAGCACTGGGAATAATCCCTTTAATCAAATTGTGGAAGCCACTTCCGTCAACAATCGACAAGGGAAGCATATCAGTGATGAGAAAATTGAGAATTAGTTGATCCAGGTTTTCTTTGGATAAAGACCGATCACAGAGCTGATACTGTGAGTAAGGGTCCCAATGAGGCTCACAGTATTTTGGAATTTTCTCAGAAACCTTTAACGTGCCACTACCATTTTGTTTGCAATGGATATTTTTCCTTTTGTGCATCAGCTTCAGATATTTTTCTCCATGGATTCTCTACAACAGAGGAGAACTATTTCAGTCAGTGCTATAGGATATAGAAATTATTGTGGGAATCATACAGAAATAGAAAAATGCTTGTCACATGCAAAAGTACTGACAGACCTGATGAATTGCTCAGTGGCCTGTGGAGTCAGGATCTCACAGATATTGGGAGGAATTCAACATAGCACTAAAGAGATTGCTTCATCAGCACAAACATTTCTGCTTGCTTGATGGAATCAGCTCCCCTCTCCTCCCACCACACCCCATGTGCTGTTCTGGGGATTCTCCCAATCCCAACCTAAGCCAATGGGGGTTGCAGTGGGGAGGAAAGTGCCACTGCACTAGCAGAAGTCCTTACATGGATGTCCACTCATTAGCTGAATCCATCCCCTTTATTTTTATTTTAAAATATTCAGTCTCCATAACCTTACAAAGAAATTTGCAGGAGTGCTGCCAAATTGCTAAACGGAAAAAGCAAAGAAGCAAAAGGATCCACTAACCTTGCTAAAAATTAATTTTAAGTAAAAATAAATTCTTTTTATAATACCTCTGATTTTAAGGAATGCTTTTTGCAAAGTCTCTTAGTTATGACAACCGATTAGAACCAGCATATTCAGAGGCAGTATATCTTTGAATACCAAATGCTGGGCATAAAAAATTGGAGGTGGGTACTTTCCCACTCATCTTATGACCTTTCCTGAAGCACCCGGCAGGCCTTCCCAAACAGAATGATGGTTTCCTATGGACCTTTGGTTGGAGCCACCGATGGGACCGGTGACCCTCCAGAGGATGTCGGACTCCCATCACCCTCAGCCATCATGGTCAGGGATGATGGGAGCTATAGTTCAACAACACTTGGAGTTCCACAGCTTCCCTGTCCCTGCAGATTCTTCTTATGTTCTAAGCATCTCCTATTTCATGGTTATTATTTTAAAGTAAGATCATCCTAAAGGCAATAAATTTATCTGCTGTAGTTTTGGCATTTGTATGAAAATATGCATTGAAAATATTTTGATGTGGTTCTCCAACGTGACGTGCTATCCCTTCTCCAGTCCAAGACTAGGATCCTTGAGGACTGGAGAGGTCAACCACAATTTGTGGAATCAGGTGATGTAAGAGTCCAAACTGCACTCCTTGCAATGCAGAGTACTCTTTAGTTAGCCCGGGGGTAGGAAACTTGTGGCTCTTCAGATCTTGCTGGATTACAGCTCCCACCATGCCTGACCACTCACTGGTCATGTTGGCTTGGGGCAGATGAAAGAGTAGACCAACAACACCTGGAGAGCCACATCCCTGTTCCAGCCCTAAGGGTGGAGATTAGCAACTGCAGGAGGCTCGTGGCCTGAATCTGATCTATTGAGGAGGCCAAGGTTGCTGGAACACGCGCGCGCACTAGAACCAGGCAACATCGAGGTCCGAAACAAGATGCTACCGCGCGGGTGGGTGGCTAATAACGGCACAGCGATCCTGAGCGTAATAAGCCGCCCTGCCGCGTAGAAGCACACGGAGCACCTGAACCGCCGGCCCCTTTGCACGATTGCACGGGGAGTTTGCATGCCGGTCGTGCCCCCGGGGCCCCCGGATCGCTAATCTTAAACCTATCTGCAAATCGGGCTGGCTAACATGCGAATGCGTATTGGCCCTTTGCTGCCATTCTGTACCTGCACGTGCTTGGTGAAATTGGATGGCGCCTTGTGCTGCCCTCGGATGGTCTTCCTCTTGTGCCTGCACAGGCTGCAAACTGCCTGGATGAAGTTCCCGTCGTCTTCCACGACCTCGGAGAAGTACGTCCTCACGACGATGGGCAGCGCTTTGCTCTCGGGTTCCGCCGCTGCAGAAGAAGACATGCCGGCGGCTCCCGAGGTCGTGCACGGCTCCGGGACTGATGAATGGGAACCGGGGCGCGGGGGAGCCTTCGGCCAGCTGGAGACGGCTTCTAGCCCCGCGGGGGCATGCGCCAACCCTAAAGCGGCTGCTGGGAAATGTAGTCCTTTGCCAAACGTTTCACGCCGGTGCGTTTGTTTTTCTCCTTCACAATAAGAGAGACCATTCTTTGCTTTAGGACTGGCTATCGTTTGGATGCTCACGAGCTACATCCAGTCACGCTTTCGGCTTCAACGCGTTTCCATGGGGAAAAGGATTCGCATGTGGCGAGATGAGATTCAGTTAAAATCGCCATCAAGGGGCTTTACAAGCTGAAGAAGCAACAACAACAACACATAACGCACATCTTGTTAACAATCCGACCCGATACAAGTAAGTCAAAGTTATGACTTGAAATAAGCAACTTACAAAACAAAGTAATATTCAGTGATCTATTACATTAAATAAAGGTTGCAATTCTATGCACGCTTTTCTGGGAGAAACTCAGTAGGACTTCTTTGAAAACGTGCACCAGGATGCGCCGTGAGTCTCCTGAAACAAAGCAAGTCCCTTTGAGTAACATGTGCTGTATAGGATCGCGCTGTTAAAGGGCGCCAAATACAGGGACATTGCACTTGTAATATTGTTTGCTCCCGTTTAAAATATATGTGCATCACACACAGAGAGATAAGGAATACAATATGCTTATATGACAGGGGGACAGCATGTTTTAAGCAAACTCAGCCAGCTCTCTTTTTTTTAACCCATAAGTAAGTTCCTAATCTAAGAACAAAAGCCTTTTTCTGTTTCTGATTGTCTTTCAAAATGCCGGGAGGAGGTTCACTATTCGTGATTATTCCTCACTAAATTAAAGCAGGATACCTCCCACTTTTAACTCCCAAGGCGAGGCGAATAGGGATTCCACCATAGAGATGCCACGGGGTAGAGCGACATTGCTGCCCAATGCCTTCAACATTTAGCGGAAGCTCCGATCGTGCGCGTCACGATCCACCATCCGGCTCCGAGGCCTTGCCAGAAAGCGCGAGTCACTCGAGTGTCCTTTTGCGACAGTTCACGCCCGCTAAGTGTCCGAGAACGCTTTACGACTCCCTGTTTCTGATTACGTCTCTCTATTAAAATTAAAATAAATAAATAAAGATATTTACGTGGGAAGAAGAGAGTTTGCAAAACTGGGTCGCTTTTGGGCCGAGCTGCTTCTTTCTCGCCGCGATAAGAAAGCAGAGGAGTTTGAAGGCAGCTAGCAGGAGCAGGAGGTGAGTGGGGTTGAATGGGGAGAACAGGCGGCAGCCGGCAGAGGCTGCTTGGCAGAGAAGGGCGAGGGAAAGGGTCTCCCACACCCCCAGGCAGAGAGAGAGGGAGAGGCGCCAAGGCAAAGGTCGGAAAGGGACCCTCCCTCTTCTCCAGGGGCGCCCCTGGTTGTGAGAAGCCGGCCTGGGCTTCTGATTTCATCCCGGAACGTCCCATAGGAATGTTCCCTCAGGACAGGGGTGCCCAAACTTTTTTCCAAAGAGGGCCAGATTTGATTAATTGTGAGGGCCGACCAAAGTTGTTCAGCTTTTTTTTTTTTTTTAGGATTTTACCCCAGGAGATAAACTGTCACAGGGGCCGGATTAAACCGACCGGCGGGCCGCATTAGGCCCCCGAAACAGATTTGGGACATGCCTGCTTTAGGATTTCCCTCTTTTCATGGGAGAGATGTGGCAGGGTATCGGGGCGCAGGTGGGGAGCGGTGGGCTTGGGGATGGAGAGCACCAGGTGGCTGGCTGCCTGCTTGCTGTGAGAGAAGGAGGTGAAGGTTATTACAGTAGGGAAGGGAGAGGAGGACTGAGGGATTCGCCGCATCTTTCCTTACACCTCTGTATGTGCATATGGGACGAAGATTTGGCTCACAAAAGAAATTATTGTACCCAGATTTCTAGAATTCTTAATGTGTTTTTAGTTTATTCCTGGTTTTTATTTTTTGAATGTTTTATTTTTTTTAATTTATTTTTAAAAAGTTATTGTACTGTTCTTTTTGTAAACCACTTCGAGGTTTTTCTACAACCAAGAAGTGAAATAAATAAATACAGACAAAAGTGCAATAAATATCCACCTAAAACATTTGAGAGCCACTTCTTGAATTTGTGTTGTTGTGTTGCTCAGAGTGCTCCTCTGATTAGAGGACCAATCTAAAAAAGAATGGGATGCATCAGGGATGACGGGTGGAAAGAAGGCATACCCTCAAAATACTTCTCAAAATTACCACTTCTCTTCAAGCTTTCATTCACAGTATATTTGTATTTAATGTGTTTAGTAAAATCCCTGCACCACTAACTAGTGGTCTTTGCTACCCTTTCACACCTCCACCTCAAAACTAATTTTTCTAGATCTCAGGCAGGGGTCAGCAAACTTTTTCAGCAGGGGGCCAGTCCACTGTCCTTGTGGGGGGCTGGACTATATTTTGGGGAAAGAAAGAAATCCAATGCCCCACAAATAACCCAGAGATGCATCACATATAATAAAGTGCAAGTGTCTCTGCGTCCAGTCCCTGTGTCCGTGGGATTGTGCTACTGCGCATGTGCCCCACGGACAGCTGTTGGGACTTGGAACACAGAGACTTTGGGCAGCCGGGCGAAGCTGTTGAAGCGGCGGGTGTGTGCGGGCATGCGGCGGGTGCGCGCTCGCGTGGACGTACTTCTAAGCGGCAGCGGCCGTTACAAGTGGCGGCGGGCGAGCAGTCTGTTTTTAAAAATGTTTCACCACATATGTTCTAGCGCCCATTAATTTAATGGGTTTAAAGCACTAGTTTTAAATAAAAGCACATATTCTACTCATGTAAAAGCACCAGGCAGGCCCCACAAATAACCCAGAGATGCATTTTAAATAAAAGGGCACAAACTACTCATGTAAAAACATGCTGATTCCGGGACCGTCCGCAGGCCAGATTTAGAAGGCGGTTGTGCCGGATCCGGCCCCCGGGCCTTAGTTTGCCTACCCATGATCTGGGGTAAATCAAGGCAACAGAGGTGCTTTGGCAATAGTTTTTGCTGGGTGTGGACTTGCAACAGTTTCTCCATTTCTATAGGGTTGGCTTACGTAACTTCAGTTACAACCTGTTTCTCACCATTGCACTGTTTTGCTTAATCCTGTTGTTTAGCCTAGTCATATATTTTTTTCTTTTTTTAAATGTTGTGACAGCCCTCAGGCAGAGGTGAGACGGCAGAATGTGGTGGTGCCACCTGCAAGTTGCAACAGAACCTTCTTGGCAGGGGAGAGGACTACATACCAAGAGCCATAGGCAAATGTGATAGGTTGCAAAACATTCTGCTGTTCTCTTTGGCAGGGACAGCTGACACTCTTACCTCAAGGATTGCCAGGGATGGGAAGATGCCCCTTGAGGTGAAATGGCCCTTTCCCCGGTCCCCGCATCTGCCCTGGACCTTGGCCAGCAGGGTGGTCATGGGCTTGGTGGGCACCTACAGCTGCTTCTGGACCAGTGAGTACCGGTACCTGTAACTTCTGCCCCTACACAGCTAGTGTCACAAAAGGGACAAAAAGAGTTCATGGCAGGGTGTGCAGAAATGCTTGATGGCATTGCCATTTAGGCTCCCTGGAAGACTGCAGCAGTACAAGAGACTCATGCTTTGCCTGGAGCTCAGGAAGACATGTGGAGATTCCTTAGAATCTTAATATGCAGAAGTGGAAGGGATCCCGAGGTTTTGACTCACTTCTGCTGGGCAGGGAAATGGAGACTGAGCTCTTGGGGTCAGAACTAGATTAGTGACAGGGTTGGGCATAGGGGTGGGTGGGGGAACCGATTTCCACCTGAGGGCCAAATTGACTCTTGGGGAAACTTCTGGGGGCCATATGCCAGTGGTGGGTGGAGCCAGAAGCAAAAGTGGGTGGAACAAGAGAAAGGACTCTTGCCTTTGTGTAATAGGTTACATTTCACCTGAGCAGAAGCCAAAGGCTCCTACACAAGCATCTCTCCATTCAGGCAAGCAAGAGACAAAATCTCTCAGGAAGCAGGGTGAAAAGCAGGGCTAAGAAGTGATGCAGCCAGAGGAGAGTTTTGAGGCCAGATAGAGAGACCTGGAAGGCCACAATCTGGCCCTGGACTTGTTATGGGAGAAGAGAGAGGACCTGGTGAATGCAAAGCCAGTGAGGGAGGGAGCTGTCCATGTGCTCCATTGGTTTACATATCTTGGCCTCTCCCTCTGCTTTATAGCCACTCAGTCTTGCCTGAGGGCCACCAGAACCCAGGAGCCAGGCCTTGTATAAAGCTAGGTCTCCTGTTTTCCCCATTTCTCCCCATCCCATGCCCCTAATGAGAGCTCTTGTAGCTCATCTCTGCCAAGAGTTCGCTAGGTATCTTTAGGCAACCCATTCACTACTAGCACTCTGGCAGTGGTGGACGTAACAATATGGGCCTTGCAAGGTTGTTTCAAGGGTTGCAGCAAAACAATGTGTGCATCTCAGTGGGGCAGCTTGCACTTTGAATGCAGAGTGTTCTACGTTCAATCCTTGGCATCTCCAGGCATGTCTGGGAAAGACCCCTGAACCCAGGACCCAGACCGTTCCGCTGCCAGTCAGTGTAGCCAATACCAAGGCAGCTTCCTATGTGAACTGTGTGTAATGCTTTGGCCGGGCTTAACCGTCCCAGGGTCCTTGACCTTTACATTTACCTAATGCTTTGCTCAAAACTGCCATATGACTGCTAAATATGGAAAGCCACAAATTATTGCAGCTATCCATTGTTATTAATGACTAGACAGAGCACTGGAAACCTAGACAGAGCGATCTATCTTGCTCCAGTCTGAATTCGAGCCTAGGGACTCCTCAACCTTTCTCTCTATACTCTCTTTGTACCTTTGCTGTCACTGAGCTGTCATTTTGCGCTCCCCCCTTTCAGGGTATATGAACCAGCTGAATGTCCATAACGAAGAAGTGCTGTATGAGCTTATTGAGAAGCGCCAGGAAGGCACCCCTCTTTTGACGGTCTGCAACCACCAGTCCTGCATGGATGATCCACATCTGTGGGGTAGGGTACTAGAAGGGAAGTGCTGCCACCTGGTGGGTGGGAAGGGGAAGGTATTGCTCTTTTCTTCTTTTTTGAGAGACCAGGCCAATCACCTTCTTGAGGTCTGGAGCACAGTGGGCAAGAATGGGTGCTCCACCCCAATCCCTTAGGACCTGTGTTAAGTTGTGGGTGGACACAGCAGACGACACAGTGATTTCCAAGCAGCTCTTGTTTATTCTCAGGCTGGAACAAAAGTGAGTTGAAGAGCTCAGCAGCCTGCTTATATAGAACTCAGCTACAAGCAACAGTAACAACTTTCTGTAGTTACCCAATCCCTGAACGTCACTTTTCAATCCTTCATTTGCATGTGCAGACCTGAGTGAAAACAGCAGCAGAATGAACTATATACACACACCCCTAGTGGCCTAGGGTGAGAACCTCAATACACAGCAACCTTCATGAAAGAGACTTGTCTTTCTTAAGGATGAACCCCAAGCCTGACTCCTGTGCATGCAGCATTTTCCTGCATTAGCTTTGGTAGATTTAATTTGGATTGTTCCCTGTATTAATGTAGTTGTGCCTCCCCCAGGGATCCTGAAATTACGGCACGTCTGGAACTTGCAGAAAATGCGCTGGTAAGTATTGGGAAAGGAATGAGCTGAGATCTACAGGGATAGGGAGGTATACAAATTGAAATAATAAAAATAAAAGCTCCTGGGTGTCTGTAGGGCTGCCCATCACATTCAGTTTGAGCTTCCAAGGTTTTGGAGAGCCCAGATGAAAACCTGGCTGAGCATGTTGTCACGTGGTTTTAACAGCCTCTGTGCTCTCCCAGGACTCCAACAGCTGCAGACATCTGCTTCACCAAGGAGCTGCATTCCCGTTTCTTCAGCCTTGGGCGATGTGTACCTGTCTGTCGTGGTAAGCGGATGGTTTGCTTAATAGACATGGGGCAGGCAAACAGCTCTTGGGTTATAAATGGGGTGGTTGCCCAGACAAGGCTTGGGCCATGGACTTCTGTACCGAATCCACGCCTGAGAAGTAATTCACTTACTCAGTTTGAAGCCTTGTGCCTCCATTTCTCCCCGCCTCTATTTTCCAGCTGACATCTGTAAAATGGGAATAATAGTGGCTTATCAACAAGGATGCTGTGAAGAGATTTTTAATCACTTTACAAATGAAAAGGGTTCTAATTAAGCATCACTCTTAAAGGCAAAAATCTGCTTTCTTTTTAATGCGTATGACTTGTCTAGGCATAGTGAGAGAATGTTTTGGTTAGGGCTGCATAAGCCCTCCATGCGGGATTGAACTGCCATTAATCTGTTCATTCTCCCTGCAGGAGATGGAGTCTATCAGAAAGGCATGGACTACATTCTTGAGAAGCTCAACCATGGAGACTGGGTTCACATGTTCCCAGAAGGTAGGTAGCAATGCTTGGAAGTGGTTCTGTGAGCATACTGGGCTGGGGGGTGGCAGGTAGATAGATATAGGTGTGGTGGTGATATTGTCTGCTTCAGAGGCTAACCTACACTGCCCACCAATTGCCCTAACTGTTCTCCATCTTCCTCTTCCAGGCAAAGTAAACATGACTCAGGAATTCATGCGCTTCAAATGGGGTAGGTATTTTTTAGCAGGAGAGGAGCATTCTGGGGCCATTTCATCCTCTCTAACTGCCCTTCCTCTTATTTCTTCCAGGCATTGGGCGTCTTCTGGCTGAATGCCGCCTTCACCCCATTATACTGCCACTCTGGCATGTAGGTGAGACCTGAATCAGGAGAGGGACAAGGTCTGACATTAGGCAGGTGGCAATGGCATAGGTAGAAGATATAAGGGTTCTCAGATTTCTGGTGGAACAGGACACTTGTCTTCATTTAAGATCTGTGTAGAAAGGTTGATTTTGGCAGGGACCAGATTTCCCACCCAAGGGTGCTTCCAAAGGCAATGCCCAAAGTGTGCACAAGGAAGGCTGGCAGAATGTGACACAAACTAACACTCCATCTTCCTTTCCAAACCAACATTTTGTATTTCAGAAGTAATTTAGTGAGAATATTGAGATTCAGGATGCAGTAATGAGTTTTGGAAAAACCAGCATGACCTCTTCTTCTCACTTGATGCTGGAGGGTACCCTGGAACAAGTAACTCCTCCCTTCTGCTTCCAGAGGTAGCTCTATTTAAACCTTGTTCTCTGAAGTGGGAGGAGCCTCTCCCAATTTTCTGCTCTGCCGCTGCTGAGTGAGCTGGGGCTCCACACACAATTCCAACATTTATCTAGCACTTGATTTTTATTTTTGGTAAAATCTTACAAACATTAAAACTGTTAAAGCCAGGTATTTTTTAAAATCAAAATATAATTAAAACACATGCCAATTTCTACTTTTAGCTGTATGTCTAACCTACTTGCATAATCCACATGGAATGCTATGAATTTAGTAGTGGAGGCTTTTTTTCAGTTCCTGCTAAAATGATCCCTTCTGTACAGCTATTAAATACACAGGAATCCTATTCCATTTTGTCATTTTTTAATATATATATGGCTTTTGGTGGGGCTGGGATCAAAACGATAACTGTTTGTGTTGTTGTTTCTCCCCCCTCCCATCTCCCTAGGAATGAATGATGTACTCCCCAATACACCCCCATACGTGCCCCGTGCTGGGCAGGTGAGTGTTGGAGATGGGAAGGAGGCGCTCCTAGCATTGCAGACGGGAGTGGCAGGGGATTCTCAGTCACCAGCAAGTTGAGGACTTGTGCAGGTGAAGCAATTTGCCTCCCTTGTTACCGGTTTGCTCATGCTGCCTTTTCTTTTTGTTACAGAAGGTCACCGTGCTAATTGGGAAGCCATTCAGTGCCCGTCCCCTGCTGGAGCACCTGCGGGCAGAGAACAAATCAGCGGTGAGCGCAAAGTAGGGAAGAAATAGGATGGCTGATCATTAAGGGCTTGACATACTTCACTGATGGGTTCAGAGCTGGATTCATACTTAAGGTTCATTCTCTACAGAGTTGGTCACTAGTAAAACAGGGGGCATTGCAGGGATGAGCAGTTACAAATTTCCCCCCAATGAGGGAAGACTGTGTGCCAAGCCTGCTTCTTATGTTAGCCTTTCATAAGAACATGAAAAGAGCCCAGTGGCCCTTCTAGGGCACCATTCCGTTCTCACAGTGGGTGGCCAGATGCCATAAGTGCAACAGGACTCTGCCCACCTGCCATTCTCAGCAACTGGTATTCAGAGGCATCATACCTCTGGCAGTGGAAGCAAAACACAGCCACTGTGGCTCTCATATAATTCCCTGAAACATGGGACTATTCCTTTTTATAATACAATTGGAAACCGACAGCCATGTTTCTAGATGTGGGAGAACGATGATGAGAATAAGTAAGACTGATCTGTTAAGAGAAGCAGAAGTATTTATCAGCTGTTGAAGGTATGATGAGTTCAGGCTGGCATTGATGGGGATGGGAGAGACTGGGGAGTGGGGGCTCAAGCTTTGCCTGCCTGGCTGATTTATAAATTGGTCCACCTTAGCTGCATGATGATTTTATGATTTATGCGTCAGGAGTCTTTGAGATCCCAAATGATGGCTTGGGTTGGGCCCCAGGCTTGTGCATTTGTTTGAAATGGAGGTGGGGAATAGTTCTTGGGATACACCTGCTCTTGATGTACCCATCCGCACATAGGCAGAGAGCCGGCGTGTGTTTCATTGACCTGCTGACTATGGCTCCTTGTGTTTGCAGATGGAGATGCGGAAAGCACTGACCGATTTCATTCAGGAGGAGATCCAGGCACTGAAGGACCAGGCCGAGAGACTGCATCAGACTTTCAAGCTTCAGGGCTAGCGATGTGAACAGGATGAGCACCAGAGGCTCTTCCACCAAAGCATGGATTGTGCAGTACTGTGCGGCACAATGCATGGACTACCTCTGACGTTCCCACTTTGCCACCTGTTGCCCATGCCACGCGCCACAAGTGGACTGGCATTGCATGTAGAGATGGATGAAGGCTCCCTACATACCTCATGGAGCCCCACCCCCCACCCGTGTGCCTCACGCTCTGTTGTTGTGCTTGTCTCCCAAAGGGAGGGAAGAAACGCAGAAAGACTATTGAATGTGGAGTTCCCTGTGACCAGGTGCTGGAAGGAGCTTGGGCCCAGACTGGCAGCTATTGGTGATGGATGTACAGGACCAAGGGGAGGAGTTGGGGAGGGGGCGGTAAAGCAGGCTCCGCCCCTCCTTGCAGTGATCCCTTTTTGCACCAGCCTGCATTGCTTAGTGGGGGCTGGAAAGGATCGGTGATTGATTCCATCAGTTCTCTCCTTTTTTGTAGAATATTGGCCCCAATGTGGATTTTATACTTGGAAATTTTTCCAGTAAATGATTTTAAACCCTGCTGCAGCCTGTGCTGAGTTCTTCTGGTGGCTGGGGGGGAGGGGAGGACTGGCATTGGCTCTCTGCACATGCTGTTCTTTGTTCAGAAAGAGAGACACATGCGAAGGATGCCTCATCTGTTTATATCAGTTTGCCTCTGTTTATAGGAGCCTTTCCTAGCGAGGTGGCTGATGGGATTTGTAGTGCAAAACATTTAGAGGATGCCAGGCTGAGGAAGGCTGTGGTTTACAGTGTCAAGGAAAATGCCTCCCTCCTGCTGACCAGAGGAAACATTGTGCTAGAAAGTTGTCAGGACTTCTCTCTTCACTTGCATCTCTCTCTCTCTCTGGCGATTTAAGTGCCACACGGAACATACCCATTGCACTGTGGGCAGTGGAGAGTGAGGGAAGATGACTCTGATGACACTGGCCAGGATGGACCTTCCCTTTTCAGCAGTAATAATAAGAATATTTCTTACCTGACCTTCACCATCAGGTCTCAGGGCAGGTTACAACAATGTAAATCTATTGAAACTAGTTTTTAAAAATGCAATTAGAGCCGGTCCTGAAAAATATCTCGGGTGTCAAAAGGCCAGGATAAAGAGCTGTGTTGTAATGAAATCTGCCAGATGCAGCTCTCTGGGGAGGGGATTCCACAGCCTAAAAAGACTGCTCTCTTCCGGGTCGCCACCCAGTCCACAACTTCTGAGCATGATGACCCTCTGCTGACCTTAACACCTGAGAGGGTTTGTAGGGAAGGAGACAGTCTTTCAGATATTTGTGGCCTAATACATGAAGTGCTGGAAAAATCTGCACCAATTCTTGCCCAGAAGACTCGTGCAGTTAGACAGCTCCCTTGGCCTCATGCACCTCAATGACGTGGCCACTTTAGGTACCACTACTGTTTTGTCGGCTGATTCTGGAAAATCTTTGTCTCTTTCCAATCCAGTGCAGTCTTTATTTCTTTTTCTGCTGAAGTGTGGGCTTGTTTCCATATGGTGCTGCATTTTGGCTAACAACAGCCATCCCATCCACAGAAGCAAACTGTTCCTTTTATAAGGGTGGGTGGAGCGGTGGTCAGCTTGCGGTATCAGCCACCACCAAGAAGGTTAGGACCTGCATTCCCACCAAGTGTGTCTGTGAGGGTGGTGGGACAGAGTGAAGGGCCTGCCCCGAAGATCTCAGAACCTAGGCAGGTTTGTATGAGGGAATACGGCCTTTCAGATAGTCTGGACTTCAAGCTGCTATGGGGCTCTATAGGTCATAACCAGCACTTTGAATTATAAGTGGAAACAGATCAGTAGGCAGTGGAGCTGTTCTATTATTGTTATTATTTTAATGATTCAATGAATTTCACAGTTCATACAGATGGAAACACAAAAAACAATACAAAAAAGCGGAAGTAAAAAATAACAACTCTACTACCCCCCTCCCACAGACAATTAAAGGTGATAGGATGTTAATGAGCCCAATATATGTAATGAAGGTGCCAAGCATCCCTAGATAACCAGCCCACTTTCCAAGGGCAGCCCCACATCGAGTGCGCTGCAGTAGTTAACATGGGCCGTAGCCGAGGCCTGCGTCACTGTGGCCAAAGCTGGCGAAGCGCGACGACGCTCGGCTTCCCCCGGCTGCGAAACCCCGCGGCTGCGCCGGCCTGAAGGCGGGCCGGGCCGGGACTCTCGCCGAGCCAAACGCGCGACAGCGGACGGGAATTCCAGAACAGGGGCAAGAAGAACAGAACGGGTTTTCCAGAACAGGGGCAAGAAGGGCAGGAAGTCGGAGGCCGGGTGGCGGAGGAGGAAACAGCGCGGAGCAGGAGGCTCCCATTGGCTGCCGCTGGTCCCGCCTCGCGCCCTGACTGGCCGCCTCTCCGGGCGTCGCTTCCCCAAGCGTCCTGATTGGCTGGGGCGCGCAGGGGAAGGGTCGCAGCTGGAAGGAGCAAGGAAGAAGGGAAGGCAAGATGGCGTTGCGGGAGGCGGCTGGGTTTCTTCTGCTGGCGCTGCTGGGTCTGGTGTCCGCGCAGACAGGGCAGGTGCCCTTGGTGGCTTGGTCCAGCCGCAGGTACGTGGGTAGCCCTGGGCTGGGGGGTGTGCGGTGAGGCTGGCCTCGGCCTGGGGGCAGACCCGCAGACGGCTTGAAGCGCAGGGGCAACTAGCCTCTTCCTCTGAATGCAGTGGTTCTCCGGGGCGGGGGGAGGAGAATCAAGGGCAACCACTGTATTTTGGGAATCATAGAACTGTAGAGTTGGAAGGGACCGCGAGGGTAATCTAGTCTAGCCTCCTGCAGTGCAGGAATCTCTTGCCCAACGTGGGGCTCGAGCCCACAAACCCTGAGATGAAGCGCCTCATACTCTACTGAATGTAATGATTCTTGTTCTTATGTAGCTGTATTGTTTTGTACTCTCTAGATGTCCCATGGTCATTTTATAAAGCAGTTGTGTTCTGTGTGATAAATCAAGCACTGCCAGGAGTTGTTTCCTTTTGTTTTTCCAATGTATTCGGTGTGCCACAAGCAAATTTTTATTCTGAAAGTATGGCCCAGACAAGAAAAGCTTGAGAACCACAGACCCAATGTCTCTTCAGTTGCTCTGGGTTGCCCTTGTTCACACTTCGGGTATTGAAAGTGTGCTGCACTGCACTTAGAAACACAACACAAATGCATGTTTGCAAGGGTGTTGTTGTGTGGCAGGTTTGTTCATGAGCTGCATTGAATGCAGAGTTTGGTGGCTTTTCTGATGGATTGGTTCACTTATATGCCGCTTTCCCATAATGAGCTGCACCCAAATCTAGGTTTAAGTACATAAATACATTGCAAAACCAGAGTTAGCCAACAATAAAGTTTCTGGTACTGGACAGCATGAAACATTCTTCAGTTCTCATCACAGAGAGGGGTGGTTGATGTGTGAGTTTGTAACTCAAGAATGACAGGGTGGGGCTTTCTTCTGTGTATGTGGTGGGTTATGGAACTAGCCCAGCAGTATAGTGAGGTCAGTGGGTTGCTAGGTACTGTGATGTCTACTGGAGAGTAAGAGTAAAAATGCACACTCCTATGGTAGGGTGGAAGGCTGGTTCTAGGGCTCTTGGCATGGCAGTGAGGGACTTGGGTGGCCCATTTGGGTTGCCTTTACCTTGTTCTTATCAGCCCAGCCACAGGGACAAGCAAGGATTAAATGCTAAAAGGGGAAAGAGCTAATTCTAATTTGCTCCCTAGTTCATCCTTTGGCCATCTAGAGAAGGCTGTCAGTCTCACAACAGCTTTATAGTGGCAAAAATGTTTGCCAGTTCTAAATATGTGTAGCCAGGGATTGTAGCGAATCTCACCTTTTAATGTCTCTAAGCACATTTGTAATTAAGAATCATAATTGTACTTGAGCATATTGCTATTCCCTCACACAATCCAAAAGCATAATATAGCAAATGCTTTATAAAATGGGGCAATTGAGCTACTCATAGTTAGAAAAACAGCAGCAGTTTGGTCTTCATTTGGCACTGCAGGCTCACAATGATGATGATGATGATTTTTGTTATTTCAAAGATTTCTTCTTGTCAAAGAGCAACATACAGGTGGAAATAATGGCAGGATTCCATCTTTGGGGAAAGTCATTCATAAATCATGTCTTACATCAAAGGTGGCAAAGAGGCTGCCTGAGCTGTGGCATCTTTGACACTGGATGGGCAGGGTATTGATTCATGTGTGATGTGTTTGCTCCCCCAAAATTGTACTATACAGCTAAGCTTTATATATACTTGAAAGCAAGTCCCATTGAGTGGAGTGCGGCTTAGTTGCAGATAAGTGGGTATAGGACTACAGCTTTGGTATAATACTCTTACTTAGCACCTAAAGGTAAATTTGTTTTCCTTGGTGTCCCTCCTCATCTCACACTATGCTGATTTAATATCTCCCTGTTTTGCTTCATTTTTTCCTTCTGACCCCTATATATTTTATATTTTCTGACTTTTTACTTTTCTCTTTTCCCTGGGGAGGGGGAGCTACAGTTCTAAAGTGAGAAATTGTACTGGAGGTGGAATTGGGAATTTAAAAGGGCTTCTTTGGACTGCCCTGAACTCAGTCTGGTGCTCTCCAGACATTGTGGACTACAACTCCTATCAGCCCCAGCCAGCATGGGTATTGTACTCCAAATCATTTGGAGGGCACTAGACTGTGGAAGGCTGCCTTAGCCAATAGACTTGGATGGGGATGAGCAACCCATGGTCAGTTGACCAGAGTCTGATTAAGACTGTGCAAATGCAGAAGTGTTTGTGTCCTTGAAACATTTAGTAACCAACCTGGTGTGGGTGTGAGAAGGATTGGCATTTGGTTTTCCTACCACCACCACCACCCCTTTTTGTTTAAGTAGAATTCAGGTTTTAGAGATGATATTTGATACTGCACTGTTTTGCTCCTCCTCAGAATTGTGTAGTTTGTTCTCATTTTTCAGTTGTAGACGCCAACAATGGTGATTTCCCCACTGAGAATACGGTTGAGTTGGGGGTTTGAATCCAGCCTGCACGTGGCACATAACTTTGAACACTAAGGCCCCATCTGCACTATACATTTCAAGCATCATCAAAACCATTGGGGCTTCTCATGAAGCATCCTGGGAGCTGCAGTTTGTAAAGCATGCTGAGACACACACATACACCCATTTCTTTTGCAGAGCTCCAATTCTCAAAGGGGTTTAGTAGTCAATCCCTCTTTTCAGAGAACTCTGTAAACATTTCCTAGGATGCTTTAGGCCAGGAAGCCATGACTGTTTAAAGCAGTATGATATTGCTTTAAATGTATAGCAGAGTGTAGATGGGGCCTGAGTTGGCCTCATCAGCAGCCATATAGTGAACACAAACCTTCATTGGGTTTCTCTGCCCTTTATTTTGTAATGGGTGAAGTAGCCCTTGAGTCCTCATGAAACAGAGAAATATACAGTCGTAGCTTGGATCCCGAACGCCCTGGAACTTGGATGTTTTGGCTCCAAACTCGGATGTTTTGGCTGCAAACCCGGAAGTGATTGTTCTGGTTTGTGAACATTCTTTTGGAATCCAAATGTCCAATGGGGCTTCCACTGCTTCTGATTGGCTGCAGGAGCTTCCTGCAGCCAATCAGAAGCCATGATTTGGTTTTCGAACGTTTTGGAAGTCCAAGGTATGACTGTATTCCTATCTGCTAGTCTAAGAGTTGGGAGATGGCACCTGTGAAATACAAGACAATCTACGTAATCACAACTGCTCTTTTTATGCCTCTGTTTCTGTGTCTATCCCTTTCTCACTGTGTGTGTGTCTTCCTTTTGTGAATACAGCTCCTTATGGTCTCCCTTGGCAGCACCACATGAGGGCCATGTGGTGACAGAAACTCAGCTTGCAGCTTTACTGGACTCTGCACTAGACGGCGGACCTCACAATGTGCTGTTGTTCCTTCAGGAGAAAGTGAGTGTGGCCCCTGGCAGAGCTCTTTGCTGAGGACACAAATGCACCACGGATGCAGATCTTCAGTGAAAAGTTTTCCTTCCTAAGGAACCCTGGGGTTTGTTGTGACAGTGCTGAGAGTTTGTAGAATTATGGAGGTCATTTAGGTCAAACCTATGCTCAGTGTAGGCTGTGCAGTGCAGGAGGCAATGGCAGCATCCCTGGCAGATGGCCGTCCAGCTTCTGCCTAAATAGCTCTCACCAATAGGAAATTTCTTCCACTATTTAGTCAAAATCTGCTTCCCTGCAATTTCCGCCCCTATCTTCTAGTCCTGTTCTCTTGACAGCAGAGGACAAGTTTGCTTCTTCTTCTGCATGACACACCTTCAGATATTTGGAGACCACTGTCATGTTTCCCCTTAATCGCCCCTTCTCCAAGCTAAACACACTTGGCTCTTTTATGGTTGGGAGCCATTAACTGGCTTGGCAGTTTTCAATTATTCACTTTTTACTTCAGGCATACCCTTCAGCCCCCTCTCCCCCACTTAATCTAGTTCTCATTTCAGAGGTCAGAATTATCTTCTGGAAATGGCATTTTTTTTTCAACTGCATAATTCAATAATTGTCCAAAGGGCTGTTTTAATCCATTTCATCCATTTGGGGCTTGAGCAGAAAGAGGTGCTTGTAGTCTTTTTAGAGCTTGTACAGCATAAAGAAGAAGAAACTTTTTTTCTGCTGGTCATGTGAATTGGGTGTCTCATGACTCTCTATTTATCACTTCCTCATTCCATTTATCACCCCCCCCCTCTTTGCTAGTTCCTCTGATGATTAAGTCTAATTGTGGCTAGGCTGTTTTTTGCATCTACAGTTTGTTAACATGATTGAGGGAAAATATAAGATGGAGGCTGGAGAAGCTAGGCTGCTTCTAATCTGGAGGGTTTGGGAGCCTGCACAGTGCTTGCTGTCAAAAGCTTTCCCCTGTCCCTAGTTTTTTCTTTATTCTGTGTGTTTGAACTGCAATCAGAATGAAAAAAATATTTTTAAACACAATACAAAAGCATCACTGTGAAACATTAAAAATTGTACTTTTAAAAAGTTTAAAAAAATCATTCTTCTCTCCCAGCTCAGTGTTGAGGATTTCACAGCCTATGGAGGGGTTTTTGGAAACAAGCCAGACAGTGCCTTCCCCAATCTGGAGGTAAGTGAGAATTGGGGAGCTATACTTTGGGGAGTCTCCCCCTGCTTTTATATACAGTGGTACCTCAGGTTACAGACACTTCAGGTTACAGATGCTTCAGGTTACAGACTCCGCTAACCCAGAAATAGTACCTTGGGTTAAGAACTTTGCTTCAGGATGAGAACAGAAATCGTGCTCTGGCGCAGCAGCAGCAGCGGGAGGCCCCATTAGCTAAAGTGGTACCTCAAGTTAAGAACAGTTTCAGGTTAAGAATGGACCTCCAGAATGAATTAAGTTCTTAACCCGAGGTATCACTGTATACGACTATACTTTTGATGGGCCACTGCAGTGCAGTGCTGTGTCAAGAATAAAAAAAAAAGAGGAACTTTAAGAGCAATTGTAAATTCAAGTTCTGGTATAGCTAACTAGGGTTGTGCTTTTCCCATTCTTTCCATGGTCTACAGTGTAAGATGGAGCATCTTACTCCTGCTCTTTGATCCTCTGTTGGTATAGGGGCCCTTCAGATATCGTTAGGCTCCAGGTGCCATCAGCTCCAGCCAGCATGGCCAATAATGAGGGATAATGGGCTTTGTAGCCCATCAACATGTTAAGGAACGCAGGTTCCACTTCCTTGGGTTGCAGCAATCTTTATCAACCTTGGGTCCCCAACTACAACTCTCATCGCCCCTAGCCAGCAGGACCAGTGGTCAGGGAAGATGGGGGTTGTAGTACCTTGGGATCCAAGGTTGAGAAAGGCTGGATTAGAGGATAAAGTGAAGAAAAATAACTTGAGCTGGGGGATGGGGGAGAAACTTGCATCCTTGGACAAAGTGTGGAATGAAACTTTGATTATACTTTATTCTAGCTACAACCTTAACAAGCCAAGTTTTGTCTTGGCTAGAATTGGAAGATGCCAGCAGTTGGGTGTAGGTCTGGCAAAAAATTAAGTACATGTACATTTCCTCTGTGAACCATTCACCTCTCTTCTGAATTAAATAAAAGATAAAGCAACAATAACTTGTTTCTAAGCTGTCAGAGGCTTTGCTGGATATTGGCTCTTCCAAAGAACCCAAGGTGTGTGAGAACCTAAATAAATTATATTTTTGGAAAAGAAATTACAAATTGAAATATAAAAGAAACATAGAATACCCCGCTGAAGATGCTAAATATTTTTCATCAGGGTAGGATTCTGAAATGCTTCAAAAGTGTGTTGCACAAAACCTAACTCCTGGCTTTAGAGAAGTTCTTTCTAGAGATGGAAATGATTCACTGTCGTATGGAATGATGTCCTTGGAAAGAGTGAAACAGCCAGTGCATGAACTGAGCATCACATGCATTGGTCAGGCAAACACTACCTTCTTCTTAGAGACAATTTTAAAAATTACTTTATGCTAGGAATCAGTAGATTGTCATGCTGGCCTTTAGTAGTTCACCTGCCTCCTGTCTCCACTGTTACCTAGCAGCAGCCATTCTGTCAGACAATAGCAGAGGGAGAGATGGGAATGCAGGGCCTCTCCATTGACTCGGCTGAAAGACTTAGTAGTTTCTGGCTCCTTCTCTCCTTGAACTCGTTCCAGTCTAGCTAGTTGTTTCAAAAATTATGTAACTAAGAACTAGTGCCTAAATTTGCTTCCCCCACTCGCCAATCCCTTTTTCCATTTGTGTTGTGACTTCTAAATTGTAAGCCTGAAGGCAGGGGCTGTCTTATTATTGAGATATGTAAGCCCCCCTAGCATTCTTTTCCTTTTCCTTTATGATGGAGAGAAGGATAAAAATACTGTAAATCTGCAATGTAATGCCAGCAGTGTTAGTGCCAAATTCTCATCCTACATGTACTACTTCTATGAAATAACACCTCTGTCTCCCTTACCAACCTGCCTGCTGTTTTTATGTTTGCTGGAGGAAGAAGCCACCTGGAAGCATTCTTAGAAGGGTGCATAAGCTTGATCAAAGGAGAAGCAGTGTGTATGCTTTCCACTATATATGTTCAGAAATGGACTAAGTTCATTCTGGAAATTCCAACCCTTTTCATCAAGCAAGATGGACATGTCTGCATTTAAACTGCTGCTGGATTTCTTATGCAATACAAACGTATATCTGTGTCTTTACTGCAAACTATCTGTGGTTCATTAGTGGCCACACAGAATTTTAGATGCCTTGCAAGTGGGGGGCATTGACAGTAAGCCTTCTCAACACACAACTTTCTTGTTCAACACATTGTACATTTTCCGAAAGTTGCATGTCTCGGAATGAGCTCTGAATTCCAACCACAGCCATGTGACAATTGATGATGCGTGTTGTTGTCCGACATTATCTGGAAAGCACCAGGCTGGGGGAGGCATGCTGTTTGCCTTAGGAAATCCTGTGCCTGTAGCTCTGGCTCTAACTCTTAACCCTGTCTTTCTGACAGAATGCGCTTGGTGCCGCTCCGTCGTCCTTGGTGCTTCCATCTGTGGATTGGTTTGCAGCCAGTGCTGTCCCCGCCTTCTTGAAGGCCAAGCTGGGCATATCTCCTCTTCACGTAGATCAGAACACCCTGCAAGAGCTGCGGCTCAACGCCAGCCTGCCAGCCCTGCTGTTGATACGACTGCCATATGCCACTGGGTTTGTAACCAGCTCCATGGTACATTTCCTTACATTGCCAAGGGGCCCCGTGGCACTGGGTGCAAAGTGGAATCTTCTGCCCAGCCCCACGACAATGCCCCCCTCCGCAGGTCTGGGCCCCCTCCATGCCCCCACTATCATGCCTGCGCTACTGCCAGCCCCATCACCACAACTGTACCCGTGGCTGCGTTGCTCCCACAATGCAACAGCAGCGGTAAGGGTGCAATAGTGAAGGCATTGGGGCCATGTTAGCAGTGCAGATGAAGCCTTGGTGGGGCTGGCAGCAGCACAGCATTGTGGGTGGATCTTACGACTGAAGAAGAAGAAGAAGAAGAGGAGGAGGAGGAGGAGGAGTTTGGATTTGATATCCCACTTTATCACCACCCGAAGGAGTCTCAAAGCGGCTAACATTCTCCTTTCCCTTCCTCTCCCACAACAAACACTCTGTGAAGTGAGTGGGGCTGAGAGACTTCAGAGAAGTGTGACTAGCCCAAGGTCACCCAGCAGCTGCATGTGGAAGAGCGGGGACGCGAACCCGGTTCACCAGATTACAAGTCTACCGCTCTTAACCACTACACCACACTGGCTCTCCATGAAGCAAATTGCTTTACCTCCCCTAATGCATGAGCTGCCCTGGTGTATTCATGAGGTTAACTTCCAAAGAACGGAGCATGCTATTTAGCATGAAATTTAACATTCTGAGAAACTTAACTTATTTTAACTTTGAAAAAGCAAGTTTCCAGCTCTCATGGTTGACACCCCTTGGCACCCCAAGATCTTAATGTCTTCAACCTGTTCTGCTGTACCTGGTCCTTCCAGCCTGCCATTGTGTCTTGGCACTTGTACTTTCCTGTTCTTATAGGGTATATGGACGCAACCCTCATTTTCTGCTTCAAAATTCCCCGTTCCCAAGTGTATATTATACTTCCCTTAGCACAGCCTTCCCCAACCTGCTGCCCTCCAGAAGTTGTTGTACTACAACTCCCACCGTGCCTGATGGTTGGCCATGCTGGCTGGGGCTGATGGGGATTGTAGCCTAAAACATCTGGAGGGCACCAAGCCAAGGATGGCTGCCCTGGTGTTCCAAACAAACCCATCAGTGCTGCTGCATGGTCTTAAAATGTACGTTCAGTTGCCAGAGTTGTGGGGAGTCTTCTGTCCCAGATTATTGTACATGGAGAGGCAACATGGTCACAGATGCCATTGAACCAATGACAAAAACCTGTCCCACCAACTAGGATGGCATTGATGACATTTCCTATATACAGAAGATAACAGAACTTACTTCTCTCTCTCTCTTTCCTCATCCTCCACCTTCCAGCTCTAGTCTCATGGCCCCAAAGGAAGTTCTAACCAGCAATGGTGAGCATTGTGGAGCAGGGTTGTTTGGAAGCTTTTAGGATGGGGCTGAGCTTGGGTTGAGAGTTTGCTACTTGGAACGTCTAGAGGGTATACTGGCACCAAGGTTGGCTTTGCATTTAGTTTTCTAGGTGGGTATTTGTTGCCTCGCAGTTGGAGGTCTTGGGCTCCTTCAGGAAGAAGGGCAGGATATAAGTTCAGTAAATAGGGAGTGGGGGAGCAACTACAATCTGCATATTTCTCTGTGAATTAATGCATGCAAATGAGCCATAGCTGTAAAGTGACTGCTGTTCTCTGAGAAAGGACACCAGTCTTATAGGAAAGCCAGGAAGTTAGGTGCAATTATAAATGAGGCTGGATTCTTAGGATATAAGCTTAGGACTGAAGTTTTTTCATGGGCTTCTGCTTTCGTAAGTTGGAGTCTCTAGCCTTTAGAGAGTTTCTAAAACAAGATTTTCTTTGCAGATGAAATCCTTGGTCAGGTTTTGAGTGCTCTTCAGTCGGAGGACATCCCCTACACGGCCATCCTGACTGCTTTGCAGCCCTCACGGGTACATGGCTCTTTAGATTCCTATCCTACCTTGGTTAGATACCTGCTCTGAGTGTTCCTCCATTCCCGGGAATGTCCTTTCACCTCATTAACTTCCATTTATGCCCTGCCCAAACATTGTTCCCAAGGCAGACACCACATTCATGGGATGCAAGCATTTAAGAACAATTAAAACACAGTAAACTAAAAATACATTAAGGTAGATAAACCAGCAGGATTATCCAAACACTCTTTAAAAACAAAGTGTGTTTTGTTTTATGATTTTTGCTAAGAAAGCCAGCGCTGTAGGACAGACTTCCTCACTCTTGGCCCTCCAGATGTTTTGAGACTACAATGGTACTGCTAGCTAGGGATCATGGGAGTTGTAGGCCAAAAACATCTGGAGGGCTGAGGTTGAGGAAGCCTGCTATAGGAGCTTGGTAAGATTTTGGGGCAAGTTTTTCAGGGAACTAGTGCCATTATTGAGTGGGCCCTGCTGTGTTTGGCTACGGATAGCCATGGCTCTTAAAGCAACGCATCCTAAGCTTGTCTAAGCAATAATAATAATAATAATAATAATAATAATAATAATAATAATAATAATATTTATTTATACCCTGTTCATTTGGCTGGGTCTCCCCGGCCACTCTTGGTGGCTTCCAACAAATATCAAAATACAATACAAAGTCACAGATTAAAAACTTCCCTAAACAGGGCTGCCTTCAGGTGTTTTCTAAATGACAGGTAGTTATCTCTGACCCCTGATGGGAGGGCGTTCCACAGGGCGGGTGCCACTACCGAGAAGGCCCTCTGCCTAGTTCCCTGTAGCAAAGCGAGAGGTACTGGGGAAGAGAGGCTCATTTGGGGGAGGCACTTAAAGTTGCAGCACCGGCAGTTCTCTGAAGCCTTTCGATCCCATTTTACTCCCCTTGTGCCTTCCAGGTTGTTCGAGATATCTCTGATATGGTTCCTGAGAGGCTGGGTCGGCAGCTGCTCCAGAAGGAAACTGGAGCTGCACCACTTCGGTACCCTGTCACTGGGACCCCACAGATACTCTTCTGGGCCAGCAACTTCTCCGTGGCTTTTAATGGCACAACATGGCATGATCTTACTAACCTCACATTTGGAGAGCGACGCTCTGTCAATGTGGACGAGTCCAAGTGGACGCCTAATGCTTCTGAGTGAGTTGAGGGCTGGGCAAGGGATCTGAGATCAGGTGCATGATGGATGGTAGGAATGAGGAAGAGAGGGCTTGAGGCAAAAGCAGAAGCTGGGACAGTTGGGGAAAGCGTGTGGGATGCAGTAAGGATGTTGGCTGCCAGTGGTACTGAAGAGGACCAAAAGTGTGTGCGTGTTGTAAGCCAAAAATGGCTTGTCTTCTGTGTTACGCCAATAAAACACAGAGACAAGACAACGTGCAGTTTGCACAAACAGCCAGATGGTGGCTTGCAAACAAATCTCCATATAATTACTGATTGGTGCAGTTTTGCATCTCCAGCCATGTTGGGAGGCCGGGGGGGGGGGGGGCGGGGAGGGCAGGGGTGGAAGCCCTGTCTCTAAACCATGAGGAGTCCTGCTCACCACTGTCTCTGGGTTCCTAGATGAGATCTCAGAATGCCTGCATTTCCCTGCAACTTGACTCTCTGTGGTCTTACAAACTAGGAAACTGGGCTTAAAATACTCCCTCTTCTCACGAAATTGGTTAAGGGCTGAGGCAAGGCTACAGAAATGATGGGTGGGAGGGTATATTCTGGGTTTTAACACTTCTGTTTTCTTTCTGCATTGTAGGTTGGTACTGAAATACTCAAATGTGGGCGGGGTTCCACTGAAAATCACGTAAGTATGTTGGACACAGCTCCTCAGAGTTTTGTTTTTATGACATCGTATATAATCACTTGGCAATTTATACCTCCCTTTTTGAGTCTTAAGTCCATAAGCAGCCAGGTGGGCAACATTTAGTCAAAACTTTAAGAGGGTCTTAGAAGTCTCCAGTAAAAGGAGATGGGAACTATTTCAGGGAGTAAGATGACAGAGCCCTGCCATTCCAAAGAGATTCTGCAATTGAGGTTTGAGAAATACTTCATGATTTGGGGTGGGGTGATGGGGAAGTCTAACTGGATTTTAGAGATCTGCTCCAGGTGACCTTACCAGCTGTTGGTCTTCACTTTCTTTGCACCCCTGTTCTCCCCTCAGGTTCCGCATGACGAACATCCTGTACCCAGTTTCTGCACGGTACTGGTTTACCCTCCACAGTGTGGAGCTGGTCAGGCCTCAGAACCCCCCAGCTCTCTTCAATGCCACCCAAATTGTGGCACCCAGCGATTATTCTTTTGCCTGCACCTATGTGACCAGTCATCCAACCTCTTCAGAAGCCATGTTAATACCCAACAACAGTTTTGCTAGCCAGTGGAGGGTTTTCATGATGAATTTTCAGGTATGTCACAGTGGGAGCGTATACTTTGCTTTGTAGTAGGCTTTGTCAATAGTTTTTTCCACTGCCCTCTGTTTTATATTTTTTAGGAAGACAGTTCATTGACAGTCTCCTTCTGATGTACTGTTTTGTGATCCCAAACTTGGATCAAGGCTTTTACAAGCTCTTCTAGCAGTGGGAGGTGTATGGGTATCACTTCCTTTCTCTGAGCAAACCTTAAGGGACTCTTACACCCCCTCCCACAGCCCTCTTACAGCCTCTAAAGTAGAACTAGGTTTCGTCCTATGCTGTGTTAACAGAATGTGTTGAGTGAGGGGGGACACCACAAATCAGCCTCCATCACTAACGCATGAAATCTTTTTCCTTTTAGATCCAGAGCTATAATGTGACAGGTGAAAGATTTTCTTACGCCAGTGACTGTGCCGGCTTCTTCTCTCCTGGAATCTGGATGGGGTTGCTGACCTCCCTGCTTCTTGTTGCCATTTTCACCTATGGCCTCCACATGGTCATGAGTCTCAAGACTATGGACCGTTTTGATGACCCCAAGGGACCTACCATATCTGTGCCCCAGACGGAGTAGGGGCCAGTTCATGTACTCCCTGCCCTGGGATCTTCCTTACAGGGCTGGGTTTGTTCTGTTCATTCCATCTGTTGTCACATCTCCTTCCCCCGCACCTGCCCAGCACAATGCATTAAACCCTATTGGTCCCAGTCCCTTAGCCTTTCTTCCTTTTGCCCAATAACTGCTTCTCCACTGACATTCCTTGGTTACTTCTTTTCTCTCCTTTGATTCTTTCTAGCTTCTCCAGCCTAAAACATCCCAAGGGACATGATGTAAACAAGAGGGGAGGTGTAGTTTTACTATTGTATGGAAGTGCATATCCTATGTCTATTGCAGCATCATGGCTGTCTGCACTGAACTTTGCTTGAAGGTAAATATCTTCAAGGATGCACTGCCATTCCCCTTCAGTTCTGTCCAGCGGGACAGAATCAGGCTTGCTTTCTGATGTACATCCTCTAAGTTCATTGTGGTGGTGTTAAAAAGTTTCCTTACCTTCCCCCCTTTCCCGAGTCCTTGTTTCCAGCTGTATTATAAGTGCTCCCCTCCTTATTTATTTATGTGGTATCTGTGATTAATTCTGTTTACAGTGACTCAGTATTTAGGACTCCATGATCAGGGTGGGTGGGGGCTTCCTTCCTGTGACCCCTTGCTGTTAAGTCACCTTGAACGATGTGAATAAAAATGAGAGTTCTGGTGTGTGGGTGTGTCTGTCTGTCTGTGTCTAGCTCCTCTAGGAAACTCTGCAAGTGAAGAGATCCCGAAGCAGCTTTCTTTTGGGGTTGACCACTAGAAATGTCTTGCTACTCAGTGTGTAATCTTCCTCTGTTTTCTCTCCCTTCCTGCAACCAGTGTCGTAGTCCAGTGATAAATGATCAACATTACTGGGCAGGCACACTGGCATAGTGATTTTGGGGGTACTTTAAGATATATACATACTTGTGTGCATACACACAAACAAACACACAGTAAGAATGTGTGCATCTTCTATGTTTCAGATCTTCAAAAGTATAAATATATTATTCAGCAACTAGCATAAGCTTGGTGCCTCTAAACTTTTGCATCGTAATGATACCCAACTGGTATCAATAAATGTAAAGAACTAGACTAACAAGGCAAGCTCCTTTAGGTATGACTGGGGGCTTTTACAGAAGGTAGGAAAAAGTTAGCTTCCTTACCAGTATAGAAAGGATAAAGTTACAAAAAATTAAGGAATAAAACCAAAATCTTCTGAATCTTAAAAAAGGATAAAGTTTACTCCTCATTATATACAGTGGAGTGTTGTGTATTATTATTATTTAAATGCAACCCTATATCAGTTTTACAAGCAATGCCAACATTGACATAAGACTTATGAATCATTATCATTGTAACCCTAAATATATTTTGGGTATGTAAGTGGTCTATGTACCTTACTATTTTCCAAATGAAAGATTCCACAGTATAATAAACGGCATGGTGAGCTACAAGGAAGGTCCACTTATCTAATACCTCTGTGATAGCCTCTGTTGGCAGGGAGTAGAGGGCTGGAGCCCCCAGGATGCTTATTTGAAGATGGACTTGGCTACGAAGAAAATGATTGAATGACAAGGAGAATGGGCTGTTGTCCCTTTCTGTTTGTGTTGATTCGGATGGAAGAATTATGACAATATAACTCTCCTCGCTTTTGCAAAGCTGTGAGACGATGCTAACTACCCTGCCCTAAATTCCTTTTTTAGCAATACAGTGGAAAAGTAACAAGATCTCTATTCTCCATTGCACACGTCATGAGGCGGGGGCGGGGGGGGGGGTTGCGGGCCTTCAAAGCGAGGAAAGTAGAGCAGCTGGGCCCGTTTTAATAACAGGATTTTCCCTAGACCTAATCATAAGGGATAGCAGCGATAAGACACTGAAATAGCACCCATAGGAGTCAACTCCTAGGGTCCAGGGGCGTCGACCCTCGGCCCCCCCAAAAAATATTTGAGGGGGCCTTTTACCCTCCCCAAGTTGATGGGCATTGCCATTCAAATAGTGTGCGTGCATTGCGTCATGTGATCGACTGGGCGAGGCTTACCTGCCCCCCCCCATATTTTATTCAAGTTGGCACCCCCTCAAGTTGGCACCTTCTTCATCCCCCTCAGCAATGGGCTCCCACCTTGACCAACCTTTGCCTTAGCGGGAGTAACCCCTCCAAGCCCCGAGAATAAGTTTCGAAGGGATTTCCTTTTATCTGGGGCCGTTTCAGGGCGGGGGGGGGCGCTTGTTTCGCGGGGGGAGGGCGAGGAGGATGACTTTTCACGCCGCGACTGACAAACTCTCCACTGGCTGGGCGGACTGAGGGAGTTTTCCTTTTCGCTTCCTCTCAGCAATAGGGGTTTTGTTTATCTGAGGCGGATGCAAGAACCTGATGGTGCTGTAACGGTTGCCATGGGGACGAGAGATTGGGGGGGTCCGCTGGGTTTGCGCGCTTCTCCTTCCTCCCCCCCCCACCTGCAATGACAGAAAAAGAAAGAGCAGCAGCAGAGCCGGATCTCGTTTTGTTGTGTGCATCCTCTCTCTCGCGGAGGCACTATCGGGACTGAGAAAGGAGAGGTGCTTTCGCCTCTCCACTCCTCTCCCTCCCGCCCACCCGCCGTTCGCGACACATAGAGCTTTTGGAGAAGGACCTCGGCGGGGCGGTTCCCGGTGGCGGAGGGATCCCTCTGCCGGAACTCGTTTTCGGCGGAGGGATCCTTCTCCGGGCTGCCAGTGCTGCGGCCCCATCTTGGCTCCGCTCGGGGCGGGGGGGTCGGGCGGCGGCGGCGGCGGCGGCTCCGCACCCGGCACCATGGACGAGGCCTACGACGTGATCGTGCTGGGCACCGGCCTGACAGTGAGTGTCCACCCCGCCCGCCCCCCGCCTTTGCAACCCTTCCCGCCCCGCCGTCGCTCAGCAGCAGCAGCAGCCGCGTTCGCCTTGCTGCTCCTGCATCCCGTGCTCTCCCGCTGCTGCAGCCTCCTGCATCCCTCCCTCTCCATCAGCAGCAACAGCATCCCTGCCATGTCCGGGCGGGGTTTGCAATTCCCCGCAGCCCACGAGGCCTTTCTCGTTGCAGCAACGCAGCTCCAGAAGCAGAAGCAGCCGACCCCTTCCGCACATAATTGCGCCTTTTCTCTCTGCTTCCGTGCTGCTGCTGCTTCTTTGCACCGCTCCGTTTCCCCCGGCATCCCCTCCGCCTTGGACGGCAGGCGCGTTTTAGCCCCCGCTTGCAACTCATCTGATGCAACGCGTCGCCATCAGCCGCCCTCTGAACGCGTGAAAGCGATGGGCGCCCATTTGCTCGCACCCTTTCCCGGCCCTTCATCCCACCCAGCGCCCCTCCTTCATTCTGGGGTTGCCAAGCCATCAGCTCGTTTCGGCTGCTGTGCACCTAGCAGTGCCTTGTGACAATGCAGGAAAACCGTATTTATTGCGACTTGTTCAGATCGAGCTACAGGGTGTTCAAAGGGGCAGGCCAGTTGTGTGTGTTTTCTGGTCGGTTAGCAACCCTTTCCTCTTTTACATCTCAATAGGGGGAGGGTGCTGCTGCTGCAGTTCCTGTGCTCCTTATGCCCCCCACAACCCTTCAGCAGCATCCCTTCGAGCTCTTCCAGTGCAGCCCTTTCACTGTACAGTACTTCCAAATCCTGCAGTCCCAATGTGAACCGTCTGCCCCTTCAGTGCCCAAGGTTGAAGGGTCTAAAGCGCAGGGTGTTCTACGCCTGGTCCTGAGCGCCCCTGTACCTACTGCAGATGTGGTCAAAGTGCAGAGGTAAACGTTGCATCTACTGTATGCAGTTTCCTAGTTTTTTTCATGGATGCAGCCCCCTGCCAGTGTTTTCCCCATTCTGAACTTTTAAGCTTATTTATAAAGAAGAAATCTGCTCCACTAAAGGAAATGCTTCTCCTTCTTTTCTTAGGTAGTTAGTCTGCATCTCCCCTTGCAATTCCTTGCAGTCTAGGAAGCACGTACTGTATTGTTTCTCGCTTGCAGTCTCCATGATGTTAAGGTTTCTTTCCTGGTCTTTTTTCTTTCAAGGCTCCTTAGCAGCCCTGTGTCTTCTTACTATATCAGCTTGGCTTTGGGCCATCTATGGTTTTCAGTAGAACTGAACGAACTTTTCTCTCTCCCCAGAGTTAAAAGAAACTTTCTCCCTGCTCCTACTCCTGACAGGGGAATGTTAACCATCACCACCCCAATACTGACCTGTCCCTCTTTACACATTACAGTGTAATTACAGAAATAACTACATTTCTGCAGATTAATTGCGTTTTGCAGAACTTAATTTCTGTTCTATCTCTCCTCTCCCCAGGAACGTCAAAGGGATGCAGCTCTCAGTTTGGCGTCTTTCCAAGCTCCCTCCCTTCTTTTTCTTGTGATTTCCTGGCCTTAGTGTGGAGAGCACTGTCTGCTCTGCCCTGTTCATGCTCCATTCCCCCCTGAAATTATAATTTAGAAGGATGATGTTTTCTGATTCATCACACGCACAGCTTTTTCTCAATCTTCTGCATGCAGCCCTATCTGGTAGGGGCTAAACTGAATTTCCCATGTTTCTGGAACATAGGAAACAGCCCTATAATGGGCCTGACCATTGGATTGTCTAGTTCTAGTTTCTAGCTCTTAAGTGGAGATGCCAGGGATTGAATCCAGAACCTCTTGTATGCAAAAGAATGCTCTTCCATTGAACTCTGAGCCTTCACTATGGAAAAAACCAGCCTATCTTGTGTTATGGAGCTGCAATTAAGACAGAATCTGTTAAGGAAAAAATGTTTTCCGCTCCTCCTCCCAACCTTAGCCTCCCAAACCAGGCTTGTCCTTAGATGGATCCGAATTGATATCCCATGAGAAACTGTTCATCCTCTTGTAGCAAGCAAGCTGCTCTCTTTCACCACTTGTAATGCATTAACATTCACACAAACTTATTTTAACTGCCATGGAGCTGTAGCTTAAGTGAGAGTGTTTCCTAAAGTATTCTCTGTTGACTAGTCTCTAGTCCTCCTGGTAGAACTATGGTTTCCTGAAAGGGAGAGAATAACTATTCAGCCAGTTTTAAGTCTGTAATACAGAAGCACATTTTCAAATGACGAGTTCAGAATACAGCAAACATGCAGTTAGTATTCATCTGTGAAGTGGTATCCAGATATCCTATTTATGGAAGCATTTCTGTTTTAGGGATCATCCACTATTTCCCTTGCACTGAATTTCAGTCTTATAATGAAATGTAATTTCTTCTACAGCTAGTAGAGATGATTGTGGAATGGAGTTGCATGTATTTCCCAGGAGCCTATTGAATAGTGCATAATGCATTATGCAATTGCTTTGGGAACTTTCACAGAGCTGAAATAATAAGGCTTGTGCTTGCATTACAGTCTTTCCCTCTCTGCCACCCCACCCCTCTCTTTCTCTCCCCTCCCCCTTCCAGTAGGCTGCTGGGGGAGGGTCCAGTTACTGCATGAAATTAGGGCACAGATTGTCTACCACCTGCATGGCAGGAACAGCATGATTGCTACCTTCTTGTGGCCAAATATCCTGCCACTCTGAAAACTGAAAACAAATAACTTTAATTGGTTGAAATTATGCGTGTGGGATGGATTATATAGGAATTTGCATGTTGCTATGTGCTTCACAGGGACGCGGGTGGCGCTGTGGGTTAAACCACAGAGCCTAGGGCTTGCCGATCAGAAGGTTGGCAGTTCGAATCCCCGCGACGGGGTGAGCTCCTATTGCTCGGTCCCTGCTCCTTCCAACCTAGCAGTTCGAAAGCACATCAAAGTGCAAGTAGATAAATAGGTATTGCTCTGGCGGGAAGGTAAACGGCGTTTCCGTGCGTTGCTCTGGTTTGCCAGAAAGCAGCTTAGTTATGCTGGCCACATGACCCGGAAGCTGTACGCCAGCTCCCTCAGCCAGTAAAGCGAGATGAGCCAAGCAACCCCAGAGTCGTCCGCGACTGGACCTAACCATCAGGGGTCCCTTTACCTTTACCTATGTGCTTCACAAAGGAATTGGTGAATTCAGGTATCCATGTGTTACCGCGGTGGTGTGGAATCCAGCCAGGGAGAGTAGATAATCTCCCTTTTGAGCTTCCCGTTCTCTCTCGCCCATCCATAAATCTACCCACCCAACAGCAGCTAGACACTAACTAGACTTTGCCTTGAGTATTTATTACAGCTGTAAGCTGCTGAGGTGAAACCAACAAGAGCATTCTACAGAACTTAGCTTTGGCTCCTAAGCCCTTGTAAGTTTCACCGTAGCTGTCTACCCCTAAAATCCCAGTACAAGTCTTGCCATGGATTCTGTTTGTGCAGAAACCCTTGTCATTTCCCCAAACTTCCTTGAGACCAGTTTCTGCCTGGTGTCAGCTCCTCTGTTTGTAATTGAGCACCCCTGAATACTGGTTTGGAGCCCACAGTGGCACAGCATGGTGAAATAACAACCTCAGGCTTATTCCCCTTCTTGACATAAACGTGTGTACTTCTTAACCTGCTTTTTGTGTTGATTTTGATCCACCAGGACTATATGTAAAACGGGTGGAGAAATCTGTGGTCCTCCTGGTGTTCTGGGACATCTCCCAGTATCCCTGAGCATTGGTGGCAGGAATGGGTACTGGAGTGGGGGGGGGATGTGCAGGCAGAAGACAGAGTGGGAGGAGGAGGATCCAGGGGGAAGGGACTAGTGGGTTGTGGGGTTCTGTAGCACCTGTGAGGCAGCTGCCAGCAGAAGAGAAAGAAGGGGGTCAGGAGCAGGAGACTGGGCACCCAGAGCAAGGGGGAAAGGAGCAGGAGACAAGAGAACAGCCAAAGGAGGTCCTGGAGCCTAGAGAGCCTGCAAAGCTCCCAGAGGGGGTCGTGGCTTCGAAATCACATGGAATCCCCCCCCCCCTCCGTTGCTCAAGAAAGAGCTATCTATCTGAGACAGAGCATAGGTCTGCAGTCGTAGGTTCCCTAGACATCTAGTTAGCAGGGAGTGTTCCTGGATATCTCTTGCTGATGTAACCTACTGTTCACCAATAAAGAAATAAAATCTGGTTGCTTGTCCTCTTTGGTCCGGGTGTGGTTGGGACATTTTTTTTTTGCGCTGGCTACGGCTGTTGAGAGTTGGAGTGCAACAGCATTGGAAGAGCCACAGGTTCCCCAACCCTGCACTGTGAAACCCCACCATGCTGTGGGGACATACTTTGAACAAATGTTGTAGGGCATCTATAACCCTGCTCACCTTCTGTCCTAGGAATGTATCCTTTCTGGAATCATGTCTGTGAACGGCAAGAAGGTCCTGCACATGGACCGGAATCCATACTACGGGGGCGAGAGCTCATCAATTACTCCCTTGGAAGAGGTAAGGAACCAGGAACATAGGGCATGTTTATACCTCTGTTGGAGTAGTTCTAAGAGAACGTGTGCTCTGATGGCTAAGGTGGGAAATCTCCCATTTAAAATCTCTCTTCAGCCCTGAACTCAAGCTTGAACCAAGGCATTCCCTGTTGATCCCACTCCCTTACCTGTGGTAAGGGTGTAATTCCCCCTTTCTTGTAAGGCTTTCTGTGATAATGTATGCAAAGTGCTTTGAACAATTCCAGGGTGGATAAAAATCAATTATTATTTTTAAAGAAATAATCTGATTTTAAAATTTAAATCAGATTTTTTTTAATTTTTTTGATTTAAATAAGATTTTTTTAAATGTAAATTGGATTTTTAAAATAAAATGCTTTTGGAGGAAAAATCTTTATAAAGATAGTTTTCTATTTAAGTTACATTATAGTCCAAAGACTATTCATCAGGAAATAAGGATTTGTTTTAAGTTTTTCATGTGTGCTAAAACTCAGTCTAAGGTTGTTGTTTTTTTAAAAAATTGTTTAACCACATTAGTTAACAAACATCGATGCATATGTTATAATGTTATTGTTTTAGTTAAATAAAATGTTGTTGTTAGGGAAATGATTATTTTTCTCCTTCCAATAAAGTACAGCAGAAAAGTTGTCCAAATATAAACAGTTAACTTATTAAACCTCACCATAATTTCATAATTATCTGTCAATGTATTTCTAATAGTATAACCAAATCAGTAATTTTTTGATATAACTGTGAAAACTTCTCTGAAAATTCATTATTCCAAAAATGAAACCTTCATCTGGTTATAAAGATTAAGATTGTACCAGCAAGAATGAGTCTTTCTTTTTTTAAAAAATGATTTAAATCAAGTCTTACTGACTAGTGATTTAAATTGTTATTTAAATTGTGATTTAAATCAAATCCACCCTGAACAGTGCTCAGGAAAAGTGTGATATAAATATGTAGTAACATTGTTATTCTATTCGGCATCTTTTCACATCCCAGAATCCTTCCAGCCACACACCTTTCACCTGCGTGAAAAGGCAAAGTAAATGTTTGCATGCCAGTTCTAGTGTTTCATTGATAACTTGCACTAGGGAGCCTGGAAGATAGGAGAAGTGGTTTGGGGTGATGGGCTACTTCCTGCAGTATCCTGGTCTCGTTTTTGAATCTACTCCTCTCTGACTGATACAGCTGAGATAGATTCTCCTCCTGCATTTTGGTTGCGCTGATACATTTATGTTAGGCTAATACGTCTATTCTAATTGAAGTGCCCTGTCTGAATGAGTTTGTGTGATGTACTGTTTTTCCTCAACTACCAGCTCTACAAGCGCTTTGAGATTTGTGATGGCCCCCCTGAATCTATGGGGCGTGGCCGGGACTGGAATGTTGACCTTATCCCCAAATTCCTCATGGCCAATGGTAAGTCCATGCCCTTGTTGTCTCATTGGTCTATTTGCCAGAGATGTCATTTGTTTTACTCAAAAAGGGGTGAGATGAGCTTGAAGAATCACTTTAGAAGGACAATCCATAGTGGCACAGGACAGGCCCACATAATAGTATCGAGAGATGTCTGGGCTCATTGAAATGGGCCTGGACTTTGCATATCATTGGCGGGCACTGAAGAACAAGCAGCCAAAAGTGGCCTTCTGCAGTTGATGGAGCTCTGTCCTTCACACCCCACAGCTCTGCCTGTATGCTCTACACACATTTATCTGGCAAGCATTTTCCCCTCTTATTCACCTATCATTTGCTGTGAACATTTGTACTGGATGCATTTTATTTACTTTTCTGTCCCGGATTTCTTTCATTATGGAACCTAAGGTGGTATACAAATAGTCCTCGGAGGTTCCCTGTCCAAACACTGGTCAGACCCAAACCTCTTTACCATCAAGAAAGTGGCGGGTCTCATGTACCTTCATCCTGCCTCTCTATATAATGCATCCCTTATCTATGGTGGCAGGTAGAAGGGCTCTAAATGAGGCTTTCCTTCCCCAACGCAGGCCAGCTGGTGAAAATGCTGCTGTATACGGAAGTGACACGCTATCTAGACTTCAAAGTGGTGGAAGGCAGCTTTGTCTACAAGGCAGGAAAGATCTACAAAGTGCCGTCGACCGAGACAGAGGCTCTGGCATCCAGTAAGTGAGCCTATTTATTGCAAAACTCTACTGTGTCTGGCTCACAGGGACCTTTGTATTCCTTTTGTGGTAAATATATATTACTGGTGTACAAAAAAGTAACATGCAATGAAACATTCATTAAGAGACAAACTCAGATCCTCAGTGTTTGCATTTACCTTCATATCTATACTTATCTGCATTAATTTTATTTTAAAATAAATTGCTTTATAATGCAACTAGCAGCCTCGTTGCCAATACTGCTCAGAAATTTAAGAAACTAAAGGATTGGTGTAGTTTTGAAAACTTCCGTCCACCATCTTGATTAAAAATGGCATCCAGTTATAGTCAGACACTAACAAGAACCTGCTCCTTGATCTCAGGAACCATCGTGCAAAATTTAGTTACAATACCATGAGAGATATCTAAACACATAGCAAACAGACAAACAACTTTTCAAACTATATAGTAGATAATGGAATCTCAAGGAAGCAGACAAAGCATTTTGGGCAGGGTTGAACTAATGAGTCCCACAAGCAAAAGCTACGTGGAAGGACTTCCACTTGTGCACCAGGGCTTCCCCTGATCTCCTTCCCCTGGGCTTCAGAGAACCCTTCAAACAGCATATCTGGGGAGAAGAGCGGGGATCATTCCACCTAGCAAGCCAAAATGCTTGTGCTGACGGAATGATTACTTACGTCGGTGCTGAATTCCACCTATGGTGCTAAATGACTATAAAATAATTTAAAGGAATCCATAATAAGGACATTGGCAAGATAATTCTAGAGTTTTAAAAACTTCTAATAACTGAGCCCCCCCCCCCCAAAAAACCCCTAAAGTTGGAGGTATGGTTCAGTCTTTGCACCTGAAAAACTTTGCTCTTTGAGAACGGCCTGCTCTTGGAGGGGCCTGTGCCCTGTGTGTCTGAGTCACTGCTATGGACATGCATCCTTTGAGGGGCAGGTAATTCTGCTGCATCACCACGTCACCACATCAGGAGTGACTGACTGATCTTAATCACGCCCGGTGTAGAGACACAACAGGACTACCCACCCCCAGAAGAGGCTGAGAGGAAGGAAGGGTGCAGAGGGATTTCTATTGGGCAGCCTTCTCTGTGGGTGAGGACTTGAGCTCACAGGTGCCTTTTGATTATTTGACCCACATTATTTATTGCCATTCGAAAGCATGTCAAAGTACAAGTAGATAAATAGGTACCGCTCCGGCGGGAAGGCAAATGGCGTTTCTGTGTGTTGCTCTGGTTCGCCAGAAGCGGCTTAGTCATGCTGGCCACATGACCCAGAAGCTGTATGCCAGCTCCCTCGGCCATTAATACGAGATGAGTGCCGCAACCCCAGAGTCAGACACGACTGGACCTAATGGTCAGGGGTCTCTTTACCTTTACCTTTACCTTTATTTATTGGCATGCAGTTTACAAGATGGGATTGCTTGCCCTAAATTGGAACATTTTTGCCACAATTTATTCATTCTAAGTGTTACCTAAAATTTTGGAGCCCAGGGAGTGACATGATGCCAACCTTTACACCACTCTTCTCCAAGTTTGGAAGCACCCTCTCCCTCTCTCCTTCCTTGAAGATGTTGAACTTGTACTCTGTTGGTGGCACCCTGTCACCTGAGATCCTTTTAGCTGGAGATGCCTGGGATTCAACTTGGTACCTTCCTAGTGCAAAACATGCTCTTCCATTGAGCCAGGGCCCTCGTAATTCAATGTTGACTCTCCAGTGTGCTGCCTCTATTCCAACCCATCTCCCTCCTTTAGATCTCATGGGCATGTTTGAGAAGCGGCGCTTCCGTAAGTTCCTGGTGTTTGTGGCAAACTTTGATGAGAATGACTCAAAGACATTGGAAGGGGTGGATCCTCACGGCACCACAATGCGCGAGGTCTATCGACGTTTTGACCTGGGCCAGGATGTCATTGACTTCACAGGCCATGCGCTGGCACTCTACCGCACCGATGAGTGAGTAGCTGATGCTAACAGGGAGTGCAGCTTTTCCCATGCCCCCTGGCTATGTAGCTGTGCCACGTCCTGTAGTTATTTTAGTAGCTTCTTGTCAGCTGAGAGTGACCTGGAGGACAGTCTGGTGTCCAACATTGGCCTGTTAGAAACAGGGCAGGCCAGGGGAGATGCCCAAGGAAAACTCCTATGAAAAATTATGGACTCTCCCCTTCCCCTGCAGAAACGGGGAAGTGGCCATTGGCTCCCTCAGGCCCACAAGACAGCCCTGATCTTTCCCTTATTGTCTTGTCCTCTGCTGCCTGTTGTTCATTCTTGGTGGGACTGAGGCAGGTTGTTTCCTCTTTTCACAGCTACTTGGATCAGCCCTGCTTGGAGACCATCAACCGCATCAAACTGTACAGTGAATCCCTGGCCCGCTATGGGAAGAGTCCCTATCTCTACCCACTTTATGGTCTGGGTGAACTACCCCAGGGCTTTGCCAGGTATGCCATCTCCTAGGGCACCAAGTACGTGGGGCAACTCCTGCCTTGGATCCACTTCTCATCCTTAGACCAGTGGAAAGAAACGGCATGGAGTCCAGTCACAGTTATTATTTCCGCCACCACCACCACCACCCAGTTCTGTTCCAAGATATTGAGACTCTGAGCTCTTACATGTGAGCTGTTCAAATAGGTTATATGCAAAATCTGCATAAATGTATATGCTTTATTCTGAACTTGGTATCTAAGATTTTGCAGAGTTCTCTAGTTTTCTGGGGTGATGGACCCATTTACATTCTGTACAAGGAAACATGAATGTTACTCCAAGGGAGAAACAAATGTATGTGATGAGCACAGAAACTTGAACCCCTTGATCGCTTTTTGATAGATCACACCTGCATGCTTTCACAAGCATAAGGGACAACTGCATGAGGTGTGTGTTGGGGTTGAGGAGGGCGTGGTCTGTTTTGGTCAGTGCCCTTCACCCACCCGTCTCATGTCCTCAGGCTCAGCGCCATCTATGGTGGCACCTACATGCTCAACAAGCCAGTGGATGAGATTGTCATGGAAGGTGGCAAGGTCATCGGGGTCAAATCTGAAGGCGAGGTGAGACTGGGAAGGTGACCTTTCACCCCTCTATGGTAGAAAGGCTGGGAAGGGGATGTCTCAAGTTACACCCTGGGAGCAATGGTGCTCGGAAGACTGTTCCGTAAGTGAAGTACCTGGCTTTTAAAGAGGTACTGCCTGTTTCAAGAGGCTTGAGTTACCGTTGTTCATCTGCATCCAGGGTCCACTTTCCCCCCACCTTCTCTGTCTGCAAGCTGATTCTGTTAGTCCATGTGGATTGGCAGCAATTGGAATGGGGAATCATCCTTTCTCCTGCCTGAGCATGTGGCTTGTGAGGTAAACCTAGTCTATCTTTGGCTGGTTGCTTTTGATACGGGGACAAATTCAAACAAGTGATTCCTCCCAATGCAGTCTAAGGCAGCACAACCTAGCAAGCACTTGTGCTGCATGGCAATTCTGTTGCATACTTTGCCAGCTCGAATCAGGACAAGCAATATGGGCAAGGGCAGAGATGGGAAAACATAAGGTTTCTGGAAGATTACCGGAATCCCAGAGATCCACCAAACAGAGCTAGCTGTGCAAAATAGTGCCTCAGAGGTGAGCGTACAAGATGCACCTTGGAATTTATTTTCAGCATCAGAACTGATCTTAAAGTCATTTCATACAAAAATCCAGTTCTGGCTTCTCAAGTTCCCCGCCCCCTTTCATTTCAGGAGTATAATTTGGGGAGGGAGCATTTTGTTCTGTTTTATTTATTTATTTTGAATTTATATACCATCTTTCTGCCAAGCTTCTTAGTTATACACTTGGGCCTTTCGAACCTGTAACTGCATGGAGTAACATCCAAGGAGGTCTTGTGCGCTGCCAGTGTCCCTCTACATAATGTTTACTCCCCCACTCCAGGTGGCACGCTGCAAGCAGTTGATCTGCGACCCCAGCTATGTGCCAGATCGGGTGCGCCCGGCAGGGAAGGTGGTGCGTGTCATCTGCATCCTGAGCCACCCTATCCGTGGCACCAATGACTCTAACTCCTGTCAAATCATCATCCCCCAGAACCAAGTGGGGCGCAAATCTGGTGAGTACAGGCGGATATGGGGCTCTGGGTAGAGTTGGGGCAAGGGGAGGCAGGATTTAATGTTTGGGGGCTTCTTCCACAGTGTCATATGCAGTTGGGACAGGACCAGTGGCTCTTCAGCACCAGTGGCCCATTATCCCTGACCATTGGCCATGATATTTGGGATTGATGGGAGTGGGGAGTCCAGCGACATCTTTGAGGGCCACAGACTCAGCAAACTTTTTTTCTTTTTTGAGGGGACCAGTTCACCGTCCCCCAGACCTAGTGACGGGCCGGACTGTGCACAGGGGAGTACACACGCAACGGAGGGGGCTTCCCTCTCTCCCCCAGCCCCTCCCCTCCCCCTGCCTACCTCCTCCGTCGATTTGCCTGTGTTTGGGAGTTGGCGGTGGCAGCGGCGCCTCTCCTTTTTGTGCCAGCTTTCCCGGGTGCCAGGCGTGGGGCCAGCAGGTGTGTCAATCTCCAGCCCACAGCCGGCAATGGGGAGAGGCTGGTGGGCGGGCGGCAAGACTTCCTATCACAGCCCAGCCCCCTTCCTCCACAGGGTGGGGAGAAGCCAGGAAGAGGGAGGGTGGAGGGAGGAGAAGCCGCTGCAGTGGGGGAGGGAGGGGGGAAATCACAAAAAATGGCGCCCGAAAAAAAATGGGGGGAAATGGTGATCGTGCCGATCCAAGTGGCGATTGCAGAACCATTTGCGGGCTGGATCCAGAGGACAATTGGGCCAGATCCGGCCTGCGGCCCTTCCTTTGCCAACCCCTGCCCTATCCCCAATATGAAGTGTACCAAGATCATTATAATGCTCACATTTTTTCCAGTTCTGTATCTTGTAACAATTCTGTGGACTAGGGTGGTCCAAGTGAACTTCATGGTGGCCCGGGATTACAACAATGACTAATGCTAACTCTCCAGGGTTTCAGGCAGAGGACTTTACAGCCACTGAGCTACCGTCCTTTCCTTTGTTACAAAAACACATACTCTTATCCTCTGGCATCCTGTATAAGATAATGTTGGTACGGTGTATGTGTTGGGGTGGGGGGCTGCTTAGCTTGGGCTGTTTTCCACCAGGCTTGTGACCCTTTCCTTTGCCTCCCTACCCAGATATCTATGTCTGCCTGATCTCCTCTGCCCACAATGTGGCTGCGCAGGGCAAGTACATTGCCATTGTCAGCACTACTGTGGAGACGGATTCTCCTGAGAATGAAGTGCAGCCAGCCCTCGAACTTCTTGAGCCTGTCGACCAAAAGTGAGTGGGCCAGGGGAAAACATGAGGAACAGAACTAGTCTCTAGGATTAGGATTAGGATTATTATTGCCGTAGGACACAATTTCTGCTTTAGGACACAGAACTTCCTGCCTACAGTTCACAATCGAAAAGGATAGGGAATGGGGACACACATAACAAGGGGCTTCAGATACTTGGGCACAGCTGCATTTCATTCAAGGTAGCTAAAGATGGTTATTTAGGAGATTTTCCACATAGGGTAAAGAAGGAAAATCCAAGGACAAGAGATGCAGCAATCACTAATATCTGGACTGTGGGTGAGTGACTGCTGTTCCAGATTCTTAAAAATGATGGCAGGAAGATTCTAGCCTAGTCACTCCCTAACATGCTAGTTTTCTATGAGCATGTTCCCTCATGCAAGCCCAACTTGCAGTCTGAAATGGTACAATCAAGACACTAGAATAGAATAAGAAAACAGTTTAACAAAAGAAAAATAAATGAGGCTATGATGAGATAGAAGGAAACAAGACAGGGAGATGCAAGATTACATAGAAAGTTTAAAACAGGTTTATGCTGGATAAAAGCTCAAATAAATTAATAGAAGAGGGCCTGCTGAAAGATGCTGAGACTGGAAACAAAGACTTTGGGGGTAGAGACCTTGGGCTAACTAGGCCCTCCAATTCATGGCTCTTCAAGCTGCAAGGTTGAGTCAGCAACTCAGTAGCAAGGAACAGAGAAACGGCTTTGAGAGAGGGATCACTGCTGGTGTATGTGTGAATCTCATTTTTGCCTGTGGTAAACAGAGTTTGCAGGTTACTCTGTATTATTTCAAAAACTTTCAAAGCCTGTTTGACCAGAAATGGCAAAACCAATGTGTGGGGAGTGAAGCTTGTCTCAAACATATTTCAAACCCTTAAGATTTTCATAAGCATATTTCCTTTTTAATAGGTTTGTGGCCATCAGTGACATATATGAGCCTACCGATGATGGAACTGAAAGTCAGGTGAGATTCCGCAATATATTTGGTATTCCGAAGTGTTTTAGAGAAGGGAGAGCATTACTGCATGGTCCATAGCTGGCTTTAAAGAAGATCCAGTGTGGTGTAGTGGTTAAGAGCAGCAGACTCGTAATCTGGTGAACTGGGTTCGCATCTCCGCTCCTCCACATGCAGCTGCTGGGTGACCTTGGGCTAGTCACACTTCTCTGAAGTCTCTCAGCCCCACTCACCTCACAGAGTGTTTGTTGTGGGGGAGGAAGGGAAAGGAGAATGTGAGCCGCTTTGAGACTCCTTCGGGTAGTGATAAAGCGGGATATCAAATCCAAACTCTTCTTCTTCTTCCTGGCTTCTTTATCTTCCATTGCCCATCTCATGCACCTGTGGTTTTTCTTGCCTGTTTCCCCCGCAGGTATTCTGCTCACGGTCGTATGATGCCACCACCCACTTTGAGACAACATGTGATGACATCAAAGACATTTACCGGCGCATGGCAGGGGCTCCCTTTGACTTTGAGAGCATGAAACGGCGCCAGAATGATGTCTTCGGCGAGGATGAGCAGTGACTACTCCCCTTCTCTTTCTCTCCCCCCATCCCCATCCTCCCCCCCCCCCCGGTTTTCCCCATGCAAGGGACCATACTCCCACTAGGGACTGGCTTTACCCCACACCTCATCTGAGACTGGCTCTTCCAGATATTCATTCAGCTATGATTGATTTCTCCTAATTGCGACCAATCCCCTTAACCCGCAGAGAGAAAAGACATTCCTAGTTTATTTTTCCACTCGCATCTCCCTATCTTTCTGCTCACAAGAGAAAGACCCCTCCCCGTCCCCCAACAACTGAGTTTGCATCAGAGTTGGTGCAACTGAAATTCTTTGGAGACTCATTCTCTTATAGAACAGGGATTTGTATTATATTCAATTGCATGCATTTAACCTCTGCTGGCTACCAACTTCTAGGAAAAAGCAGGCTTGGGCAGGGGTGATTTGGCACACTCTTCTGCTGCAGCTCCTTCCCTCTGCATGTATGTAAGGATAAACACACATCTGAAAGCGGGCAGAAGTAAGCACACTAGTCACTTTTCCACTTCCAGTTGCCCCATCACAAATCTGTTCCTAGAAGAAGCAGACACCAGGGGTTTAAAGGCATGTAATTGCGTAGAGCATGCAGTTTGGCCTTTGTTCCTGCTGCTAATCTCAAACTTTCCTCATCTCTTCCACTTTGCCCTCCTCTCTACTCTCAGCTCCCATGTTATTTTCTGTGCCTCACAATTTCCCCCCCCCTTTCCCCCCAGTTCTGATCCCAGTGAATTGGCTTGGTTGCTTCACTTGTGACATTCGTCCCCTCGCTTACATATAATGCAGCCCTCCTTCCTTTCCATATTTATCATGATAATAGTGTGAATCTTCATTTCTGTATGCTGAGAAGAGGCTGGAATGACTAGCACTACAGGATGGCGGGGCATGAAGGGCCCCTCTGAACCGCCTCTTTCCACACGTTGTCCCTCTGGCCAGTCCCTTCCCTCCCCCACCTTGCCACTTCAGGTTCTCACAGGCCTCCGTTTGTCTTGTGTCCATTTTGTCACCTCAATTCCCTCTTAGTTACTTTAGCCTAAAGTGGGGGAAGATTTGTGTGTGTGTGCGTGTGTGTGTGTGTGTATGTCTCTCTCGTGTGCTGGACATAGGGACAGGGTGGTGGTTCTGTCCCCTTCCACTTGCTGCCACCTGCTGTAACTTATTGTAACTTATTAATGAAGCAGGTCAAACTTTTGTTGACACACCTGATAATTAACGAGGTTTGGATGGGGGCGGTTAGGCCCTGGCATGAGCAAAAAGGCCTGGGGTCTGTTTTGTGTCAGAGGCTTCCTTCCTGCCAAAGCTGGCTTTATGGTTAACAATCTGTCTGTAACTCTAGGGGGATATGAGGGGTCACCTCCCTCCACCCCACAGCTGCTCAATTGTCTCAAAGTAATAAATTCACTTAGTCTAGCTCTGGCTCTTGTCTGGTACCACCACCAAGGGAATGAGAGGGATGGGGAGGTCACGTTTATGCTGTCTCCTAAGTAGAGAAGGGAGGCTTTTCTAGAGAAAGACCATGTTAAACTCAGGAGATGGATGAAAAATCTCATGTAAGGCATGGCATAATGAGAATGTTGGAGAAGCCCCACAGCCTGGCCTTGGTGGCTTAAATCTTTTTGGAAAATAATTCCAATGTAGAGAGCCCAGTGCCATGTGAACCATGAAACTTGAATTTTGTTTTAACCTACACAGCTTAACTCTGGTTACAGACTTTCATCACATCTTTTTTCTACTGCTCAGTGTCATTTTTTCAAGAATTTAGAGTTAAGCAAGGAAATGAAGAATTGCTGTTTTAGGGAGCCAACTGTTGGAATTGATCAGATTATTCAAACTTTCCCCAGTCTCCCTGTGTGTCACCAAGATCTGAAAGCAGATAAGTGCAGGGATTAGCAAAATACTACCCTTAATATGTATCTAGAAGTGTGGCGCATAGTTGGGTGTAATGCATTTCTCTCTCATCTACCTTGGGCTAAGACCTTTTGGCCCAGTTAGTTTATGACCCTTTCCTCTTGGAGCAGAAACCCTGTTTGCCAAGATAATATGGGGGCAGGAGCAGTACGTGCAGGGGAGAATTAGTGAAGAGTTCTTAGGCCTTCTCTGCAATTCTGCTCTCAGAGAGCCTCTCTTTACAGTAAGAGTGCTGGTTTTTATTCTCCCTCTAGAGCAATGATCATTAAAGGCTCTAGAAGAAATCTCTAGTTGACTCTTGTGGAGCAGGCACATGAAAAAGAGCCTCATCAGATGATGATTGCAGGGTCTGGGTCAGTTCATATATGGATAAACCTTTTGGGCAGGTACTGTGAAATTTACATACTGAAGAATTTAGAGGGCACCATTTATTTCCTGTTGAGCTGCAGAGCCAACTCAAGTAGAATGAAAATATTGTTTACAATATTTAGAAAGGTGGGAAATTCTTAACAGAAGAGGTTTCAAACTAGGATCTTTTAAAAAGGAAATCCACACAGCTCTCACTCCCAGCTGCCAATTGCAGAATTCTCCACATCTGGGCAAGTGTGGTAGAAGTACGCAGGAATCACTAAATGCAATCAGAACATTTAAATAAAACTGATCACATCTACAGCATACATTTAAAGCACATGGCTTCCCTGAAAGAATCCTCAGAAGTTTTAGGGTGCTGCTGGAAATAGTCTCTGAAGGGTATAGTTTCCAGGTACAGTATTTCATTGCAGTACTCTGAAAAGTACATTCCATTTTTTGTTATTTTTTATGAAGGTAAGATAACACATCCTGCAGGGTTCAAATCCCTTTTCTGTTGGGATGTTTGTACCTTTAAAAGACAAAAATTCAACAGACTTGAGATGCGCAGGGAAAGATTTAACTTGTTTAATTTCTACACCATGTAATACGTTTTGACTGCACAGGATTTGCAAGTCCTCTTTCCTGTAGTACTCTGGAAGAACTGGAAGCATTGTGTTGCCTTCCCCCACACCCCGGAAAGCTTGTCCCGAGTTGTGTTTTTATTGTTGATTTTCATTGATTTTTATATTAGTCACTTCCATCTTAGCAAGAAAAGCGTTTAACAGATAGTGTGACAACTTTGAAGGGCATAAAATAACTGCAGGTGGTGGGGACAAAGATGCAAGGAGAGGGGGATGCTGTATTCCCCCCCCCCCGCAAACTAAAAAAGAAAACGGGGCTTTTAGCAGGCTGACTGCCTAAACCAGCCTTTCCCAACCTTGGGGAGGGAGGATGTTCCAGCTGTTGTTGGACAACTTCTCTCATCCCTAGCCAGCCGGACCAGTGATCAGGGATGATGGGGGTGGGGTGGGGGAAGACTATATAGGCTACGATCTTATACACCTGGGAGTAAGCCTCACTGAGTTCCATGGGGCTTACTTCTGAGTAGATGTATTTACAGGCTCGCACTGTACGACTTTGTCTCAAGCGCTTTCCTTCCCTCCGAGTCCTCCAGAGATACATAAGGGATCAATAACCCACACTATTTCCGTCCGCTCGGCGACGGCCCTCTAGGGGGCGCTGACTCCGCGTCGTCGCGAATCACGGAACCGGAAATGGGTCCTACGCACTGACTCCTCCCCGAGAGAGTTTCCGGAAGACGCTTCATCGCGACAGTTTACCCAGGGCTTCCACCATAGTGATGCCACGGGCCAGAGCGGAACTTAGCCAATAGCGGGCGGCTCCATTTTTTCCACTGCCGGAAGTTCCGCTCGCGAGTGACGTAGATAAGGCAGCTGGTGGGATCTGCGGCTGGAGAAAGGAGAGGCGGAATCACCCCCTGCCTGCCTTCTGACCAGGCAAGGCCGCAGAGCTTCCTCGCACCGGGTCCGTCCATTTGCGCGCCCCTGTTTCCCTGGCCAGATCCGAGGCCCGTCCAGGTTCATCCCCCTTGCCTGCTCCTGCTCTCCGGGCAGCAGCCTTTGCCGTACTGGGTGCAGCGGCTGCTTCAGGGACACAGCTGGGGGGTCTGTGGGAGAGCCAGCCCACCACGCCCTGCGCGCGGGGGCCCTCAGCGCACAAGCCCCCTTGAAAGGATTCTGGCTGATGAGGCCGGGAAATCTCTCTGCCTGCCTGTGAGCCGGGAGGAGGGACCCTGCGAGCCCGCAGTCGCAACAACCCGGCCGGTTAGTGCGGGCAGCGCCTGCACTTTGGAACTCCCTGCCGATTGATCAAGCAGGCGCCTTCGCTGCACTCTCTTCGGCGCCTGCTTAGAAACATCCCCTAACCCTGCCCAGATGGCTAGAAAGTTGAAGCAGAATCATATTGTAGACAGTAGCATCTAGTCCAACCTCCTGTGCAGCAGTCCCATACGGGGATCGAACCTGCAACCTTGGCGTTATCAGCTCCACCCTCTAACCAACTGAGCTATCCATAGAATCTTAGAGTTAGGAAGGACTATTATCTAGTCCAGGCACGTCCAACAGGTAGATTGTGATCTACTGGTAGATCACTGGACATCTGTGGTAGATCACTCGTAGATCACTGGCTCCCCCCAAAAAAGCTCAACAACTTTGGCTCCCCTAAAAATGCTCAACTTTGACCTGAACCCCAAAAAAGGGGTAGATCACTGCCAGTTTTTTAACTCTGAGTAGATAGCAGTCTCTTGGGAGTTGGCCACCCCTAATCTAGTCCAACCCCCTGCAATGCAGGAATCTCAGCTAAAGCATCCATGTCAGAGGGTCAACCAGCCTCTGTTTAAAAACCTTCAAGGAAGGAGAGTCAGGCTAAAGTAGTTTTAATCTCTTGGTATTTAAACGTAAGTAGGTTTTAAAGTAGTGTTGTAAAATTTTCTTAATTGTATTGTTTTGTCTTCCTGTAAACCGCTTTGAGGTTGTTGGTTTGGTTTGGTTTTACAAGCAAGCGGTGTATAAATCTTATGAAATGAATAAATAATATATAAATAGTCAAGAGCAGACAGTACTGAGCCAGATGGGCCAATGGTTGCCTGTTATAAAGCTGCTGCTTCATACATTCATGTATATGTGGGGATTTTTATTTTTGCCTCACAGGTCCATCTACAGCCATGGCGCAATACAAAGGAGCTGCCAGCGAGGCTGGCCGGGCACTCCAGCTGATGAAGAAGAGGGAGAGGCAGCGGGAACATATGGAACAGATGAGGCAACGGATTGCTGAGGTGATAGGAAGCAGAAGGTCCCAATGGGCAAGCTGGGGGGGGGGTATTTGGTTGCTGAGAGGGGTATTACCATGAAGGTGTGGTGCAGAAGCATTGGAGGACTCTGAACGCAAGGAATGGGAAAGAAGGCAGCAGCATGGAATTGTTTGTTCTTTGTTGCCAGGCTGTCAGGAAGAGCCAGTAAGGAAAGGTATTTTCAAAATGATCATAGAATTTTGTAGAGTTGGAAGTGACCACGAGAGTCATCTAAAAAGTTGCAATGCTTTTCATATGTGATGCTTTTCAAATGCACCTTTAAGCCATTTTTCTGCAATTTGTAGTGTTCATACAGTATAAAAGCCAAACTTTGCCCATGGTGAAGCTGAGCATGATGAATAAAAAAATACTTTAAACCAATGTAATTATCTTTTGGCAATAGTTATGGATAATAGTTTCCTCATGATTCCTTCCCCCACTACATTTCAGTTGGCCCTTGGCATGGTTTTTTGTTTTTTGTTTAACCTCACTGTTCTTTTCCGTTATAAATTTGAAGGGGTACTATGGGTCAGTTCAGTCCCTGCCCTAAGCAACCTTAAATGTTTTTCCTTGCAAACCTCTCTAGGAAGATTTCAGAACTTGTTGTTTTACCATAGGGATGGAGAAAATCTGTTCTTCCAAATGTTGACCTTCAGCTCCCATCAGCCTAGCTAGCATAGCCAATGATCGGGGATGAAATGATTGTAGTCCAATGATGGTAGTCCAAAAGCAATTGGAGGGTCACAGGTTCCCCATCTCTCTATCACCAGATTTCTCTTAGAGGTTTTTATTCTTCTGGCTTAATGTATTCTGTATATTCTCGTCTCCTTTTCAATCCTTTTCAACCACTCCTTTTCAATCACCTCTTGTAAGTTTTGGCTACCAGATTAAAAAATTCCTGTGTCGTTGTATCCCTTTTTGTGAATATTCGTTTTCTGCATGACTGTGGTTTGCAGTTTACTTCTTTTATTACTGTCAGAAATTGCCCATCTTCCTCAACTTGTCTGTCACATAACATATCTTTCCAAAATACTTTTCTAACTGTCTGAGTATGGTGAAGTACATTCCCTCCACCCCACCTCTTTTAAAACCTTGACTTTGTTATCCTTTCTCTTTCCTTTTATTTGACTAATCACATCTTTCATGTTAGGATCATCACCATCACATTGTCTGTTAGTATTGCTCTGTCAAAGTGAACTAAGATTTACCTTAAATGAATTGAGACTCTGACCAGTCTATTAACCTGCTGAAAGAGAAAGAATAATCTCAAATGCGTGTAAGGTCCCTTGCATAGTTAAATAGGTTCTGTCTCCAACAAATATGGTCATTGCAGCAAATTTAGAAAAAATTATAGGTGCTCAGAAATGTGCCTCAAAACATGAAATATTTCCAGTCCCGAGTTAGTCCCTTATTATATTGAACAGGTGTGGGAAACATTGGGGCCTCCAGATGTCAGTGAACTGCAATTCCCATCAGTATGGCAAATGGCCAAGGATGTTGGTAGTTGTAGTTCAGCAGCATTTGGAGGGCCAAACACCTGATCTTGAATATTGGTTTGCCATTTTGCAACTTGAAGACCAAGCACATGCCTTTGAAATCCTCCTATCCTCCGAGCAGCAGGGCATGACATAGCTGCTTCTACCTACTCCAGTCTTGGCATCTCCCTACCTCTACCTGCTGTCACAAGCAAGAATCCCAAGTGTGCTGTACCTGAGGGGGGAGGGATGACAGGACCAGTGAAGGAGCAGACACAACTTCTTTTCTTCTGCTTTTAGGAGATTTAAAGTTTTTTATGAAGTGCCTTGACTGCAACACTACTTTTTTCTGTAGTGTTAAGCTCACAAAACAGAAAGCTGTTTCCCTAGAAGCAGTGGAGCTTAGATTGTGCAGTGTGTATTTAGTGCCAGAGAACAATCTAATTCTTTATTGGAGAATTCCTCATTCAACGGCTCTGATTGATTTTGTGGGTCTCTAAGCAGACATTCACAGTGTTATCTTTTTTCCTGTCTTCATCCAGATACATTCACAGGTATTGCCATTCCCTTCATCTTGGACATGGGTGACCGTATACTTTTTCTGCAATGCATTGAGTTTATAGACTACTTTCTCCCTTTCCCTGTGTTTTTATAACAAGCTATACCCCCTGAATAATAATGACACTTCAGTCTTGAGAGCTTTTCCCAACAAGTCTTGCCAACAGTACCACTGCTTCTGACAATGTTTAGCTCACCTTGCTTGCTTCCCCTGGGTTCCCTCTTAGTATACAAAAATGCTGTGTGCTTGAAAGTCTCAGCTGAGCTCTCTTCTTGCCTTGGACCTTTCTGTGCTTCTGCAGGGCACTTGTTCCTTCCAAAAATTACAGATCCTCCTCCTTGGACTTTGTTCTCTGGGCTCACATCTCCCAACCATTTAGATCAGCCTTCCCGGTGTGTTACTTTTCAGATGTTTTGAATTACAACTTCCATCACTCTTGACCGTTGGCCATGCTGACTGGGACAGGTGGGAGCTGGAGTCCAAAACATCTGGAGGACGCCAGAGAGATAGGGTAGTGCAGTGTTTTTCAACCACTGTTCCGCGGCACACTAGTGTGCCGCGAGATGTTGCCTGGTGTTCCGTGGGAAAACATGGGCAGGCGGTTGCGGCACTGGCGGGAGGTGGCGACGCTGCTGCTAGCGGCAGGTGGGCTGGGCGCGTCTCCCCCTCGGCCCACGGCGGCGGCGGGCGCCTTTGACTATGAGCTGCTCCTCCTGCGGCGGAGCCCGCGGAGCGCCTTCCTGCCCAGTGCTCACGTCTTCGCGGGCGGCGTGGCGGACGCGGCCGACTTCTCGTCCGACTGGCTGCAGCTGCTGGCAGGCGGGCCGCGCTGCGGACTGGGCTCAGTGCGGGGCGAGTGCCCGAGGGCGCCGCTCTTCGCTGCTGAGCGCCCGGAGCTGGGCTCGCCGCTGCCGGGAGACGTGGCCTTCCGCCTCTGCGCCATCCGCGAGGCCTTCGAAGAAGCCGGAGTCCTCTTGGTACTGCCCGGGCCGGTGGCTGATGCCGCCGCCGCCGCTACCACCGCGGGCCCGGCCCGCCTGCTGCCAGCCGAGCACCTCCCGCCGTCCTCGGGACTGGCTGAGTGGCGGCTGCGGGTGCAGCGGCAGCCCGGCAGCTTCTTGCAGCTGTGCCGACACCTGAGCTGCGTGCCCAACATCTGGGCACTGCGCGAGTGGAGCAACTGGCTGACCCCCGTGCGCCGTGCGGGGCGAGGCGGCCGCCGCTACGACACCGCCTCCTACCTCTGCTGCCTACCTAGCATTGGGGCATCTGCTGCTACCAATGCTATTTTTCTAGAAAAAGAGGTGCTGGAGCCTGGAACTCATCACGGACGCCTTCCCTCGTTCTCTTATAATGGCGAAGGCGCCCACCTGAGAGGTGCCAGAACTGAGTTCCTGTGGCTGGGGGGAGAGTCCTGACTAGTACTATAGTTGTTATTTATTATTATTAGCCTGGTGGGGCCGGGGCAAGGTGCGCCATCTTCACATGCTCAATTCAGACATGAGAAGAATTATCATTTTTATTATTACTACTACTACTATTATTGTTATCTAATGGTGGTGTGCCTCGTGATTTTTTTCATGAAACAAGTGTGCCTTTGCCCAAAAAAGGTTGAAAAACACTGGGGTAGTGGGTGTGCTGTAGATCACTTATTGGATTGACAAGGCAATGGCTGAAGGTGTTGATAAAATAAATACAGTTTGGGGTGTTGGCCCTTTCTTGTGGAGCCCGACTTCTCAGCCTCAAAGACACTGAATTCCTCCTGGCAGCACTGGCTGTGAAGCGAAGCATTCTGGTTGAGGACTTTTCCATGCCCAACTAGACTTCTTTCCTTGGTGAAAAGGGTTTTCTTCTTTTTCTTTACTTCTTTCAATCAAAATCAGTAGAAAATTTACATAATCTGTCCCAAGTCTTTGGGTTAAGGTGGGCTATGAATCTAAAATTCATGCAGGTGGCGCTGTGGGTTAAAACCACAGAGCCTAGGGCTTGCCGATCAGAAGGTCAGCGGTTCAAATCCCTGCGACAAGGTGAGCTCCTGTTGCTTGGTCCCAGCTCCTGCCCACCTAGCAGTTCGAAAGCACATCAAAGTGCAAGTAGATAAATAGGTACCACTCCAGCGGGAAGGTAAACGGCATTTTCGTGTGCTGCTCTGGTTCGCCAGAAGTGGCTTAGTCATGCTGGCCACATGACCCGGAAGCTGTACGCCTGCTCCCTTGGCCAATAAAGCGAGATGAGCGCCACAACCCCAGAGTCGCCCGTGACTGGACCTAATGGTCAGGGGTACCTTTATCTTTATGAATCTAAAATAGTTGGGATACAGAGTGTGAGTGCTTATCTTAACCAAGGGCAGGATGAGATGAGAACACTAAGGGCATGTGAAGTTTTCCTATGGCTGCCCTTCCCCCAAATAGCACATGGGTTGATGTCCCCTAATCTGTGTTCCTCCTCCTCTTGGGGTAGTTGTACATCTTTGTAGATTTAGTCTAAGAAGGTGGGCTGGAAGTAGTAACTGGAATATCGCTGAGCCTCTAGCTTCTTGCGGCAGCAAACTTACCTCCTCTTTCCCACGGCAGGAGAACATCATGAAGTCAAACATTGACAAGAAATTCTCGGCTCACTATGATGCAGTGGAAGCTGAGCTGAAATCAAGCACTGTGGGTGAGTGTGGGAAGGGAGCCCAGTGCTGGGGCATGAAGCTGCAGGAGTCCTAGTCTCCATTCTTTGACTTGAATGGATGAATAGACTCTACTTCCCTGCACAGAGCTGGGTAATCATCACATGGGAGGCCTCATTCCCAGCACATTTTCTTCTGATAGGCCTGGTGACCCTCAACGACATGAAGGCCAAGCAAGAGGCTCTCGTAAAGGAACGGGAGAAGCAGCTGGCAAAGAAGGAGCAGTCCAAAGAGCTGCAGCTGTGAGTCGTGGGTAGACTGGGATGGGGAATACCTTTTCTCTCCTTCATGAATGTTCCCCCTGTACTATAGGGTGGTGTATGAGATCTGGAGTACCGTAATGGTTAAGACCGTAGAGTTGGATGGGCCATGGAGGTCACCTGGTCCTATCCCTTGGCCCAATGTACCTTCAGCATCCCTGGTGGGTGGCTATTCAGATGTAGTCTGTGCAGTGAGAGCATCCCATTTTAAACCATAGAACACTAAGACATGTAATCAGTTATGTTCAGAAGAGGTAGAATAAGGAGCTTCTTCATTCATTGCGTAATTTTGAAATCCACTAAGCCTTTGTGAGGGATAAATCTGTTGTCTGGTAATTAGCCGGTCAGCTAACCAAATGGAACTTCTATGTCCAGAGGCATTATATCTGCACAAAACTAAGAAAAAGAACTGGAGCTAAACCAAGGAAGAATATTGCCTTCATGCCTTTCTTGTGAGCTTCCCAAGGCAACCACTGGCTATGGGTGCTGGGCTATGTGGGTGCTTGCTCTGATCCAGCAGGGCCTTGAGCAAGCCACTATTTTCTCTCAGCCTCAGTGCCCCCTTCTGCAGTACAGGCAGCATAATACTGGCCAAACTTACAGGGTTGTGAAGATTACTGCAGTAATGCTTGTGAAACACGTTGAGCATTGTTAAGCACAGGTATTGCCTGAAGGTTTATGATGCAGCCACTCACTGGGTCTGGGTCTGATCTGACAACCCCATGAAGGTTGCCTTAAGTTCCAAGATGAAAGAAAGGCAGAACATAAATAATCCTAAATAAATAAGGACATGTTAATCGCTTCCTTCTAGTATAGCAGCTTGGTGAATCTTAAGTTCCCTTCCTGCCCATCTCCCTAATCTGAGAAGTATGGCCAATCTGGGGATATTCTACCAGGTCACTTGCTGTTTTTCAACTCTCTGCTTTCCTCAGCCACCTCTGGAATGCTTTGTTTCCCCCTCCCTGTGAGGGGACATGCCCTGTGAAGCTGATGTTGGCTTGTTCCTCATAGGAAGCTGGAGCGCATGCGGGAGCGGGAACGCAAGCAGGAGCAGAAGCGCAAGATCTCAAGCTTGTCCTTCACCCTGGATGAGGAGGAGGAAGATGATGGCACCGAGGAAGAAGAGGAAGAGGCGGAGCTGGAGCGGGAAGGTGAGGACTGGAAGGCTGGGTGCTCCCAGGTGGAGAGGGAAGCCCAGGTGGGCCTGGATAGTGGTGATGCTGGAAGCAAGGTGGGGCCATGAAGGGATGGCTGTGAAGTTTCCAGGGTAGCTCCTCACTCTTGTCTGATTGCACCACCTCCCTCAGAGCTGGCCCCCAAGAAGAAGAAACTGGGGAAGAACCCAGATGTGGACACCAGCTTCCTGCCTGACCGTGACCGTGAGGTATGCTGCTTATCTGCCTTCTGTGGCGCCCATCCACCTCCATCCTTAAGTGCCCTGGAAGGGTCCCCAGTGCCCCTTGCCAGCTCCATCTTGCAAGGCACTTTGCTCCCATCTTTCCCTCTGTGGATTGTTCCCTTCTGCTCTAAGGCAGGAGCAAGGATCATGTGGCCACTTCTGAAGTTACTGGACTGACTCCAGCTCCCATCATCCTTGACCCACTGGCCCTGTTGGCTGGGGGCTGATGGGAGTTTGAGTCCAAAAACATTGGGAAGGTGCTGGGTTTCCCCAGCCCCACCAAGGCACCACCTTGACAGCTTTTGCCCTCCCCATCTCCGGTTTCCAGGAGGAAGAAAACCGCCTGCGAGAAGAACTTCGCCAGGAGTGGGAAGCCAAACAGGAGAAAATAAAGAGTGAGTGGAGGAATGTGGTTTCGGTGGCCTGGCATGTGGTCATAGCAGGGGAGGGGTATTGTTTACAGGAAGATGCTGTAGCTTTTCATATTTCTTCTGATGAGAGAGGTTTTTATTCTGTCCTTCTCTTGACTCCTCTGCGATTTTCCTCTCCCACCAGGTGAAGAAATTGAAATCACCTTCAGCTACTGGGATGGCTCTGGGCACCGCCGGACTGTCAAGGTGAGCTTTGCTCCATGCGACATTGGGCTCAGTTCTTAGCTTTGGAAAAGGAGTTGGTGGTTTAGTGTGTGGGGTGGTAGGAGCCCAGATGGTTGGCTTTTTCCATTCAGTGGTGGGGAGCCTTTTTGTCCTGCACGCCAAATCTGACTAGGGCGGGGGACACCTGCCTGTCAGCTAACATCCCAAATGGGAACAGGACACACAACCAATACAGGATTAAACCATGTCCTCCTGCCCATCAGCTGCTGTCAACAGTGATGTCATCTGATGGGGGGCAGGGGAGCATAGTTTGGGGAAATTGGCCTTGTGGGCCACATTGGACCCCCTGGCAGGCAAAGGCTGGCAGACAGGCTGGAGGATCCTCACCCCTGCAGAGCATGGACCCACAGTGTATGACCACCTATGGACTGATAATGTTGCCCTTAGCTCTCTAACCCATGAATTAAAAGCTACTTGCACCAAAATACCCACAGCTTTAGTTTACTAATCTACCAATTAAGGCCTGAAGCCATTAATCTTATATGTAAAATAATCCCCTCTCATTCATATTCACACACGCATAGTGGAGTGACTGAGTGTGAGAAGGTGTGCATGCACCAGTGTGCTGTAGTGTTTAGAGCCTCAGTGTATGTTTTTGGTTAAAATCGCCATGAAGCTTACTTGCTGAGTGACTTGGAACCAGTCCCTATCTCAACCTGTACAGGATTATGGTGAGGATAAAAGCATAGAGAATCACATGTGCTGGCTTGAGCTCCTTGAAGGAATTACAGGATGTAAATGTAATAAATACCCCCCACCACACACACATACTAGCCGTGTGTGTAACCTCTGAGGATTCTGCAGGTTATATTTTTTGGGCTGGGGCATGTAAATGAGGCAGATCCATTTCAGACTGACTTTCATTTCTCCGCAGTGCAGATGAAGAAGGGCAACACCATCCAGCAGTTCCTGCAAAAGGCCCTGGAGATCTTGCGTAAGGACTTCAGTGAACTCCGGTAAAGGACTTGGCAGAGTTGAGGTAGCTCACCCAGGGTGGTGGGAATGGTAAGGCCAAAGCGTAAGAGAGAGATCATAGAGTCCAAGTCATCGTGGTCTAGTAGGGAGTGTAAGATCTGGCCATGGTAGATTTGAGTTAAAAGTCACTACCTCTTGGCCTTAGATCTTGATCTGTAATATGGAAAGTCACAGTAGGAGCTGACAGCACAGACTTTGTAATGCAGCCAGCATACACACGTACACAAACACAGAGCAAGCAGAGCGCAGGAGAAAAGTGGATGCTTTTCTATAGCATGTTTCAGTCAGTTACTGGCTGATGAGGGTATGAGGCTTATTGGGCAGGGGCAAGATGCTGGGTTTAGACTTTGAGTATGTCTCTCCTTCCCTCCCCTTGCAGGTCAGCTGGTGTGGAGCAACTTATGTACATCAAGGAGGATCTGATCATCCCACACGTGAGTGGATGGCCCTGGGCCAGCCTGTTTTGCTTGTCAGCACCCTGCCCCCTTTATGCATGGGGAGAAAGAATCCAAATTGTACCTAATTCATCCTTGTCCTAGTGATCTAAAAGTCAGAAGATCTGAACTTCCTTACTTACTTTCCAGAGTATTAGAGGGGTGTGTGAAGCAGGATTCTCCCTACCTCCCGTCCCCAACAAAAGTTCCCTATGTACAACAAGCCAAGTGTTTTCTCTTAGTTTTGAGAAAACACTTTACTTGTTGTACATAGGGACTGCCAGTGCTTGCTTTTAGGGAAGTCCACTTCCGGCTTTGAGAAATATTTAAAGAGACCCCAACTTCCATCACCCCCAGTAGTCCCATGGGATCTTCCTTTGACTCAATCAGTATGTGAAGTAGGATGGTTAAGCCAGATTCAATTAGGTCCCCCCTGGAAAGAAGTGGAATAGCTATAGGTCTGTCTGAGTGGGGTGGTACCCCATTCTTCTTCAAGCACTGAAACAAACCCCCGTTAACACTTCCTTCTTGTGGGGGACACTGCCCTTTGTTTCCATCCCAGTTCCCATCTGCCACAAATAAAGTAAGTGCATTGGCTGGGTTCCTCTGTGTGGGCTGGGAATATTTTTGAGACATCCCTTCCTGAACCCATTTCTTCCTGCCTGTCTAGCACCACAGCTTCTATGACTTCATTGTCACCAAGGCCCGGGGGAAAAGCGGTGAGTTTTTTTGCCCTCCATTGCCAGCCTTCCTCCATTCTGAGTCTTACCTGGGGAAGCAGATGCGGGGGGCAGGTTCTGTTCTAGTTACTGTGGCACAGATGTGATGGTCGTCAGAGTCAGGTTGGGCTGCAGTTGCTTGCTGGCAGAGAGAAGGTTGCTTGGGCTAAGAGAATAGGCAAAGGGGCATAAACATAGAAGCAATGGGCAAATCGCAATGAGACTGTCCCCTGTGACATGGTGACAATCAAAGGGGTAGCGACTGGAGCATCGGAAAGGGGGAGGCTGAAAAGGGGGTGTAGACTTTCCTGTGGGTTATAAAGTACTTGGCTGAGGTTGAAGGTTCAAGAGAGGGGTTTGGGCTGTGGGGGTAGGAGTGATAAGCTCCAGTATGAGCCTTTTTTCTCTCCCATGGGGTGCTCCCCATTCCAGGGCCGCTCTTCAATTTTGATGTGCACGATGATGTTCGGCTTCTGAGTGATGCAACGGTGGAAAAAGATGAGGTGAGAAGGAGGAGGGGGAGGAGGAGGGAACCTGGCCCAGCACTGCCAAGTCCATGGTCTTTACAGGCCTCCCAACTGAGAAATCCTTGCACCTGACATAAGAGCCAGCACAGTTGTCTCTTACCGCAGGCTCTCAGCTTCCTGCACAGCAGCCCGCCCACCTCTCCTTCTTTTCCCCAGCCCGGCCCCCTCCAGATGCTGATGGACTTCCAGCTCCCAGCATCCTCCCATGCTGGCTGGGGCTGATGGGAGCTATTTATTTCATAGCATATATGCACTGCTTGGTTGCAAAAAAAAAAAACCCCAAAGCAGTTTACAAAAGATAAAACAGTAAAATCAGAAGAAATTCACTGCCCTACTTTAAAACAAACAAAAGTTAAAATACCAAGACAGATTTAAGTTACCTCTGCTTCCTAAGCATTATGGTTGGCTTGCCTAAACAGGGATGTTTTTAGCAAGCGCTGAAAAGAACACAGTGAAGGCGTCTGCTTGGTCTTAATAGGCAGGGAGTTCCAAAGTGTAGCCGCTGCCACACTGAACGATCAAGTTCTGTATTAGGTGGCACCTATAGTAGTGCCAATTCTGCTGATTGAAGTGGTCGGGTGGGCTCATGCGGGGACAGGCTATCTCATAGGTAAACTGTTCCGAAGCGAAGGGCAATCCTGCTGCAGCATTCTGCACCATCTGCTGCTTCTGGATCAAGTGCAAGGGAAGCCCCACATAGAGTACATTTCACTCCAGAATACATGGACAACACTTGATTGGGGAACGGCTGATGCAAAGAGCCCCTTCCCACCGACTCTGCTGTCTGCATTGGGAAAGGAGGGGACGTGCTCAAACAATCTTTGTCATCCGATAAAGCTTCCACCCCCATTCTGAGCTCGTTGGGCTTTTCTGACCACAGTCTCCCCCCACCCCAATTCCCCTCTTGTCCGCCATCTCCAGTCCCACGCCGGCAAGGTGGTGCTTCGCAGCTGGTATGAAAAGAACAAGCATATTTTCCCTGCAAGCCGGTGGGAGCCCTACGACCCCGAGAAGAAGTGGGACAAATACACGGTAGGGAGTGGGGGGAGCTGGGGGGAGGGGTGTGATAAGGACGGGGGAGCTCTGAAGGAGGGAGCGTTCGGCAGGGGAGAGGCGTCTCAGATACTGGGAGCGTCAGATGACTTGCCTTGCTAATTTACGGCAGTTTGAGTATATCCCTGTGAAATTATATTGGGCTTTTTTCAGAGTACTCTAAATGCTATGTCTGTGATGTCTTGCCCTGTAAGGTAGGCCAGGATCGATCAGTATCCCTTTGTTACTAATGGATCATTGAGAGATAGTGGCTTGCATAAACCTTTGCAGCAAGTTTATATAGCTGAGGTGATATTTGAACTGGGAATGTTGTAGCTCATGACCCCATTCCCTTAACAAACACAGCACTCAACATTGTCTGTCTTCACAAGTTCTCCCTTGCTGGAACTCTCTTGCCAAGGAATTCTTGATGGTGCTCTCTGATCTTATCTTCTGCTTCATCTTCTCTGTCTAACTGAACCTGAGAGGTTTTGCTTGGTGATGATGATGATGACAACCACAACAATAACAACAACTTTTATTATTTCTATGCGCCTAATTGACTGGGTTGCCCTAGCCACTCTGGAAGGCTCTAAAAAGTCAACTGTTTGACATCTGGTGGGAGGGCGTTCCACTGCTGAGAAGGCTTTCTGCCTGGTTCTCTGTAACCCCACTTCTCGAAGTGAGGGAACTACCAGAAAGACCACAGAGGTGGACATCAGTGTCCAGGCTGGACGATGGAGGTGGAGGCGCTCCTTCAGATATATTGGGCTGAAGCTGTTTAGGGCTTTAAAGGTCAGCACCAACACTTTGAATTGTGCTTGGAAATGTACTGGAAGTCAGTGTAGATCTTTCAGGACCAGTCTTCTATGGTCATAGCAGCCACTCCCAGTTTAGCTGCCATGTTCTCGATTAGTTGTAGTTTCCAAGCAATTGCTTTGTGGTTGAAGACAACGTTTTAAACTCACCATTCCTTGAGGCATTTTGGCAGCAGTCTTTTATAGCTGTGAAGTGGTTTTTGCTGGGATTGGGCTGTTTATTGTGTTTTAATAGTCATAAGTCACCTCAAGTTTTGAAGAAGCAGGAGGGCAGAATGTTTCAGTGCCTTTAGAGCAGAAATGGGAACCTGTGGACCTTAAGAAGTTGTTGAAACCCCAACTCCCATAAGCCCCAGTCAACATAGCAAATGGTCAGGGATAATGGGAAATGGAAGTCCACCACAGGTTCACCAGCTGCAATATTGTGTGTAATGTGTAGCTTGGCCTAATGTGCTCCATTCGAATTGCTCACTCCTTCATTCTGGAATCTTGAGCACCCTGTGCTGCAGTTATTTAGCACATCTGCAAAGCGATCAGGTTTGATCACCACCTGCTTCATCAGGGCCCAGTACGTTCCACATGATCTGCATGATTTTGCAAAGGTTTTTGCAGATAAAGTCACTCAGATTTGGGAAGACGTAGACTTCACTGTGGGAGCAGGGCTGGGGCGGGAGAGTGCTAGAGTCCTGTCTAGTCTAGTTGTGTGGGATCAATTCCAATCTGTTACCTCCGAGGATATGGACAGGCTGCTTGGACATGTGAAACCAACCACCTGCCTCCTTGATCCTTGCCCATCCTGGCTTATAAAAGCTAGCCGGGAAGGGCTCGGCAATGGGCTTCGCGGGGTGGTGAATGCTTCTCTCTGCGAGGGAGCCTTCCCAGACCCACTAAGAGGCGGTTATTAAACCGCTTCTTAAAAAAACCATCTTTGGATGCAGCCAACATGGCCAACTATCGCCCAGTCTCAAATCTTCCATTCTTGGGCAAGGTGATTGAGCGAGTGGTTGCTGAACAACTCCAGGCACGCCTGGAAGAAGCGGACCATTTGGATCCCTTCCAGTCGGGATTCAGACCTCATCATGGGACTGAAACTGCCTTGGTCGCACTGGTCGATGATCTCCGGCGGGCTAGGGACAAAGGTGAGAGCTGTTTCCTAGTTCTGTTGGATCTCTCGGTGGCTTTTGACACCATCGACCATAACATCCTTCTGGACTGACTTCCAGTACGTTTCCAAGCACAAGTCTAGAGGGGTTGGGATCTGGGGGCAGTGTTATAGAGTGGTTCCGCTCCTTCCTCCTGGGCTGTGTTCAGAAAGTGGTGGTGGGGGATGAGTGTTCAGACCCCTGGGCTCTCACTTGTGGGGTACCTTAGGGTTATGTCCTCTCCCCCATGCTTTTCAACATCTACATGCAGCCGCTGGGAGAGATCATCAGGGGGTTTGGGCTGGGTGTTCATCAGTATGCGGATGGTACCCAGCTCTACCTCTCTTTCAAATCGGAACCAGTGAAGCTCCTGTGTGAGTGTCTGGAGGCGGTTGGAGGATGGATGGCAGCTAACAGATTGAAGTTGAATCCTGACAAGACAGAAGTACTGTTTTTCGGGGACAGGAGGTGGGCAGGTGTGGAGGACTCCCTGGTCCTGAATGGGGTAACTGTGCCCCTGAAGGACCAGGTGCATAGCCTGGGAGTCATTTTGGACTCACAGCTGCCCATGGAGGCGCAGGTTAATTCTGTATCCAGGGCAGCTGTCTATTAGCTCCATCTGGTACGCAGGCCGAGACCCTACCTTCCTGTGGACTGTCTCGCCAGAGTGGTGCATACTCTAGTTATCTCTCACTTTGATTACTGCAATGTGCTCTATGTGGGGCTACCTTTGAAGGTGACCCGGAAACTACAACTAATCCAGAATGCGGCAGCTAGACTGGTGACTGGGAGCGGCCGCCGAGACCACATAACACCGGTCTTGTAAGACCTACATTGGCTCCCAGTACGTTTCCGAGCACAATTCAAAGTGTTGGTGCTGACCTTTAAAGCCCTAAATGGCCTCAGTGCAGTATACCTGAAGGAGCATCTCCACCCCCATCGTTCTGCCCGGACACTGAGGTCCAGTGCCAAGTGCCTTCTGGTGGCTCCCTCACCATGAGAAGCCAAGTTACAGGGAACCAGGCAGAGGGCCTTCTCGGTAGTGGCGCCCGCCCTGTGGAACGCCCTCCCACCAGATGTCAAAGAGAAAAGCAACTACCAGATGTTTAGAAGACATCTGAAGGCAGCCCTGTTTAGGGAGGCTTTTAATGTTTAATAGATTATTGCATTTTAGTGTTCTGTTGGAAGCCGCCCAAATTGGCTGGGGAAACCCAGCCAGATAGGCAGGGTATAAATAAATTATTATTATTATTATTATTATTATTATTATTATTATTATTATTATTAATGTGTGAACTGCCCTGAGATTGTCGGATGAAGGGCAATATGTAAATTTAATTAACAAACAAGCAAATAATTTTAAAGGAGAATATAGCATGGCAAGTACTAAGATAGCATCAAGAAAAGATGATAAACAACATTAATTTGTCTGTACCCAAATAATAGAGGAGACAGCTGTTTGGTGCTTTTAACATCCTCTTTTGTGTGTATGGCTGTGATATTTGCGTCAAAGATTCTTAAAATTCAAGCTCCTCCTCTTGCAGATTCATCCAACTGATGACTCGTACACAATCTGTTCCCTGCCATGTTGCTTTCCCAGCAGCTAGCAAAAAAGATGATTCTTAACCCACAAGGCCATAGCCTTGTCCTTTGCATCATCAAATTTCCTCACTCGTGGTTTATCACTGTGGTCTGTTAGGTCATTAGCATTATTCCATCGTGAATGAACGAGGCACTGCTGTTCTGTAGTCACCCTAAGCACAAAGAGATGCCACTGTGGTACCTGACCTAGCTATGGAGTGGTGCCCCAGTTCATGTGGTTTTTACAAGCAGTGCCCAGTGCTTCCTGGTACTGGAACAACTCCCACCCTCTTCTTCCTTCCCACAGATTCGCTGAGGGACAGATGAAGCTGCTGATCCTCTATTGGTGTGATGCGTGGCTGCCTTCCTGAAGCTGCTGCAGCTCCTGCCCTTTATCCCACTCCAGCCCTCCAACCTCTGCAGCTGCACCTTCATCCCTAACTGTATCAGCCTTTGGTGAAATAAACTTTGCCTCACCTAAACATGAAGTGTTGTGTTGTACCACTTGTGGCCAAGGGCTGCCAAATCTGCCGGATCGAAACTTCATTTGAGCCATGGGATAGTGCTGGAATCTGCTTTCAGACTCTGGGTGGGTTCTAATGCAGGCCTGATCTGTTGATTTCTCATTTTCTCTAACAAGTGTTTCATGCTACTTACGGCTAAGGTGCAAAATAAGTAACCAAAGATGCTAGCCTGAAAATATATTGCCTCACCCTCATCGGAGTTGTATTCATCTGTTTTTAATTTAACAAGGGGGAGGGGAGAAAAAGATTAAAGAAATTTAGATTAAAGAAAGAAGAAGAAGAAGAAGAAGAAGAAGAAGAAGAAGAAGAAGAAGAAGAAGAAGAAGAAGAAGAAGAAGAAGATGGAAAGAAGAAAACTACAATAATAATAATATACAAAAAATACTAATAACAGTTAAAGGGACATAAAGGTAAAAGTAAAGGGACCCCTAACCATTAGGTCCAGTCGCGGACCACTGGGATTGCACACTCATCTTGCTCTATAGGCCGAGGGAGCCGGCATTTGTCCGCAGACAGCTTCTGGGTCATGTGGCCAGCATGACTAAGCCGCTTCTGGTGAACCAGAGCAGCGCATGGAAATGCTGTTTACCATCCCACCAGAGCGGTACCTATTTATCTACTTGCACTTTGACGTGCTTTCGAACTGCTAGGTGGGCAGGAGCTGAGACCGAACAACGGGAGCTCACCCTGTCGCGGGGATTTGAACTGCCGACCTTCTGATCGGTAAGCTCAGTGGTTTAGACCACAGCACCACCAAGGAATGTGGGGGGGGGGCAGTACAAACTCCCTTCTAATTTATAATAGTTTCCATTCCTAGTAAACAATTCTTGTTCACCCCAGACAACCATGCAAGCACCAGTGTTCAAGCCTTACTAAAGGTGTATCTGCTTTGTATATTCAAACTCTGGAAAAGGCACAAGGGATAATTTACCGGTACCTGGAACCCATTTTTTGACACTGCACTCCCCACCCACCATGGCTGCCAGCACTACAAAATGACATTTAAAACCCACGTGCAAATCTCAGAACTGGATTTCTGTAAGGCTTTCTTTAATTCTCACATAACTGCAATTCCATAATTCTCACATAACTGCAATTCCAGGGTGCAAGACTAACTTACAACAAAAAGTATTGATGGAGGTGTAATAAACACAACACATGTTAACATTGATTGTGAATATCAAGCTGCACCTTGACTAGGTATAGCTATCTTCCCTCATTTCTGTTCTTTTTAACCTGAAAAGAATTGCCATTAGGGTTTCCTCACTTTTCCTGGTTGCCATGTTGCTTCCAGACAATGTCAACTTCCAAAATAGGTTCTTTATATTTACACTGCACCAAGACAGTAGTTGGTGGTGATTATGAAGCATCTTCACCCTGACTGGCTGAGCTGCAGCAACGTCACAGAGAGGAGAAACAGACAGTGGGGTCTCTGTCATGGACTAAACTGCAGGAAAGAGGGGGAAAGCGACGGGGGGAGAGGGAGAATGGGCATAGAGGAGAGCTTCATATGGCCAGGAGGTGCAGAGCTAAAGAATTATGGCTCTTACGATTACAGGTAGGTAGCCGTGTTGGTCTGCCATAGTCAAAACAAAATAAAAAATAAATCCTTCCAGTAGCACCTTAGAGACCAACTAAGTTTGTTCTTGGTATGAGCTTTTGTGTGCATGCACACTTCTTCAGATACACTGAAACAGAAGTCACCAGACCCTTATATATAGTGAGAGAGTGGGGAGGGGTATTACTCAGAAGGGTGGTGGAAATGGGTGATAGGTGTGGAAAACCTGTTGATGACTGTTAACGACTGCAATTGGTTTTACAGGAAAAAGCAAGGGGTGAGATGATCAGACTTGTAGTCTACCTACAACTCGGGCCACAAGTTAGCAAGCTGTAGTAAAGGATTCTATATGGACATGAACAAGATCTCTATTTGTTTGCTATGTTAATTCCGTGGCTGCTGTTTCTCTGTCTTTGGGCTGCTTGGCTTACATAATGCATAGTGGCTTGACGAGAGCCTGACTGAAGATTTAACCAGTGCATTCTGAGTCTGTATAACTAGTTTACCCAAATCACGGTTCACAGTGAAAGAGTTGGGATTCACAAGTGTTGCCTTCTTCCTCATAAACAGCTGGGGATAGAGTTCCTGGCCCTCCAGTCTCAAGTATTTTATTCCCAACTTAAGATGGTACAGAGTCGCTTAAAACAACGTGACTGGTCAAAGTATTGGATTAGTAGAACGCACTGCAATGGGACACTTTCTCCCATGGGCACCAGGGGGTGCTATAATCCCAGTACGTAGAGGCATGGCTCAACCCATTTTCAAGTCTTTTATAAACAGGAGGGAAATGGGGTCCCTGTATAGTGAGGTATGTGTGCTTTTCACTAAGGAAGTAGCACTACTGCACACAAACATCCAAAGGGAGAAAAATCCCCCTATGCAAATATAATAATGCTTCCTCTGAAAGAGAAGGTAGGTAGCTTGGAGGTACTTCTGGATCCTTTGCTGTTGCTTGAGGCTGTGGCACCGAGTGCCTTCCATCAATTTCAGCTGGTGGCCCAGTGGCATCCCTATCTGGACAGGGACAAACTATATTGGACAAACAGGCCAAACCCTACGCCAAAGGATAAATGGACATAAATCTGATATCAGGAATCACAAGACAGAGAAACCAGTAGGAGAACACTTCAATCTCCCAGGACATTCTATACAAGATCTTGAAGTAGCCGTCTTAATACAAAGGAATTTCAGAAATAGACTAGAAAGAGAAGTTGCTGAATTGCAACTCATTACAGACTTAAAACCATGGAGAGACCTGGTCTGAACAAAGACATTGGATTCTTATCTCATTATAAATGACAGAGCTATCTTTAGCCATCTCACCCCTTGCTTTTTCCTTTAAGACTAATTGCTGTCGTTAACAGTCTTCCACACCCATCAGCCAATCCCCCTTTCCCACCACCCTTCTGAGTAATACCCCTCCCCACTCCCTCACTATATATAAGGGTCTGGTGACTCCCGTTTCAGTGTATCTGAAGAAGTGTGCATGCACACGAAAACTCATACCAAGAACAAACTTAGTTGGTCTCTAAGGTGCTACTGGAAGGAATTTTTTGTTTTATTTTGTTTGGGCAGGGATATCTATGTTCCAGTAACTAGGTTAGATTACTGTACTGCAACACATTATGCATGGGACTGTTTCTGAAGATGGTTCTGAAACTTCAGCTAGTGCAAAATTCGACAGTCAGGTTGCTCACCAGGGCAAGACGGTTTGAGAATATTACACCGATCCTGGTGCGACTGCACTGGCTGCCAAAGTGTTTCTGGGCCCAATTCAAAGTGCTGATTTTGACCTATAAAGCCTTAAGTGGCTCAGGGCTGCAATGCCTCAAGGACCACCTCTCGCCCTCTCCCCATCATCTGTTCATCATCTGAGTCCCATCTTCATGTGTCTCCCCCGTGAGAGGTCTGGGGGGTGGCAACATGAGAACGGCGTCTTTTCTGCAGTGGCTCCGTTTGTGAAATGCTCTCTCCACAGAGGTTTGCCTGGTGCCTTCATTAGATACCTTTAGAAGCCAGGCAAAATAGTTCCTCTTCAGCCAGGCCTTTGGTTGATTAGCATTCTCTGGCGTTTAAAATGTATTGGAGAGGGTTATTGGTTTGTTTTTGTTTCGTCATGTATTTTGTATTCTCATTTTGTATTTCTATGTTGTGAACCGCCCTGGGATCTTCGGATGAAGGGCAGTAAACAAATTTTAATGATGATGATTATGATGTCTTGGTCGACACCAGACTCCTTTTATTTTAAAACTATCAAGGACATCGCAAAAGCACAACCGAGGGACTTCCAAATCTGGGGCAATTTCAGCAACATCCCTTTTTATATTTTGCTGGAGGTTGTACATCCTCCCCCCAAGCTGGATTTGAACACCCCATATACATGTCATGATGACCCCCATATTTTCTGCAGGCCCTCTTGCAAATACAGAGCCCCACCCCCAATGTTTGTGGGTGCACACGATTGTGTAGAGACACATATTGTATTTAAACTATGTTCCAGCACTGATATACATTCATATTAAAATGGCATGAACTATGAGAAGGCAACATGCCGTAAGCCTCAATAGATCAAAATGTCCTGAACTGGAAATGTCCTCAGCATGCTTCCTCACCAGTAAATCCCACTAAGTTTAATAGGAACACGTGGGTGGAAATGAAACATTATAGCACCATCCTACTATGCAGGGATCGGGATCTGGTGACCCTCCAGTGTTGCTGGTCTACAGTCGTCATCATCTTCGACTATGGGCTATGCTGGTTGGGGCTGATGGGAGTTGAGGTCCAGCAACCTCTGGAGGGCCATAGGTTGCCTATTCTTGTACTAACATGCGAAGGATCACACCCTTAAAGGGAATTGGCCAGTTTACTGAGCTGTCTGAGGTTTCCAGGCACCGGAGGTCTTCCTATGATTTCAATGCCACATTGGGAGTGTGGGATAGATTGGAGGGAAACCTTGGCTTCCAGGGCCTGACATTTCACGGTTCTCTCTATTTTGAATTTATTCGCCTTTCCAATTGAGGGCTCAGGGGCAAATTGCTTTGGAAATGGGCTGTGAGAGATAAGGCAAAACAATGAAAAAATGACCGGAGAGGAGCAATCTCAGAAAATAGGCAGTAGGCAAATAGATAGAAATGTCACAGAATTATGTTTCTTATGAAGTAGACTCTAGGCTATAAGTGCTTTTCTCGGGTGGGGGTGGGGGAGGGAATCGTAATCCTTAAAACACCACAAGAATCTTGGCTGCTTTTGTTGCAATGGATTGATAGGGCTACCCTTCTGGAAGCTGTTCGCCTTGTTGCAGTCTATCCGGTTTACCATTTCTCTAAACTCAAGTTATTAAGCAGGAAAAGGAGATCTCAAGAGCTGGGGAACCCGTGGCCCTCCAGACATTGCTAGACTCCATCTCCCATCAGCTGCAGTCAGAATGGCCAATGGCCAGGAATGATGGGAGCTGGAGTCCAACATCATCTGGGCTAGAGAATCACAGGTTCCTCATTTTTGTCTCACTCCATTTGAGGTAGTTATATAACAGTAGTTCACACACATTAAAGGTATGGCTCATTACCATAATAACCTTTTGGATTATCAAGATTAGAATAAAAATGTAGCCATGGGAGCAAGATCTGAGGAAACAAATTGCCCTAGTCACTTGTGCCTTATTTCAGGGAATAGTTCCTTATTTCCTATTAACATTTAGCAACTGTTTCTTGAAATAAGGAACTGGTGCCAAGCCTAGAACAACATCAGGAATACTGCCACAAGTGTTAACGCCTAAATGTAGCACTATAAAGAAAGGATGTAGAAAGTTTTGAACAGCTGTCACCTGTTTAAAAAAAAGATTTATATTGGTGGATAAGTGACAATGTAATATAGGGAAACAACAACAACAACCTCTCTATAGAGCCAAACTGCTGGTTTTGAAAAACCAGAAGAGAGTCTCTCTCTCTCTCTCTCTGAGAGATGGGGAGACATGTGTTTGGCCATATGTTGTTGGCCTACAACTCCATCCTCGCTGGCCTTTGGCCATGCTGGTGTGGGCTGAGGGGAATCCAATAGCATCTGAAAGGGCCACAGGTTCCCCACCTCTGTTTTAGGCCTTAGTTCCCAGTGAGAAAGTAAACCTGTGTCAGAGCTGTACCACATCATGCTGCAATTAGGAGCTCACATGACTGCATGCTCCTAATAATCATTATTATCATCCCTGTACATTAAAAAGAAACAATAGTAGATTGTGCCGCTGCTTCTGAGGGATCTGAAATAAAACCACCATGATCCGAGCAGGACTTTAGAGACTTGGTGCAGCTATGTAGTTGTGGAGCACTTTCCTTACCAGGAAAGACTATGTTTTGTTTAGTTTTGTTCCTGTTTTTATATTGTACTTTTGTGCTTCATGTAAAGGGCAATATACAAATTTAATAAATAAAATAAGCAAAACATTCTGGGGTATGTTTTAGAATAAATCTGTGAAGCGGGTGAGGGTGGAGGAAGGGGTGTGCGCAGAAATAATTCAGGGTGTAATATCCCTGCATGGCAGGGGGTTGGACTAGATTACCCTCATGGTCCCTTCCAACTCAGCAATTTTATGTTTCTTTGATTCTGTGAACCTTTAATATCAGAAGGGCGAAGCCTAGGCTAGAGCCCCCTATGTGCATTCCATCAATGGAGCCCACCTGAAGTCTCAAGAGGTACAGCTCAGATTCATGTCTACCATCTCAGAGAACATTAGGCCTCTGAGAAAGGACCTTCTATCTCAGCTATTAATTGCAGTGAAATTTCAGCTGGGAGCAGTATGTACGACGGAAAAAACAGGCCTCCGTCTATTGATAGTTGGCTTGGAATGATTTGAAACCTTTTGATCTTGGACAAAATTGCTTCATAAACCAGGAACATAGAAAGCAACCCTAGATTAAACCACTGTTTTGAGAGAGAGTTCTCATTTTTGTGGTATATGGAGGATAAAACAAACTTTCAGGGGGAGAAACAATCCACCAAGACTTTTATTTAGGTCAATTTATGGAGCAATTCATTCTAAGTGTAGGTGGGTGGGAATTACTACTCTGCTATTGTGTGCTTATTTCTGGAAGAGCCAAAAGGATTTGCTTTCTACACATACATTTGCGAATCCCAAGAATCATGCCATGCAAGAAACCCTTTTTCTCCAGCTGCTCAGGGCTCCATTCTGATTTTTGTCTATTCTTTTGTTTCATCTAAACTTATTTTAGATCAACTAACTTATATAACTAAATCTTGTATAAGGCAATAATCTTTTTAAATGATATACTTACCTCTTTTCCCACCTACCCTGAGTGGTTAACGCCTAAAATTTCTGCTTTGCTCTGGGTCTGTGTAGGTGGACTGTAGCCATCAAGCAAACAAAAAGAGAGGGGTGCAGTCTGAATATGTTCAGAGGCACTCTCCCTTCACCAGGGGTGCCCACTTCAATATACTGTATTGGGGGGCGTAAGCCCCGCCCCATATAATCGATCACATGACAGGGCACACAATATTTGAGTGGTAATGTCCACCAACTTTGGGGGCCCTCAAATAACAGCATTTTGTTGGGGGGCTGAAGGGATCTCGGCCCCTGGGAGTTGGCTCCTATGCGTTAAGTGATCTGTGCGTTTTTAGGCTGAGTTACACAGACACCTCGCATTGAAATCCGGTTCTGGTTCGAATGAAGTCTCGCTCCTCCACTCCCGCCTCGTCTTTACCTGGAAGAGAGCTAGGCTCCCTGATGCGAGATCCCCCCCCCCCAAGAGCCCTGCTTCCCTTGCTTGCCCGTCGTCCTTCCCTCCGTCCCCCTCCCCCGTAGCCCGCCGCTTGCCCTGCCGCCTTGCCCGCCCAGCCCACGTGGACGCGGCCCTTGCCAGGCTCGGTAGCTGCGACGGCGGTGGCATCTGGTTCTCATCAGAGGCTTCGGGCGGGTTGGGTTTCCGCGGTTTCTGGGCGCTGGCGGTGCCAGGCAGCGGCAGTATTGCAGGCAGGCCGGCCGGCCACGGCCCCGCTTCCCCTCCCCTCCCTTGGATCCCAGCCTGGGACGGGACGGGACGAGCCCTTCCCCATTTCTTCTGAGCCGGGACACCAACTCAGCCCCCGCCCTCGAGCCTGCGCGCCTTGCAGGCAGCTCATCCGGAGCGAGCAGCGAATACTAGACGGAAGGACCCGGCAGGGGAGGAGGTACAAGAGCGGACCGAGTCTGGGATATAGTTCGAGAGAGAAGTGGGGGGCGTGCAATGGCTCTAGAGCCCGTGCTTCTATCCTGCCCGTCCCCTCCCGCATTACCTACGCTGGACCCACGCCCCTATATCTCCCCTCTCCCTCTTTGACCCACCCCACCGCCCAGTTCTCTCCATCATCCTCCCGCCACCCAAGGGGGCGTCCATCATCTCTCATCTCCTGGCTCCCGTTGCCATGACAACGTGCCTTGGCTGGTACAGTGGCGGCGGCGGCAGCAACAGCGGCAGCCAAAACAAGGGTGCGGGGAGAGATCTGGGGTCTGTAGCGGGGAAAGGGCACGGTGAGCTGGAGAGGGGGTCTGGTGGCGAGAAGATGGCTAGGACCGGGAGAGCTGTTCTTAGGTGTGTCATTGGGGGGCAAGCTCATTTCCAGGCGTGCAACTGGTGTTTCCCCCGCCCTCCGCCCGCTGCTTTTTTTTAGGCAGGGGTGGGGGGAGGACAGGAGCATTAGTCCGGTTTCTCCACTAGGAGGCGCCTTACGCACAGCAACGTTGCCTAGGGCCGGGAAGGGGTGTAATTGGGAATTTATAAACTAGGGGGCAGCCCTTTGCCCTCCACCCAGCAGATTTTCGCTTCTTTTCACGAGGTTCCACCCCCCAAAAAAATAAATATGAAAGGAGGCTCGAGGATTCTAGCAGCGGAGAGACGGAGGATTTATTATCCTAGAATCTTCCTTTGCTCGCAAAAGACCCGTCCTCTCTCATGCCGCGTAACTCTTGGCATCTTCTCCAGGGTACATGATGGCTCAAGGGTGGGGGCGGGGGGGGGGCGCGAGTGAAACTGTCCCTTGCAAGGAAGGAGGAGTGCAAAAGCAGAGGAGGGCGAGAGGGAACTGCGCACGTGCGCTCCTTGCACCGATTGCCTGGGGAGTGTTCGGTTTTGCAGCCAGCCGGCCTCGTGGGCTCCGCAAGCGTTTGCTTCCTTCTCCAGGTTGGGCACTTATTTACAAAAAACAACAACACAAACAACAAACAAACAAACCCAAGCAGCAGCTCCGCGTGTGCAAGAGCGGGAGCGAGGCGCTTGCCGAACGCCCCTGATTCTCGCACTGGCCGCCGCTCAAGGGTCTGGATGAATGAGTGCCCGGGCGGTACCATTCCATGGGCCGGGGGTGCGCGTACATGGCGACTCCTTGGCGGGGAGGAGAGAGACGGTTCTCCCGCTGCCCTTAGCTGAAAAAGAAGGACGGGGGCTGGCGCAAAGGAAAATCGAGGAAGAGTGGTTTCAGAGACCGGGCAAGGAAGGGGCTGGAGAGGGGGCGCCGCTTTCCCCAAACCCCTTCCCTTCTCTTCCCCCCCCCATGCCTTTAATGGTTCTGGCCACGTTTAAAGGGCTCAGACCGGCTGGGGCGGGAGCAGACGCTGAGCAACAGCGGCGGCTGGAGACGGAGACGAGGGAGGCAGCAGGCGGGGAGCGAACGGCGGGCAGGTACAGCCTGGATCCGCGCAAACTGCCGAGGGGTTTGGGGGACCCGGAGGTGAGGAAGGGAGGCGTCACCCCACACCGGCCTGCCCACTCACCCCTCCATCGCAGCACCGGGCTGCATCGTTTTCGAGCAACAAGGAACGCCGTGGCTATTCGCAAAGAAAAGGGTGGTTTGGTCCTGCCGTGGGGGGAGATGGAGTGGGATTCCCCCTCCCTTCACTTGGGTCTTTGCTAGACAGGGCGGGGCAGCCCCTGCCTGGTTCTGTGCCAGCAGCAGACGCCCCATCTGTTGCCCCCACCCCTCTTTTGTGGTTGCGCTTCTTGCATTGCTCCCCCCCCCCTCCTCCGCCGGGTCTTTTAAGCCTACCGTTCAGGGAGGTTCCTCGCTATTTCCCCTGGTTTGCGAAGGGGGCTTCGTAGCAAGTGGGCGGCCGTCACAGGAAGGAAGCGGGGCCGGGAGAAGGGGGGAGGCGAAATGAACAGGTAAGGGAATATGGGCGAGAATGCAAAGTCAGAGAAGATTGGCCGTTTCGAGATGGCACCAGCTGGGTGTGTGCCTGTGTGGAAGAGATCAACTCTTTCCTTCTTCCCCGCCACACAATGATTTGATTCCTTACCCTGGAAGAGCCCGATCCGGAGTGGAGGAGCCTGGCTAACGCCCATCACACTCCAACTGGGGTTGACTTGTGTGTGTGTGTTGTGTGGGGGGCGTTCGCTTAGTAGGTAACATAGACATCACCTCGCTGGCCCCTGATCTGGCGACTGTACGCGATTTGCCGGTGGACTTGTTTGTATCTGGTTCTTTGCTTTTGTTAAAACGAAAAACAACCCCCCTCCCTTCTCGTTATTCCTGGAACCAAAAAATTTAGTCATTTGTAATGGAGGAATTTCCAAGCATGTTATCTTAGTGGGGCTGGTGAGGATGCGGATTCTGCTGGAGGGGCCAGAATTCCTCCTGCTGTACCTTTATGATGGCTGTTTGGAGTTCTAAGGTTTTGCGAGGAGGGGTCTCCAAGCTCTGGGAACTGGGTCAACTTGATTGATGGTGGTGTGTTCTGGAATGGAAGGGAGGAAGGGGCTCTAGGCTCTCATGTACCTTTAATTCAATGCATTGCTTTTTTAGAAAAAGAGAAAGGGGGGGAAACATTTCCTTATTTTGTTAATCCCCACAAAAGATCTGTGAGTGAAATCCAATTGTTCCCATTTTGCAGAGTGGGAAAACTGAGATTAAGCTCACCCCTAGAGGACCTATGGCTGTGATGTTGTTTTGAACCCTGGTCTCCGAGGCCCAGTGTTGTATTTGATGGACAACTCTGAAATGTGTGTGTAACAGGTTGGTGTCTCTCTCTATTGGCAGGAAGATTGGTTGATCCCAGACTGTTCCTCCTACTTGTGCTTCCCTCCCTGGTTGCGGGCGTAATAATGTATTGGGTCTTAGAATGGTTATGGTTGCTGTTCCACCCAGTGCTTCTTCCAGGCCTCTTTCTGGGAGGGGTCTGCTTATAATTCATGCCTGTTAAGGAGGGAAAAGTAGACAAAAAGGGATTGGGGAGGGGGAGAAGCTTGGTATGTGGGATGGGAGATTTCTCTCTCCTTCCTGTGAGGTGGATGATTGAGAGGCTGAGCATTTGGGTTGGGGGGAGAGGAGGAGGAATGAAATAGCTTGTTGGAGGAGCTTATATCAATGAAGAGCAAACCCAGCGGTTTGTGGTTTGCTTGGGTCGCAGAAGGTTGCATTGAATGAAAAGGGGGGATCTATGCACATCGGTTAGGATATTTGGAGCGACAGGCTGAGAGGCTGGCGTATACTGATGTTACAAGCTGGTCTGCTGTGGGGCCACCATAGTGGGTGGGGCTGATTCATTGGCTTAGTATGGTGGGAAGGGACAAGGTGGCAGCAGGAAGCCACTGGAACGAGTGTATTGGCAGGAGGAGAGTGTGTAAAGATGGGATTGTATATTACATTTATTACAGGCTTGAGTATAGGGTTTGCATGTTTGTTCCAGTTAAGCTGAAGAATGGGGGGCAAGGTTGCTGGATGACCCTTAATTTTTTTTGGGGGGGTCCCTTCCTACCACACTTTATAGAAACCACAAAAACATAGTTTCTCCATGACCACATACAGCTCCATACACATCCCTATTTTTAAGTATGCTCAGTGGTGGCAGTCTAAGTAGATGACACTGGGAGAGGCGGAGTGATGATCTGATTGGCCTCCCTCACTCTGTATGCTAAGGTGGGGGCGCTTGCACGCTTTGTGTATGTGTGTGCATGTACTACAGTTCTGTGATCAGTGGACAAGAAGTCCAAAATAGCATGGGAAGTTGGGTAGGGATATTGGGAGCTGTTACTGTGTAATAGGTGTAGATTCGAAGCTGTGTGTGTCTGTCTGCATTATCTTGAGCTACTCTGTTCTCTAGATAAGACTCTTATTATAAATTCTGCAAGTCCCTATCAACAAAGAGTCTTGTAGTTCCTTTAAGACTAACAAATTTGTCTTAAAAGTGTTGGTCTTTCAGGTGTCACAAGGTAATGGTTTTGGCTGCAGAAGACTAGCACTGCTATCTCTGTGGGGAAGTACCATCGCAGGGTATTAGGCTCAAAACAAGGCTATAACATTAAAGTGTTAAGCTCTTTGTTTCTCTCCATTTTTAAAAAAAACATTGTTTTCTTAGGAGAAACTGATCAGTGTTTATACCACACCTTAGCCTAGTGCTTGGTAGGGCCTCTGGGAAGCAGGTAAAATTGCTTCATCAGCCAGCCTTTGCCCACGGCTACCAGTTTGCCCGTTCCTGCTTTAATGCATACTTTAGCCACTAGTTCGTACTTGCAGCCAGTGGTAAGGTAAAAGGATAGATTTGCATTGCTTGCTAATGGCTGGAGCCATTGAATTTGGATAGTATGTGTTCACCTGAAGTGTGAAAACTGTGATCTTGCATATGATGGGCAGGAAGAGACCACAAATGTTTTCAGAGAGCTGTTTTGGGGATAGCATATTGACAAGTTGGGGAGATGAATAAAAAAAACCCAGCGAAGCATGGGAACTTTCTGAAACCTGGATGGTGTGCAACATGCAGCTGAGGGCCTGTAGGCACAAGGGATCTAGTTCACACACAAAACCACAGTGCTTGGTTTCTTGTTACTTGGCCTCTTGAAGCTGAATGTGCGGGGCCAGGCTAGTGAAAATCATTGTGTTTGAAGTGATGGGGAAATGTGGGCTATGGCCTACAGTTGGGGGTGGAAGGAAGACTGCTTGACCTACAGAAAGTCTCATGTTCAGTCCTTAGCATCTCCAGGCAGGACTAGGAAAGACTGCCAAACCCTGAAGAGTCGCTGCCAGTCAGTGAAAACAGGACAGGGCTGGTTGAAGTTTGATGTCTCTCTATTTTCCTAGGTCATTCAGACATGCAGAGTATTGCCTTGATTATAGAATCATAGAAGAGTTGGAAGGGACCCAAGGGTCATCTAGTCCAACTGCCTGCAATGCAGGAATCTCAGCTAAAGCATCCATGACAGATGGCCATCCAGCCTCTGCTTAAAAACCTCCAAGGAAGGCGAGCTCACAGCCTCCTGAGGGAGATTGTTCCACTGTCAAACAGCTCTTACTTTCAGAAAGTTTTTCCGTATGTCTAGTCGGAATCTCCTTTCCTGCAACTTGAAGCCATTGTTTCAAGCCCTCCCTTCCAGAGCAGGAGAAAACAAGCTTGTTCCATCCTCCATGTGACAGCCCTTCAGATATTTGAAGATGGCTATCACATCTCCTCTCTGTCTCCTCTTTTCCAGGCTAAACATATCCAGCTCCTTCAACCGTTCCTCATAAGGCTTGGCTTCTAGACCCTTGATCATCCTAGTTGCCCTCCTCTGCACATGTGCAGATGGCTCCTTGATGATGGAGCCACCATCTACAAACCAGCCCATAAGGCCCCATTTGAATATGAGGTGAACTGGCAAGAGCTTTCCGTTGAAGCATTGCACATGCCCAGTAGTCAGTTTAATTGGGGCCCTGAGCCATTGTACTTCTCCTGTGAACATGCTAGGGATCTGTAGCTGAGGAAGGTTTTGAAGTGGCATGCAGTGGCTTAGGGCCCCTATGTAAATGAGACTCCCATCAACATGCGGTGCCGCATGGGCAAGTTCTTTATGCCTGCCCGTATCCTTTTTCAGTGGGGCCCCACAGTATTTGTTTGGAGGTGGCGCTGTGATGATGTACATAGCAAGGATCAGGGGTGGTGGACTTGTCATGTTCCAGCAGGTACCGTTGTGGGCCAGTGACCCAGTCCAGGGAGGTATAAGACGCCTGTGCAAAACACTCGCCAAGGGGAGCTGGGATGATCAAAGCAAGCTGAGCTCTCAAGCCCTAAGAATCAATCAGTCCGGGTTCAAAGTATCATTGAAAGGCAAGGTCAAGGAACAGTCCACGGTCAATACCAAAGGGAATACAAGTCAAGCAAGCCTGGGCACCTAGGCGCAGGTTCATGGAGTTAGAGCTGTGTTCTTTCTAGTAACTGGAAGGTTCAAATGGGAGACCTGATATATTCTGGCCTCCTAGACCACACCCCAACCACAGCTGCTGGTGATGAACATAAGGTGATAGTGCAGGATCAGGCCAATGGCCCGTCTAGTCCAGCACTCTGTTCTCAGAATGGCCACTCAGATGCTGGTCGGAAGGCTGCAAGCAAGACCCGTGCAAGAGTGTTCTCTCTTCCTAGGATTCAGAAGCTTCACTGCTTCTCACCTTTCCTCTCGAGCCACACAGTCTGTGGACACGTGCTGTGCTTTCAGTCTCCAGCCTGAACCTTTTGTTGCTGGAGTTCTGGAGCCCCGAGGAGCATTTTATTCAATGGTCTTCCCCTCGGAGGATCTCTCAGGGCTAGATCCAGATCTGTGGTGTGTTGTGTTTGTCCTCTGAGGACTGTGTGTCTGGTACCAGGCCACAGCTAGGTATAATGGAATCCTTTTCAGCCTGAGGGCCAAATTCCCTCATGCGTAGCCTAACCTGGGGCCACATGCCAATGGTGGGCCGAGACAGAAGTGAAAGTGAATGGGTAGGATGTGACCTTCGTACAACAGCCAGGTGAAAGCCAGAGGTTTCCACACATACACAAACTCCATGTCTCCCTCCACCCTGGCAAGCGAGAGGCATTGCCTCAGGTCAAAGACACATTCTCATTAGGCAAAGCGTGTGACAATGGTGTAGAGCAGGCCAGGGGTTGTGTGGCCCAGAGGAGGCTTAGAGGGCCACATTTGGCCCTTGGGCCTGAGTCTGCAGCTCCTGCTGTAGATATTGGGATATTTGTGTGGAGAGAATCCTTGGGAATGAGAAGGGAGCCACCTCTGGTTAGTGCCATCTTTGTTCATTTTGTGTGACAGGTGGCATTGCTGCCTTCAGCTTTTCTTCATTGTTGCAGGGGTGTGTGTGTGTGCGCGCTTGTGCATGTGATGCAAGATGCTGTGTTTGCTTCTCAATTCTGTGGGTGCTGTTTCATGGTGTGCATGGTGGGTGCTAATGAGAAGCTGCAAGGGTGTTGGAAGGAAGAAAACGAGTTCCTTGGCGGCTGTGACTCTTTACTTGGGGCGGCAGCGGGTGGGGAAGTGTGGATCTCCAGCCAAGAGGTGCTGTTACGCGTTTGCAGCCCCTTTGGGGAGGGGCTCCAGGGAGATTTTCAGATTGGCATTAGTAATTGTAAACCTAATTCCAAGATAAAAAATTTCCTTCCAGTAGCACCTTAGAGATCAACTAAGTTTGTTATTGGTATGAGCTTTTGTGTGCATGCATGCACACAAAAGCTCATACCAATAACAAACTTAGTTGGTATCTAAGCTGCTACTTGAGAAGAGAAGACTCCCTGGAAAAGACCCTGATGTTGGGAAAGATGGAGGGCACAAGGAGAAGGGGACGACAAAGGATGAGATGGTTGGACAGTATTCTCGAAGCTACTGGCATGAGTTTGGCCAGACTGCGGGAGGCAGTGGAGGATAGGCGTGCCTGGCGTGCTCTGGTCCATGGGGTCACGAAGAGTCGGACACGACTGAACGACTGAACAACAACAACAACAACAAAGCTGCTACTGGAAGGAATTTTTTAAATTTTGTTTCTACTATGGCAGACCAACACGGCTACCTACCTGTAACTAATTGCAAGAGACTCCCTTTGTTAGCAACCCTCCAAATAAGTGCTCACGACCTGGCTGCCCAATCCTTCCTGCATGCCTCCTGGGAGGAGAGTTCCACTCAGTGGGACTGCACTCAACGATGGGGGGATCTTTGCCCCTCCAAACGTTGCTGGACTGTAGCTCCCATCCACCAGCGGGGCCAGGGAGGATGGGAGTGGCATAGTACAGCAAGATTTGGAGGACCACACACAAGTTCCTCGTTCCTGATGTGTAGGGTGGCAGCTGATTATACACACACAAACATGTCATTTCCACTCTGCTGCTGGAGGCTTTGCCTTTTCACTGCACAATGTTGGACTGGTGCTTAACCACCGTTTCCTCTTCTCTTCCTTCCCCCCACTTGCAGGCTGAATGAGCTGCCTGTGTCTGGCCCTGCCTGACCCCAGGCAACTCCCTGGCCATCATGTGGCGGCTGCTGCTTATGGCCACCACTACAGCTGTGGTCCTCCTTTCCTCGCCGCCACCTGTCCTAGGCGTGCTGTCCCCACCCGCCGCCTTCACAGTCTCGGACCTTTCCCTCACACACCTGGCTGTCCACCATGACACGGGCGAGGTCTACCTTGGGGCCATCAACCGCATCCTCAAGCTCTCGGCCAACCTGACCCAGCTGCGGGCTCACACCACGGGCCCGGTGCCCGACGACCCCCGCTGCTACCCTCCGCCTGGCGTGCGACTCTGCGCTCATCGCCTGGCCCCCGCCGACAACATCAACAAGCTACTGCTGATCGACTACGCTGGCAGCCGCTTGGTGGCCTGTGGCAGCGTCTGGCAAGGGGTGTGTCAGCTCTTGCGGTTGGATGATTTGGCCAAGCTGGGGGAGCCGCACCAGCGCAAGGAGCATTACCTTTCCGGCGGGCGCGAGCCAGACGCCATGGTTGGTGTGATTGTGGAGCAGCCAAGGGAGCCCAGCCAGTTTTTTGTGGGCACATCCATTGGGGGGCGCTCAGAGTATTTCCCCACTCTCTCCAGCCGCCGCCTGACCCCCGACGCCAGCAGTCCTGAGATGTTCAGTCTCGTCTATCAGGATGAATTTGTCTCCTCCCAGATCAAAGTACCTTCGGACACTCTCTCGCTCTACCCGGCCTTCGATATCTACTACGTTTCTGCATTTGTCTCCGGTGGCTTTGTGTATTTCCTCACCCTGCAGCTGGACACAGCTCAGACCCCACTGGAGCCGGCAGGAGGCCCAGGGGGTCCGGGCGTGACTGGCGGGGAGCGGTTCTTCTCCTCTAAGATCGTGCGCTTGTGTGCCAATGACACAGAGTTCTACTCGTACGTGGAGTTCCCGCTGGGTTGCTCCAAGGATGGCGTGGAGTACCGCCTTGTGCAGGCCGCGCAGCTGGCCAAAGCAGGCCGCGAGCTGGCCCGGTCGCTAGGCATCGCGGAAGGGCAGGATGTGCTCTATGCCGCCTTTTCGCAAGGCCAGAAGAACCGCGCTGCCCCGCCCCGCGAGAGCCTCCTCTGCCTCTTCACGCTGGATGAGGTCAACCAGCGCATCCAGGAGCGCATCCAGTCTTGCTACCGAGGGGAAGGCCGGCTCTCCCTCCCTTGGCTTCTCAACAAAGAGCTGCCCTGCATCAACACGGTACGATGCCTGATTTGGACTTTTTGCCCCCCCGCTCAGTTTCTACATGCTAGTTTCTGTCCTTTCCCCAAGGATAGGACACCCCCTCCCCAAAATGTTGGTGCTTTAGAGATATTTGGGCCCTTTCTGTCATTGTCACAACCTCTTTGGTCCCATTTTGCCCCAGAATTCACACGTAACAGCCCAGGAAGTCTTGTTTTGAACAAAACCTGTTACATTTCCTCTGCAAATTGAGGCACAAACACGCTGTAGGATAGGAGTGAGGAGCCTGTGGCCCCCTGATGTCATTGAACTACAATTGCCATCATCTCTGACTGCTGGCTGGGGCTGATGGAGCCCAACATCCTCTGGATGGCAACAGATTCCCCATCTCTGCTTTAGAATATAGGAGTTGCTGGGGAATAGAGTGCCATTGTGTACCCAACTCTAGCTCCGTTGTGCAGGGAAAGGGCACCCAATCCCATTTGATGTTGACTCTCGCCTCCTTGTCTCCCTGTCTCCAGCCCATGCAGATCAATGGGAATTTCTGTGGTCTGGTGCTGAACCAGCCCCTAGGGGGGTTGCAGGTCATTGAAGGGCTCCCACTGCTGGAGGAGAAGACTGAAGGAATGGCCAGCGTTGCTGCCTACACCTACCGTGGCCACTCAGTTGTCTTCATTGGAACGCGTGCGGGCAACCTCAAGAAGGTGAGATGTTCTCCTTCGGTGTATGGAAAAGGGGTGGGGAGGGAGAATATGGGAGGGCGGAAGTGGTTGTCTCCACACAAGTGTGGCTGGCTTCCCTGGTTCAGTCCCCAGCATTTCCAGGTAGGGCTGGGAAGGAGCCTGTCTGCAATCCTGAAGAGCTGCTGCCTCTCAGTGTGGACAACTCTGATTCAGGCAGTTTCCTATGAGACATCATGGTCTTCATCTGAGCTGGGTCTGTGTAAATGAATTAAAATTCCTCAGAAGCCTCCCCTAATTGGGACCATCCTCTCTGGCACAGCTACTGTATTTTCTAGAAGAGTTTTCTGTTACTGGTGGGGGTATGCTATGATTTTACCTTCACCAGGAAAAATAAAAATGCATCCTCCAACACGGTTTATGTGGTCAGGTCTTCTCCTCCCTTTTTCCAGAAGAGCACATCTTATGTAATCTTATCCAGAACTCCTAAGTGTCACTGTTAGAATTTTAAACAAAAGTCAGTGGTAGGCTGTAGAATGCAAGTGATGCATTGGCTGAGACTATATTTTTCTGCACATTGGGGCCACATATTTTGAGTATCTCTGACTATGTGCTGAGTGCCCTATTCTCATCACTGCAATCTCCCTAGCTGGGCTCCACACACCTGGGCTGGCGAGGGTGGAAGCAGCTTCCAGGAAATCTTAGGCACCCGTGTGCATTTCTTATTTTTAATTAATTTCACACTTCTGGTATCACATCTTCCACTTGCTGTGCTGAGAGTTGGGCAAGAAAGTGCCAAGAGAATAAAATTAGTTTATGCTAGGAGCTGCATGCTCAGGAATTGGGCCGTGCCCCATGGGACGCCGGGCAACTGTCCCACACCTCTCACAATTACACTTTGAGGTGGGGAGAGGGTTGCAATGTGGAAACATATCTGGCAACAGTGGTGGTCACTGGACAGACTTCTATTTCATTGGATTTCTTACTCTCCTCCTCTCCGTGTCTCAGGGCAGGATACAACAATATAAAAATACAATATTAAAACCAGTTAAAACAATTTCCAATCAGAAGAACTGGGTGGGTCCTTCTATTTCAAGTGTCAAAGGCCCAGGTAAATTGCTGGTTACTGTCTCCCCCCCCCAAAAAAAATAACAACAACCCATAAGCCTCGACATTCTAGATCTAGTGAAATATTCTAGAGGGACATCTGAGGAGGCATGCAATGCCCTTTCTCTTTATGGAAAATCTCCTTCTCTCAACCCAACCCCCAAGCATTGCCTGCTGTGCAGTGGGGGTGGGAGAGAAGCAGTTGTTACTGGCAGCCCCCACCCTTTGCCATTAGTTGCCACTTTCCAGAGGCTTGTGCCCAACAGACCTGGCGCATTAAATATTAACCGGGCGGCGCATGAGCTGGCGCACCCCTCCTCCATCTAGCTGGGGGGGGGGGAAGTTCCAAGTCTGAGAGAGCAGCAGAGCCAGACGGAGATTGTAATTGTGCCCTGTAAAAGAGCTGGAGGGGTCAGGGGAGTGTCCAGGCATTGGGGGTCGCAGAGGCTGAAGCTCAGGTAATGTTGCCTGGTGGGGCAGATGCGCCAGGGTTAATCCTCCCCCCCCCCCTTTTCCTGCATTTTCCAACCTGATTTGGTTGCCTTTTGCAGCAAGTGTGTGCATGGTTGGCGGGAAGGAGATGTTGCTGGCAGATGTGAGGCATGCGACCTAAAGCCATAAATTATCCTCCGTTAGGTTCAGGGTTCCCTTTGTCACCAGGATGTGGCCCCATAATTTACTTAGGGTAGCATCTTCCATCTCTGGAGCATGTGAAGCCACAGTGTGTTTCTTAGCATGTACAGAATGCTTTCCCTTCATCATCTGTCTGCTTCCCCTGAATCTGTCCGTCTCTCTTTTTATTTTATGCTATTATTTTCTCCTTTCTTCCCTAAACACTGCCTTGGTTGTATGTCGGCTTTGGTTTCAATCTCGCTTTCTTGCTGTGCCTCAGTCCTCACTGGACGATTTGGCTCCTAGCTTCTCGCTCTTTGGGTTACCTACCGTTTTAAATTGGCCCAGGGTGGGCCTTTCCGAGGCGCAATGTGGGTGTTTTCGCCTCCTGACTACTCTGATTCTGGCGAAAAACCAACCCCAGCTGCCCATTCCAGCTTTCTCTCTGTCCCGTGCTCTCTCTCTCTCTCTCCCTCTCTCCCCCCCCCACCAGCTGTGGGGTCAGTTTTGAAGTGGAAGGGTCCTTGGGAGTGTACGGGGCGTCTGGTCTTTGGGGCTGGTGGCCTGGAATTGAGTTACAGCTTGTTGTGGTGGGGGAAGAGGGAGAAGAGAAATGCTGTTTAAACTCTTGAACCCCTGGCAGGGGGCATGAAGGGAGGTCACGACCCCCTTCTGTCCCTCATGCAAACGGTGGCAATTCAATTAGGATGGCAGGAGGCAGGGAGGTAGCCCCTCCGTCTGCCTTTCCATTCCCAGATCCCCCTCTGCCGCCTTCAATACACTAATTGCCTTGTTGCTGTGCAGCCTGGAGCCTCACCCAGGGGTGACCTGCCTGTTCCCCCAGTCAAGTCTGAAAAGGACCATTATCCTGCTCCTTGGGGAAGGGAAGAGGACTCCTATCTGAATCTCCAGCTCTACAACTGCACTGACCCCCAGGGGCCTGGTTGGTTTGTGGGGGAGGCTCAATGGGGCTTTGTTGGCCAGGATGAAAGCTCCTTTGAGCAATCTCTTGGGGGCAAGTGTGTGTGTGTGTGTGTGTGCGTGAGAGAGAGAGAGAGAGAGAGAGAGAGAGAGAGAGAGAATCTTCCCCATTGTAGGTACTTTCTTCAGATGTGGAAAAGAGAGCATCCTTCCGTTCTGCTCCTGGGCTCCACCTTAAGCCCATGAGGCTACCACGTCACTCCAGGGCAGGGGATTGCCAGTGTGGTGCCCCTTTGGTTGTTGTCAACTCCATCTCCCATCAGCCCCTGCCAGCATAGCCAGTAGTGAGAGATGATGGGAGTTGTAGTCAAGCAACATCTGGAGGCTTCCTCTTCTCTAGAAGATAGTTCCACTCAGTCTCCCTCCACCTGTCCTAAGAGGAAACTTGTCTCTTTCCCAGACCACACGCAGTGGGCACTTCTAATTGAGTTGTGGTTGTGTAGTGTGGTGGCAAATCTTGAGCATTATGAACCTGCGAGGGGGTGGATGAGGGGATTCACTTCCTTCTGTTGCCTCTCCACTGCCCACTCTTCTCTCCCCTCCCAAACTTGCCGTATGCCTATGAGGTGATTTTGTAGAGATTGCATAGGTTCCAATGACTGTAGTCAGTGCCAGATTTACGTATAAGCTAAGCAAGCTATAGCTTGGGGCCACACTCTCTTGGGGGCCCCCAAAAAAATTTAAAGAAAAAAAACCCTGGATGTACATTTCCAAAATATAAGAAAAAACCAAATAAAATAAGACCTACATACAACAACAGTGTTTTGTGTTGTGTAGGCCCCTATGATGTACGTAATGGGCCCCGCCTGCTATATAAAGGGCCCCACTACCATAATAATAATAATAATAATAATTAATAATTTATTTATACCCTGCCCACCTTGCTGGGTTTCCCCAGCCACTCTGGGCAGCTTCCAACAAAATATTAAAATACAATAGTCTATTAAACATTAAAAGCTTCCCTAAACAGGGCTGCCTTCAGATGTCTTCTAAAAGTCTGGTAGTAGCTTAAGGCCTCATCAAACCTAAATCCGGCCCTGACTGTAGTCTTCCCTTTTTTACTTCATACTTTTTAGAGGAGAGCTTCGAATAAAGACAATCTTTGGTATGTTTCCTTCCCTTCAGTTTCTGTGTCTGTTTTGTAAACATAGATGCCTATGGCCCAGTTGTCCTTATTTATTGGGAATGTGGTATTGTTCTTAGCAATTCATTGGTGCGTGTTTTTTTAACATTGTAAATAAGCAGGGGAGTCTCTCAAGTTTCACCGCCCCCCCCCAACCCCAGGTCTCTAGGAGCTGTGTTTACACTTCTCTGTGTTTATACATGTGTGCCTCTGCACAGAGGGACACACACAGAGCTGCCGAATGTCTTCCATCCCTCTCCCATTACTACCTCTCCAGATTATAAATGTTGCTGAATGCGATTAAGGCCGCAATCCTTTGGGGATATTGTGGGTCTGACTTCTGAGTAAACGTCATTAGGGTTGCTCTGTGCATTCTCCTCATTATAGAATAGCAGCAAACAGATCTATTTCATGATTGAACTTTTATTGAGTTTTAGGAGGAGGAAATGGTTCTGCTCAGTTTATTCACACACCGCTTTGGAAGCCAGGACAGGCCAGGCTATTTATCGAGGTTATTTTTAGACTGCTTTTCAGTCCTGTCAGATTCCCGAAGTAGGGATACAATAAAATATGTTAACAATTCAAAATAACATTACAAGGAGGGAGGGAGGGAGGGAGAGAAATGAAGCAAGGCTGCGTGGGATTTACTGGTCAGGGGAAGGGCCACTATCCAAGCCTGGAACATCTTTCAAGACCCAGGTAGGTAGCAAAACAATGGTGGGGTGGGGTGGGGGGAAAGCAGCTGGAGTCAACTTCTACCCCCAGAGTTCTTCAGCCATGGGTCCCCAGGTGTTGTTGGGCTGCAACTCACAACATCCCTGGCCAGCTTAGCCAACATCGGGGTGATGAGGGTTGTAGCCCATCAACATCTGGGGACCCAAGGCTGAAGAGCAGTGCTCTGCCCCATTCCTCCAGCCCCTTCTCTTTCTGCTGGGCCTTCTTGATGCTGCCTTTGAACACTTCACGGGAAATCCAGGTCATAGGTGAATCTATTATATTTAATGTTTTGCACAGTATTTCAAAGTTATCGTTGTTTTAAGATCAATTTGGAAACCATTAATATTGGGCTGGCTTGATCATGGAACTGCTTGGGAGTTAAGTGGCTCAAGCCATAAAAGGCCACATCCCATTAGCAATGCAGAAGTGTTCTGAAACTGTACAGGAAGAAGAAGCATGCACCCTGATGGTGCAGAATAGCCAAATATTTTTTCTTTAAAAGAGAGAGGTACTTTGCCTGTCCATCATTCATTGCAGGGATGGAGAACCTGTGGCCTGCCAGATATTGTTGGACTCCCAACTCCCCAATGGTCCGGGATGGTGGGAGATGTCATCAGACAAAATATGGAGGGTCACAGGTTCACCAACCTGTCCCAAAAGTTCAGAATGCTTTTTTAAAAGTCATACCACTAAATACTGTATGTACTGCAAAGTAACACGCCTTTCCTTTTACCCATTCAAAAATGCAAATGTCAAATAGTTGAGTAACTGTCAAAATCATTGACATTTGGTTGTTTTTTTTAGTAAAGTGAATTTTAAGAAAACATAGTGGAAGCTCTTCGGCACCACTGCGGGGTTGAAGAAAGGGACAACATCCTCTGTCTGCAAAGTGACATTAGGCTCTAGGCCACATTCAAGCTCTGGGGCCATTTTGGAAAGTGCCTTGCAAGTTCCATCTGGGCTCTGTGAGAGAGTATTTCCTGGGTAATTTGCCAAATGCATACTGTACAACTTCCCCTGTGATATGCAGCTAGTAGCTGGAAGTGAAATATTTTTGCACAAAGTGGTGCAAACCTGTGCTAATGGGGGGTTCTGTGCACAGTGGCTAATATAGAAGATTAAATGGGTCTGTGCCTTGGTCAGAGGAAGCTTATGAGGAAGGGGTTATTGGATTTATGAAAATTCTCAGGTATTATAACTCACTTCCAGAAATTGTGTTAAGTTCTGCTGTATGACTTTTGAATTTACCAGTAACCATATAGTAATTCAGATTTTTTAAATAGACTTTATTATTTGAAGTATCAAAATAAAAACCAAGATAGTAGTCTCTATTTTAGCTAGCAAAAGCAACAATTTCCCTTGGAAAAACAGCCTAAGACAAAGAAACGAGAACATTAATCACAAACTCCCTTTTGCATGGAAGAAATTTGATTAACTTCTGCAATTCTCCTCTTGTGTCCAAATCCTATGCCTATTTTTAATTTGCAAAGCCAAGCAGAATGACAAAATTGCAAAGAGCAAGATTGCATAGAGCAAAATTACTAGTTCAGTAGCAGCACAGCAGTGGCTGATCCTCTGCCCCATCGGAAGCCCTAACAGCTAGCTCTGGTTGGGGCAGCAGGTGGGGGCTGCTCATTTGTTTTTTTTTTTTTTAATGTATTTCCTTTTTCTTTTGCTGCATCAGTTCCAGGCTCACACAGCTGAATGGTTGTATGAGATCTGGCCCATCAGAGGATGCATGGGGGTTTGGATCTGGCAGATCCAAAACCACTGGCGCCCTGCTCCATTTTGTGGTTTTCTGCTACTATGGATGGAGAACTGCTGCTGATGGGTGGGCCTCTATAGAGCAGAGGCCTACAGATTCCAGTGGACGGTTGCTTTCACTTCATCAGGGTTAGGATTGCACCATCAATTTTGCTAACAAATAGAAAACGTGTAAAAATAATAATAGTTGAATTGCTTCCCACAACACCTCTCATTCCTATTGCAATTGCTGCTACCACCACCTGCCCACATTGCCTCTGTGGGCAAACAGGTATCCAGCAGTGGATGTACCTTTGGATCTCTTTGCCCCTCCCAAATTGCAAACTTAAAAGTACACCACCTTCCTTTAAATAGGCAGAGCTGTTAATCTTTGGAGACTCCCAAATGTGTGGGATCTTGTGCATAGCACAGACTGTTAATTACTGAGAATTTCAGCAGCTATGTAATCCAGACCCTTCAAAAAACATTCTTGTGGTGCCTGGTTGCTTTTTCATTACAAAATTTCTCATAAACTTTATACTTCAGGGCATGCAGCCGACTAGGCACATTGCATCTATCTATCTATCTATCTATCCATCCATTCCCTCATTCATTCCCTCCAGTTTTTGCCATTCCAAGCAGCTTGCAAGCTAGGTGCTTTACTGAGTCCAAGGTTGCCTGCCACATGTTGCTAGTGGATTTCCCTTGGCATTAGTGAGGCACACTTTGTGCAGGTATACTACACTGGGAGGAGGGGTGTTTACAAAGATGAAAGCAAATACCATTTTCAATTGACAAATGGGGAACTGTGGATTAGGTTCACAATTAGCTCTGGGTTGTTGTTGTTTTTAAACCACTCTTTGAGTGCACACATGTAGTTTTCCCTTTCAGGTGTGTGTGTGTGTGTGTGTGTGTGTATATACAGACTGGAACCTTGCTGTGATTTTTAATGCATGCAGCCTTCATAATTTTCACCGGAAAATGAATGTTTGTGGTATACGTGCACCAGCACCAGTATACAGCTCCTGAAATATGCAGCCGTCTTGGAGATGTTGGTTTATCCAGCCAGTGTATGACTGAAATTTTAACCCAGATGCAGTGCTCTTTTCAGCAGGCTCTATAGTTTGGAACAAACATTTGACCACCAGGTTTAGGAGATAAAACTGCAAAAGGCTTCTGTCTTCCGGGGGTGGGGGTGGGGGACTTCTGAATGTCCTGTAACCATAATATTATGTTGCTAATTCCTTCAATCTCACGGTTCACAGTTCCTGCAAGGAATCAATATCCCACTTCTGACACCATATACAAAACGTTTCCTTATCAGCTCTGTGGCACAAAATACCCCCACTATATTTGTCTGTTGCCCTTATGACAGATAAGAACGCAAGGTTGAGAGCATGACTTTGCTACAGTGCCACCCAGCGAATCAGAAGAGTACCGAGCTGCAATCTGAACCCAGCTTCAGGCTTTACCCTAACCACACCTTTTCATTTGCCAACAAAGCCCAGTTTTTCAAAAACCCCTCAAATACTGAACTGTGACCCAAGGGAGCTTGTGGTGAGAAAACGAGAATACCATTCATGCCCTTTAGGACTTGCCATATTAACAAAGCTGCTCATGCGCTTGCACTCCTCAGGTGCGTGTGGGACAACCCCAACGAGGCCCATCTCTACGAGTCTGTTCCTGTGATGCCTGGGGAGCCGCTGCTGCGTGACATGGTCCTGAGTCCGGACCAGCGCCACCTCTACTTGCTCAGCCAGAGACAGGTCAGCCTCGGGGAGAGGGATGGAGTGGCTTCTGTCGCACTACAGCTGAGAGGACAGACCCCTGAGGGCCGCATTCTCTTGTGGGCAAACTTCCAGGGGCCACGTGGCAGTGGGGGCGGGGCCAGAGGCAAAAGCGGGTGTGGTCAGGGGAAAAAGTGGGGCGGGGCAACAGATCTGACTTGCTTTCGTACTACATTTCAAATCACAGGCAAGGAAGAGGTATTGTCGGTGTTCAATAACAGGGCAGAAGCCCTCAAGGAAGGCATGGAGGGTTGGGTGGGTGGGGGGGAGAGAGAGAGAGAGAGAGCTGCATTTGGGTCCTGGTCCTGAGGTTCTCCACCTCTGATCTAACTGGTACTGTGTTTTTTAAAAAAACTGAGCCAGGCCTTATGCTGGAACATGAGGCGATGAGTGCAAGAAGGCTTGTGAATAATTATTTTCCATCAGAGTCATTTCTGAGCAATTGCAGCCACCGGCACCCAACACTTCTGGGGTTAGAGAAATGGGTCTTCCCACTTACAAAAGGCACACATCCCAGACACCTTTTTTGCACTCATTGCTAAGAGCAGGGCAATTTGACTCTGCATATATTTCACTGTGTTTAAAACATGCCTATTAAGAGGAACTAATCAGTATTTTTTCCTTTCTAAGAGGGGGAGGCAAAATCTCTAGTGCGTTATTTGGGACAATAGGTGGAAAGGGGGTGTTTGGGGGTGTGTGGTTCTTGACAAAACTTTTCTCTGGAAAGCTTTTAGATTCCTAAACCTGCAAAAAGGCAAACCTTCTTTTTTTGTGGAGGAGGGAGCTGTGGAATTTGACATTTTGAATGGAATCACAATGCTGCCTGTGAATGGAATCAGATGCTGAGGTTAAGAGTATGATTTCTGCAGAAGTGGCTTGTAGGAGTTGTGGCACATTGTGGGGTTAGGGCTACTGGGAGGATGGGGTGCTGTGCAGAGCTGCCAGCTTTCCCCACTCTCTTTATCAAGGTATTGTGCAGTTTAACAGCAGGCAGAAATTCAACAGGTGCCTTCCCCAGTACCAGAAACTGGACTGCTAGATTTTGACTTTGCACAGAAGCTTTGCTGGGGGCAGCGGTGGAGAGGAATAGCAACCCTGATACCTACTGATCTGATGAGGAGAAGGAAGGCCTTGTCTAATGACTTAGCCCTTCCCCTCAGGTGGTCCGGCTCCCCGTGGAAACTGTGAACAGTACTCATCTTGTGCTGAGTGCCTGGGCTCCAGAGACCCACACTGCGGCTGGTGCGTCCTGCACAACAGGTGAGAGAATTTCCTAACACGCGCTGCCCCCCCCCCCCCAAGAAGCATTGCACAGGCGAAGAAGAATCCATGATCCAAGACTAGCACCCCCTTCCCTCAAAAATGCTGCTTTATTTCCCACCCGATGTTGGGGATCAAGTAGGGAGGTGGCAGCCCAGTGTGAGATCCCCTCTCTCCTTCCTCCTGCTGTGGCCTCCCTCCCTCCTCCACCCCTTATCTAGGCTCTGCAGGAGCCTTAATCTATTAAATCTGCCAGCACTGAGCTGACTAGGAGGAAGAGTTAGAGGGGGTTTGGGGAGGGGGAGAGGGGAAAAGAAGAAGATAGCAGCGGTTGTCCCTCCAAGAGTGTGGGAGGTGGTGGGTTTCCTTCCCTGCTCTGCTCCCCTCCCACAACCCATCACTCGATGTCATATTGAGCAGGGCAGCTGGGGGGAAGAGCATGGGGAGTCTTCTGAGCACCCCCCCCATTGAAAGCAAGCTTGAGTTTCATCCTCCCTGCAGCAACAATGCTTCCTGTCTCTCCTGCATTTTATATCCCACCACCCTGCAGGAGCAGAGCGGAGTTAGGGCGGGGGGGGGGGAGATGGAGCAGAGGGCAACCCCACCCTGCCAGCCACTGCTGCGTCTCTGCTAGCAAATGTTTTCCTCCTGTCTTTACCCCCCCCCTCTTTCCTCCCAATTCCCTATCACTGCCTCAGCACCTGGCACAGCAACTTGCACCTCCTAGCTTAATATAGAATTATGTGATAATACTTGGAGGGGGGTGAAGAAAGAGTGAGAACGGAGGTGACACCCCCCCACACACAGTAGTATTGGGTTTGGGGGGGTGGAGTGGGAGAGGAAGGGAAAGAGGAGAGAGAGAGAGAGAAAGAGAGAGAAATAAGAAGTACTGTAGTGGGAGCTGCTGGTTCTCTTAGGACTGCTCCTCCACTCCTGAGCCAATTCTTTTCCTCCACTTGCAATCCTGTGCTCTCTGAATCAGCCACGGAGGGAGTGTAGGAGAGGGCTGGGGCTGAAGGGCTGATAATACCTCTTTCCACACTACCCAGCATGGTCTCTCTCTCCCTTGACTATGAGGTTTGCTTGCTTGCTGCTTCACTCTCCCTCCTGCCAACCCTTGTGGGAGGGGGGGGAGCAGCATTTCATTCTAGCCTCCCTCAGCCCCTTTGAGAGGAAGGGCAGGATATAAATCTTAATAAACAAACAAACAAACCCTTGCTCAAGGCGGGCATCTCCGTGCCCAGCTCCCTAAGCTCCTTTGGTTCCTTCCAGCACTGACAAGCCTAACAAGCCTCCAGGGTCCTGGAGAGGAAGCAGTAGCTTCCTTGCCACCCCCCACCCCGCACGCGTGTGCACACCTAACACACCTGAACTGCTGAGCCTTCTCTGGCTTCTGTTCCACCTCCATCTCCTCTGCCACCTTTCCTCCTGCCAAAGTTCCTTCCGTGTGTGCCACTTTCTGTTGCCAGATCAGGAGACAGTCTGCTCCGCTGAGTGCTTTGATAAGAAGTTCTGTTCCTCTAGTAGCAGGTCCCTGTGAGCTTTGTCCCACACCCACCCCAGTCCCATTGGTGGCAGCAGTGGCCGAAGGCTATGGAGAGGGGAGGATGCCAAGGCTGTGAAATTATCCTTTGCTTTCCCCCTCCTCCCCAAGCTGCCTTGTTCTGTTGCCGCTCAGGTGTTGCAGAGAGAGCGAGTGTCCCCGCGCTGCAGAGCCTCACCGTTTCACAGCATCTCTGACTCAATGTGTGCGGCTGCTTGTTGAGCCCAACAACATCTCGGTGACAGAGCCCCGCATTGTGGTGAGTCCTATGTACAATGCTTGTGCCCGCCCTGGACTTTTGGCTTTCAGTTCTCCTGTGTTTCTTTGGCAAGGAACCTCCTCTGTGTTTTGCAAGTGGTGAAGCGGGAAGGTATTGATCCTGCTCCTCTTTCTGAGGAGGGGTCCTTTCCTCAGGCTTGTGTCTCTGGATAATATATGCCGCAGTGACACTTACCTGAGCTACATCCCGTTTCGATTTCTGTAACCTCCTCTATGTGAGACTCTCTTTGAAAAGTGCTAAGAAGCCCCCAGGTGGCCCAAAAAGCTGCAGCTAGATTGTTGACCAGAGCTGGTTAGAGGGAGCAGCTACACCAGCTCCAGTGCCTACCAGTCTGTTTCCGAGCACAATTCAAAGTGCTGGCTAGGACCCTGTAAAGCCCTTCACAGTTTAGGCCCAAGATGTCCGAAAGGCTGCATTCCCTCATATGAACCTGCCCAGGATTTGAGATCTTTAGGGGAGGCCCTCCTCTTGGTCCTGCCACCCTCACAGGCACGCTTGGTGGGGATGCGGGAAAGGGCCTTCTGGGTGGTGGCTGCACCCAGACAATTTTGGAACTTCCTCTTTAGAGAAGCTAGACTGGCTCCCTCCTGTCCATCCATGTGCAGGTGAAGACCTTGTTTCAACAGGCTTTAGAGAACTGATTGGTGGTGCTGTGCTATTTTTGTTGTGCTTATCTGTATGATATATATAATATATATATATACACACACACACACACACACACACAACCCCCTATGTTTTTTTGCTGTTCTTATTTTATGTGTAAACTGCTTTGAGTCCCTGTTAGGGGGGAAAAGGCGGGGTATAAATGAATATATTATTCTTATTCTTATTACTACTATTATTATAATATGTCAACCTGCTTTCTCGGAATCATTTATTATCCTCCTATCTTGGTTCTTTGCCATTTGAACCCCAGTGTCCTGAAATCACCTGGACCTCTGCAAAGGGGACTTACACACACACACACACACATGCACACACATGCACACACTTGGGGGGTTGTCTGTGGACAAAACCATATTTGCCAGGTACTCCTCTCCTTTTAACCACTTCTCAACTACAGTTGGATAATTGATCTATAAAGTTAATGAAGGCCCCTTTTAAAAAACTTTTTTCCCTGCCAAAGTAGGGAGTCACGACTTCCGGTTAGGTGCCGAGTCAATGGCGGACGGGAGTCCGATGGCTCCGTCCTCCGTTAGGCGATAGGGATCTCCGTGTCTGCGCCACGGGTCCCTTAAAGCCACGGGAAGAGCGTCCCGTGGACCGACGGCTTCGTGGGTCCCAGACGTGCTGTCTCCGCTCCTGATTGACCCTCGTAAGGGGGAAAATCAGGCGAGCGGAGCCCCAGCACGGGACTGAAGAAGCGACTGCCTGCGGAGGATCAAAGCAGCGATCCCGCCAGACCTGAGCACCCGGCACTTCCTACACAGAAACTTCCAAAGAAACTCTGTAAGTTAAAATACTGGATTATTTTACAAGTTTTAAAGAGCACTGCTTGCAGAGGAAATTGCAAAAGGAAGCCTGTTCCCTTCGAACTGTTTGCGCGAGCTTGGTAGCGCTAAAAGATCAAAGCCGCGACTAACGGGAAAGTTTTGCGAACTCTGCCAAACTTTTTAAAAGTGGATTAAAGTTGCTTAAAGGTTGTTTAAAGACTTAAAAACAGTTGATATGGCAAAAGAAGAAGCCCCTCACCCTCTGGATTAGGATTCGGGTCAGTAGCGGGCTGTGATATATTGTTGCCATTTTTTTTTCTTTGTTGGTGTTTTAGTGACTGTTTACCAGTGGAGACATTTTGACTTCTTTGTAACCAGATACAAGTTACTTTTGGGACTTTGGTGGTAACACTGCAAGTTAGAAACTGTTACTGACTTGGGCTATATGAAAATATACCCTTCTTGGCTGTAAGGAATTTATATTGTGGAAAATTCAAACTCTTTGCCTAAAAGCCGGATCTTTGGGACTGGTGTGGGCTCCTGGCTCAGCAGTCTCTTTGTTCTCGGAATTGAGCTGCTGGCCACCTGGTGTTTACTTTTGGGACTGTTGGCCTTCTGCTGTGAATGTCTGAGATTGTTACCACAGCAACTGGAGTGACCTTGAGATTACAATTGCAGAGCCCACAGGAGATGGACACTAGATCAAAAACAGCTGGTTCTAGCTCTGCACAAAAAAGAGGCTCTGTTTCCCTAACTCTACAGGAACAAATGGAGAAATTGGTTGTTAGTGTGGCAGAAATTGCAGCAGGATTGAAAAGCGTCACTGAAGGGTTGAAACAAACACAAGACCAAGTTTCATCAGGAAATACAGCAGTGAATTCAGCAATAGAAAAATTACAAGCTGACATAAAGCTGATATTAAAAATTCTACGCAGACCCTGGAAAAATCAATTGGGCAAATTGAGGAGAACGTAAGGAAGAACAGAGAAGAAATTAATAGAATTGGGCTGGAGGTGACCACCTTGAAAAGGACTCTGAGGAAATTAAAGTGGTCAAAGAAAAAATAAAAAAGGTGGAGGAAAAATTGGACAATTTGGATTGGAGCAGATAGAGAATATTGGAACACGACAGAGAACTGTTGAAGAGTCTCTCGCTTTTCTGCAACTACATCAGAGAGAGGGCAACATCCGTCTAAGGGGTCTTCCAGAATTGGAAGGGGAAGACCTAAAAGATTATATTGTGAAGCTATTTTCAGGATATTGGGAGCTAGAAGAAGTTAACGTCTCAGCGCGCATAGTGAAGGCCTTCAGATTTGGTCCAAGAGGTTCCAGAGGAAAGAAAAGCAACAAAACAGTCAGTGACTGTTGATTGTGCTACACGACCGACACGATAGAGACTTTTTTCTGGATTTGCACTATAGAAACAACCTGGTGGTAGAGCAGAATAAAGTAATTTTTTATAAGGACATCCCCAGATTTTTCCTGGACAAAAGAGTTCCTTACAACGACTTGGTGACTGAGCTCAGAAAAAGGAAAATTCCCTTCAGTTGGGAATTTCCAGAAGGCCTGGCATTTACGTTTGAAGGAAAGAAGATAAGAATAAGGTCCTTGGCGGAGAAGCAAAAGTTTTTGGACAAGCATCAGGAACAATTTAAAGGCACACCACTCGACCCAGCACAATTATACAGGTTCCCAGCGGAATTTCCACCACCGCCGGGACCACTAAGTTTACCAGGTTCAAGCCAGGATTTAGAGAAAGACAAGAAAAGGAGAAGCAACTGGAGGAGAAGAATAAAGAAAAGAAAATGGCGCTCAAGCTAATGACATGGAATGTCCGGGGATTGAATCAGAGACCAAAGAGACGCAGAGTGTTTTACAGCATAGAAAAGAAGAATTTGGATATAATATGTTTACAGGAAACCCACATAGCCCGACGTCATAAAGATTACTACAGAACAAAAAATTAGGCCAAGAGTTCATATCATCGGACAAGGTCAAGAAGAGAGGAGTAGTGATATATGCAAAGGAGAAATATAGCCCAAGACAGCTTTTTAAAGATGAAGAAGGGAGATACATCGCAATTGAAATTAATATACAAGGCGAAAAACTTTTGATTCTGGGACTTTACGCACCAAATGATGGAAAGTCAATTTTTTATAAGAAAATACATGATCTGCTGCTGGACTATTTGGATTACAAATTAGTTTGCCTTGGAGACTTTAATGGTGCAGTTTCCACATTAATGGACAGATCTCAAAGAACCAAATTAACGAAATGATGGGAAACTCCCAAAGACTTTTTTCGAAATGGTGGATAATTTGAATTTGGTGGACTCTTGGAGATTAAAAAACCCTACAGATACAGAGGCAACTTATTTTAGTGAATCTCAGCAGTCATGGTCGAGAATAGATTACATTTGGATTTCGAATGAATTGGCTCCAAAAATACAAAAGGCAGAAATTGGCCCTAAAACTCTTTCAGATCACCAATCCGGTACAGTAAATCTAAAAATGATTTCCAAGGATTCTTTCAGATGGAGAATGGATGACGCTCTGATGAGAGATACCAAGCTAGTAGAAAGAGCGGCGAAAAAGATGAAAGAATATTTTCAGATAAATTGGAGTTCCGAAGTGGAAAAAAGAATTGCGTGGGATGCAAGTAAAGCTGTAATGAGAGGATTCCTCATTAGTGAAAAAGCAAAAAAGAAGAGACAACAAAATGCAGAAATGGAGAGATTGTTGAAGTCAATCAAAGAAAAGGAAAAAGAATTGAGAGGGCATCCCAGATGTGTTAAAATCCAAAAAGAAATTAAATACTTGCAATCCCAATATGCTAATATAATGAATCAGGACATTGAATGGAAAGTGAAAATGATGAAACAAAGAACATTTGAATCGGCTAATAAGTGTGGAAAACTACTAGCTTGGCAATTGAAGAAAAGACAAAAGGCAAATGTCATCAATAATTTGGTAGTAAATGGAAAAAACGTGGAGAAACCGGAGGAAATCAGATGGTGCTTTCAAAGATTCTACAAGCAACTGTACAAGGAGGAGAAGATAGATGAAGTAGAAATAGACCGATTTCTGGAAAAGAACGGATTGCAAAAAGTCCCAGAGGAAAAACTAGTTACTCTCAACCACCCAATATCGACACAGGAGATAGAAGATGCAATAAACAACATGCAATTGGGGAAGGCTCCAGGACCGGATGGACTAACAGCAAAATATTACAGACATTGAAAGACTGGCTATCGCAGCCGCTAAGAGAAATTTGCAACAAAATATTAGAAGGAGATAGGGCACCAGAGACGTGGAAAGAAGCCTTTATCACACTGATTCCAAACCAGATACTGACAAGACTCAAATGAAAAATTATCATCCAATATCCCTTTTGAATGTGGATTACAAAATTTTTGCAAATGTATTGGCTACAAGGCTGAAAAGAGTGTTGAAAGATTATATACACAGAGATCAAGCAGGTTTCTTGCCAGGAAGACAAATTAGCAATAATACGAAGAATTATTGTGGACATATTAGAAAAACTGGAGAGAAACATAAATACAGATGCGGCACTACTGTTTGTTGATGCAGAAAGCATTTGATAAAGTTTCTTGGATATTCATGAAAAGAATTTGGAAAGGATGGGAGTTGGAGAAAATTCCTGAATGGCATCAAGGCCATCTATACAGAACAAAGAGCTAAGTAATAGTAACAGTGTGATATCGGAGGAGTTTGAAGTTGAAAAGGGAACAAGACAAGGGTGCCCTATCTCCCTTTACTTTTTATTACGGTCCTGGAAGTCCTCCTAAATATGATACGAAAGGATAAACAGATAAAAGGAATACGTGTGGGAGAGAAAGAATACAAACTACGCGCCTTCGCAGACGATCTGATGTTATCCCTGCAGGAACCGGAAAGCAGTGTCCCCAGAGCCTTGGAAATAATTGAACAATTGGACTTGTAGCTGGTTTCAAATTAAACAAACAGAAAACCAAAGTTTAGGAAAAAATTTGAGTGCAGAACAAATCCAAAGAATACAGGAAGGCACTGGCCTCAATTTTGTTAAAACAGTAAAATATCTAGGTATCATCTCACAACCAAGAATTTGAACCTGTACAAGGACAACTACGAAAACTGTGGATGGAAATAAAGAAAGACATGGAGATATGGACAAGATTGAAATTGTCGTTAATGGGAAGAATTGCCGTGATAAAAATGAATGTCCTACCCAAGGATGCTGTTTTTATTCCAAGCCATACCAATTTTGGACAAACTGGATTGTTTCAAGAAATGGCAAAAGGACTTATCAAAGTTTATATGGCAGGGCAAAAAGCCAAGAATCAAGTTTAAGATTTTAACAGACTCTAAAGAGAGAGGAGGCTTTGCCCTGCCGGACTTAAGACTTTATTTTGAAGCAGCGGCCTTTTGCTGGCTAAAGGATTGGTTTCAAACTAGAGAACGTTGATGTATTGGACTTGGAAGGATATGATAATATGTTGGCTGGCATGCATACCTTTGGTATGACAAGGTTAAGATCCACAGAACTTTTAAGTCTCATATAGTTAGGAAATCCTTGTATCAGGTCTGGACTAGATATAAAGACTTGTTAGAGAGAAAGACCCTAGATGGATTTCTCCAGTGGAGGCCAAAGCCTATAAGAGACCGAACATGTCTGCAAACTGGTTAAGATATATGGACATATTGCAGCAGGAAGGGGACTCTTTTAAGCTAAAAAGCTACGATCAAGTGAAAAGCCAGGTCCCCGACTGGCTGCATTATCATCAGGTATATGAAACATTAAAATGGACAAAAAAGTTGGTTTTCAAGCAGAAAAATCAAAACTGGAAACAGAACTGATAGAATCGAATTTTAAAAACCTTTCCAAAAATGTATAATCTCTTGCTAGAGTGGCATACGAAAGATGAACTGGTTAAATCGTCAATGATAGACTGGGCGAAAGATGTAGGACATAATATCATGATGGATGACTGGGAGAGATTGTGGCAAAAAGGTATTAAATTCACTGCTTGTCATAGTTTAAGAGAAAATATAATGAAGATGGTTTATAGATGGTATTTGACACCAGTTAAGATAGCTAAGATGAATACCAAAATGTCAGATGTATGTTGGAAATGTAAACATGCGAAAGGTACCTTTTTTCATATGTGGTGGTTGTGCCCAGCGGTAAATGCTTTCTGGGATAAGATTTATAACGAACTTAAGAAGGTAATGAAGGTTACCTTTTGTAAGAAACCAGAGGCATTTCTTCTGAGCATAACTAATGAAGAGATACCCAGTCAGGATAGAGTGTTTTTTATGTATGCCACAACAGCAGCTAGAATCTTATTGGCAAGAACATGGAAAGGCGAAGAGATACCAACGGGGGAAGAATGGCAGATGAAGATGATGGAGTATATGGAACTCGCAGAACTGACCGCCAGAATCCGAGACCAGAGGGAGGAGATGGTTTCACGGGATTGGAAGAATTTAAAGACTATTTAGTTAAATCAGTAAAATTGAATATTTGAGCAGAATTAAATAGAACAGCGGCTTTAGCAGGTATATGTTAGATAAAGTTGTTAGCAAGATATTTTTGTGTGAAAGATTTATTTGTTAGAAAATATGTTAAGATTTGGTGTTTAAATTAAGATATAATTAAGTAAAGTAAAGCACATTAAAAACTGAGCAAATGTGAATAGAATAGATACAAAGCTACCTAGAAGATATATGATTCTGAAGACAGTGGAGGGAATGGGGAAGTCCCCTAAAATAGAGAAGATAGCAACAAGAAAAGTAAGAGGATAAGTGTTAGTTTAAAGGTTGTATAGGTTTCTTTTTATTGTAATTGTTTGATTGTGTTTTTGGTGTTGTGTTTATGTATTGCATTTTTGTACTGTAAATGTTGGTGTTTATGTTATGTTTTCTTTTGTCTTAATAGAAAATAATAAATTCTTATAAAAACAAAAACAAAGTAGGGAGTCACAGCCACCCTATAGAGTGTGCTGTTCTTACTGAGCTCCCCAGTAAACAGGGAACTGGATGGCAGGAATCAAGAGCCTATAATGAAGTGTTGGGAGAGAGGCAAAGTCAGAGCAGTCTGTGGTCAGGTTTGGCATAGGCAGGAGATGGATAGCCGGCAGAGTGCAGAGCTGCTAGGCAGACGTTGTTCCAGCAGCTCTTCCAGCCCAGCACTGTGGGGTTTGAGCTCTGGTTGCAGGAGCCACACCCCAACCTCAGCTGGCTCAGCTGCCAACTCCCTCCTCTCCAGAGGCCTCCTTGAGAGGAGGGTCTTGCTGCTGAGGAGACCTTTACTCCTAAGTTGTCCTTGCCTGTAGATGGGCACTTCTGCAGAGGGGCCAGGTTTCCATCTTGGCCTTGGGACCTGTCTGGCCTCGATGTCAGAGGCTGAACTCGACACTGGTTGCAGATGGCCCCACCTCAGCCTCATATCACAATCCTGGCTCCTCCCCTCCCTCATATGGGGCCTGAATGCACCTGCCAGGCTTGTTTTAAGGTTGAGTCCTCTTCTGATGATTGCTCCCCGACTGGAACGTGGGAAAGAATCCCCCCCCCATGACATCTCTTTGGATGTGACTGTAGAACCCACAGTGTAGTCACCCCTAAGTCTAATTAGAATATAGAAATTATGTTTCCTGCCTTTTTCTTTTGTGTAGGCAACAGGTTAGGATGTTGATTCTTACGGAACAATGTAAATACTAGGCTCAATTTCCTAGCCTGGAGTTGTACTCGCATCGCCCTTTGAATACAGTCATCAGACAGTCTGCTGGCAATTTTTTTCTTTTATGACGCACCAACTACATTGACTATAGAATTATTTGCAAACTGCTCCAGTAAACTAGCTTAATTGGCTGAGCCCACAACTGGTGTTGTGTGGCTTAATTACCACTTTCCTTCGCCATTCCAAGCTCTGGTACCAGCTGTTCAGGCTTGTACCTGAGAAACTCTGTGCTTTAGGCCAATTGGGGCCAAGGCCGTGTGGCTGCTGGAACTGCAGAACATTGTATTGGCCATACAATCCAGATTCATAAGGATCTTAGCTTTATTTTAATTTATTTGTTTAAGAAAGCATGTTTCTAGCCCTTACGGTTGTCAAGATATGCTTGAAAGGGCGTAACGTGGCACCCAGTGGCATCTCAGAAGCCAGGCGAGTCACTGAATAAGGTTTCCAGCAGTTGGAGGCCAGGCCTTCAGTGCCCTGCGTAGATTCTTGATTGTTGCCACCCAACCCAGCTCATAGAAACAAAACTAATTTTTGCAAAATAGTAACATTTGCAAACTAAGATAATTAGACATGGAAATTTCCTCCACCTCTATAATTTATGCATGCTGCAGAGTTACCTTGTGGCCTAAAATGTGTCGGGGCATTGTAGAGCACGGTTGCCAATGCAATGCATGCACCCACAGAAGGTTTTCTTGGCACCTAGAGGATCTCTTCCCCCTCTCCTGCCCTGCTGAAATTTAGCTTGAACGAAGCATTCTGTTGTAGCCAATAGAACAGGGGGCGAAAGTGTCCTTGGTTGCAGTGTATGCGTGGTGCCCATGGCAGTTTATCCAGTTTGCAAATGTGTTCAGGGCTGAAAAGTTTGGTGACCCCTAGTGTAGAGGGACACACACACAGTGCCCCCTCCTTCCCTTTGATATAATTCCCAAGCCTTTTAATCTGTCTAGTGACTGTCCTCTCTTGGGCTGTGTTTCCAGCTTCACCTTACTGTCCACAATGCCCCAGACCTTACGGCCGGTGTGATCTGCTCCTTTGAGAGCCTTGGAGAGAGCGAGGGGCAACTGCAGGTGGACGGAGGGATCCGATGCCTTTCTCCTACATTGAGGGATGAGCCCCCTGGGGAATACGGTGAGTGCTTGGAGGTGGAGAGGGAAAGCTGGTGAGACTGAGCTATGAGCTGGGAGGAAGTTTCCAGTTCTAATCTGCATGAACATGCTACCTAGGTTTGTTTTTGTTTTCTTACGCATTTTTTTTGTTCTCATTTTGTATTTTAATGTTATTAATTGTCCCATGATATTTGGATGAAAGGCAGTACAAACAATTAAACAACAACAGGTGGCTATGGAGTAGCCACTGTCTATCCTAGTCCCTGACTCCTCACCCTTTCTCACTGTGATATGCAGTAACACTGACCTGCTTTACAAGGCACATCCACGCAAGACATTTAAAGCATTCTTAAAAAGGTAAAGGTAAAGGACCTCTGACAGTTAAGTCGAGTCACAGACGACTCTGGGGTTGCAGCGCCCATCTTGCTTTACATGCCGAGGGAGCCGGCGTTTGTCCTCAGACAGTTTTTCCGGGTCATGTGGCCAGCATGACTAAGCTGCTTCTGGCAAACCACAGCAGCGCACGGAAACACCGTTTACCTTCCCACTGGAGCAGTACCTATTTATCTACTTGCACTTTGTGCTTTTGAATCATGTTCTTGTAGCATCTGGTCATAGGAGCCCATGCGGCTTCGTCTTCAAAACAATGAGTTTTGTTATCAGAATTATTTAGGTTAGCTAGCCTGAGTTTAAATAGCATGAAATAGTTTGGGAGGATTCTCCCCCTACTGCTCGTTATTCTTTTGGTTTAATCTTAGTAACATTCTGATTTCCCTCTGAGGAAACTGACTTTCATATCCAGTAAAACGAGGAAGAGCCAACATCTCGTTAGGGTTTCAGTTATGAGGGTTTTCATTTGAGTAGTATATATATATTTTTGTCTAATTCCACTTAGTTGTTTAGGGGCCCTCGTCCCATTTTTTTGGAGTTGTGTTCAGTCAAGTTTGGGTTATATCTTTATTATACCTTTACCTCATTTTAGGGATTAGTCACGGCTGAGTATTTTATACTTTTTTACATGTCGAGGGAGCCGGCGTTTGTCCTCAGACAGTTTTTTCCGGGTCATGTGGCCAGCATGACTAAGCCGCTTCTGGCAAACCAGCAGTGCACTGAAACACAGTTTACCTTCCCACTGGAGCGGTACCTATTTATCTACTTGCACTTTGTGCTTTTGAACTGCTAGGTTGGCAGGAGCAGGGACCGAGCAACGGGAGCTCACCCTTTCACTGGGATTCGAACCACCAACCTTCTGATCGGCAAGCCCAAGAGGCTCTGTGGTTTAGACCACAGTACCACCCGCATTCTTATACCACCTTAAACAGTCATGGCTTCCCCCAAGTTTGCAAAGAGTGGTGGGAGTTGTTAAGAGACCGTATTCCCTGCAGAGCTACAGCTTCCAGAGTTCCTTGGGAAGAGTGACTTGATTGTTAAATCACTCTACGAATTGTAGCTCTGTGAGGGAAACTGGGGTCTCCTAACAGCTCTCAACCCTGTTAACGAATCACTAGATTCTTTGGGGGGAAGCTATGGCTATTCAAAGTAGTATAAGAGTGCTTTAAATGTATGGTGTGCTTGTGACCACAGTGTCATAATGATTACAACACTCTTTTGCATGTGAAGCACTTCAGAATGTTCAATGTGCTGCATTTGCTGCTGCTACTAAGATGGAGAAAAGGTTGGGACCCAAACAGCACTTCAGCAAGGGACCCTCCTTAAATCATGAGCTTGCACTCATGGGCTGAGCTGTCAAGAACACTCAGTACAAACTGGCTGCCACTCTGGTGCTTCCTTTCCCATTTGCAGCTGGAGGTGTTCAGAAAATGGTAAATGAACAGAACTATTCCCTCTCCACCCACATCTAGACACAAACTTTGTAAATCGGATGCTTATGTGCAGAGAGAGGCTTAATCTGCTTTCCTAATTTTGAGTGTGTAACTTCAGGTTAATGTAGAATGTGATCTTGCAAACAGATGCTCACTGATCTCTCTCCTTTCCAACCCCCACCCACCCAATACCAACTCAGGTGATGTTCGCACTGTTAGACTCCGACTTCTCTCCAAGGAGACGGGGGTTGAATTCGCCAGCACTAATTTTGTCTTCTACGACTGCAGCCTTCTGCGCACGTGAGTTTTGATATGGGGCCATAACCTCCCTTCTTCAGACCCCATCGTCCCAGCTTTGACCAACAGCCCCTTCACCCCAAGAAAATGCTCCTTAGTCTTGATTTCTTCCCCTTAGGATGAGCTCTGATCTGGCAAACTGAAGGCCTATCCAGCTAACATCCTGTTGCCCAAAATGGCCACCCAAACACTCCTGGGAGTGCTCAAGTCTTATTTTACCCATAAAGCACCCACGTTGCATGCCTTTTACTAAGGACGTCTATACGACGTTACATTTGTCTTGTAAATTGCCCTGTGGTCTTCTGACAAAGGGCAGTATATAAATTTACTAAATAGTAATAATAGTATTCTGCTGGGAGCTGCCCAGAGTGGCTGGGGAACCCAACCAGATGAGTGGGGTATAAATAAATACTACTACTACTACTACTACTACTACTACTAATATTAATACTACTAGTACTAATAATAATAATTGTGAACTCCAGCTGGGGGCCCAGGACCCACGACTTGCATCGTGGGCTAATTTAAAATGGGCGACCCATCCAGATGGGTGGGGTTAAATAATAAATTATTATTGTTAAATTATTAACATAATAAGTTTTTATATGTGCTGAAAGACACCCAGAGTGGCTGGGGAGACCCAGCCAAATGGGCGGGGTATAAATAATAATAATAAATAATAATAAATTTGAATATATGGTGAAAAAAATCAGTGAAAAAATAATCAGTGGATCCCCAAATGCATGTTTGGGTTAAAGGTGGGTGCCGGGCCTGAAAACAAGGAAGAAAACTAATATAAAGGCTGGGTTGTTGTTACCTTTTCCCTCTTCAGCAAGTGTCCCCCCCCCCAGGCTTCCTTCCACCATCTTTTACAGCAGTGTTTCCTAAAGTGGGTGATACTGCCCCCTGGGGGGCACTGGAATGATCCGGGTGTGTGTGTGTGGTAGAAGCCTTGGGTGCAACTGGGGGGCAAAGAATAAAAATAAGGGAGGCAGAAGCATAAAGAAAGAAGATAATTTTGAAAAACGATTCGTACGTGACACTTACTGCCAGGCTGGGCACCGTTGCAGGATGGCAACAATGCCTCCCCTGGATCCAGCGGGGTTTTCCTTGGGCTTGGCTGAACACTTTTTGGCTTCACCCAGGCCCAGGAACTGGGTTGCAGCTATAGTACAAAGGTTTTTAATTGCATTTCCTTCATCATATTTAGTGGAACATGGCTTCAGTGTGGTCACAAATCTGTTAACCAAAAAAAGAAACTGACTGCAAATAGCTAATCATGGTAATTTAAGAATGCTGCTGACAAAAATAGAGTTTAATAACATTTAATAAATTGATAGCAGTGCACCAGGTTCAGCCTTCTCATTACTATTATTTTTAATATTATTCGTAATTTGTATTTTCATATTATCCTTCGTTACCTAATTTTGTGTGTGTGATGCAAATGTTACTATGGTTAATTTTAATAAATTTATAATTACAAACTTCAGGTGTCTTATTTACAACATCTTTTTTACCATGTTGTAGGACGTAGGTAGAAATATGGATCATAAGAGAACGCACATTTGTTACTGCATCTTTCTGTTTGTTCAGTCAAAGAAGATAGATTTCCAGGGGAACTCCGAGTATTATTATTATTATTATTTATGAAAAGGATGGTGGTAGGCCAAATAAGTTTGGGAACCTCTGATTTACAGAGTGTCACCAGAGTACATGATGCTGAACACAGTAACATCAGTATGTACACAGACGCTCTCTCACACAGCCCCAAAGGGAGTCAATTCAGAATATTTCTGCAGGGGAGAGCCAGGAAGACTTTCTAGGCCAGTGTTTTTCAACCATTGTTCCGCGGCACACTAGTGTGCCGCGTGATGTTGCCTGGTGTGCCGTGGGAAAAATGGAAATCAGCTTTGTATTCAGCCAAACAGACCCAGGTTGCACACTGAATAAAGTATTTTATAATTTTTCATATTTCTGTTTACTTACTATTTCATAATAAGTAATTATAAAATACTTTCTTTGTGTTTATTTGATTCCTATTCAAGAGAATTACTTTATATAGTCAATATAGGCACAGAGTTAAATTTTTTAACATTTTCTAATGGTGGTGTGCCTCGTGATTTTTTTCATGAAACAAGTGTGCCTTTGCCCAAAAAAGGTTGAAAAACACTGTTCTAGGCTTTAGTCCCAGAACTCGTCTTGAATTGGGGCATCTGAACCAACACAAAGGATGTCTGAGCATGTGCAGAGTGCTTTCCCCTTTACCAGGACCCATAAGCAGCTCTATTTGCATCAAGGGTTAGGCGGTGGTGAATGGGCTCTTTTCAGGCCAGAGGGTGAGAGCAGCTAGGCAAATCTGGGCCTTGTTCGCCTCTTGTTTTTAGAAACAAAGCGCTGGAGGTGCCTGTTCAGCAGCACCCGATCTGCCGCCTTGGTTGTCCTTTCTCATGGCTTGGCACACGCTTCCTTCCTTCCTTGTTTCATCACCCCCACCCCCACCCCCCATTTTAAAATAGGAAGTCACATACAATCTCTTGTTTAATTTTGAAGAAGCGCTTTCCCCTCTCGGTTCTGGGGCACCCAGCCTTATACACCGCCAAGTCCATTTGTGGCAATGGCTTCAGTCAACATTCGCCCCCCGGGCTTGTCTCTGCAGCAAGCAGATGGCTTTGGCAGGACTTTGGGAGCTGATTCAATCAGTGTCCCTCCCCCCCCCTCCCCTCCTTTCCCATGAACTCCATATCCTCAAGCAGAACAATGGCAACGGGGAATAAAAGGTCCAGGAAAGAAGGGGGTGGGTGGCTTTTGTGGGACAGGGTATATGTGGGTGTACACCTGTTGTTGATGTTCTTGCCGCTTCTGCTGCTGTTTCCCCTTATTGACTTTTTATTTCCATTCTTCCTGCAGATGCTTGTCGTGTGTGAGCAGCCACTACCCTTGCCACTGGTGTAAATACAGACACACTTGCACCCACAATGTTGCCAAGTGCTTCTTCCTAGAAGGGCGAGTCAACACCACGGAGGTGAGAGCGGTCCCGGCACTGTAAGGTGTCCTTTACTCCCTCTTGCCCCGCTGCACCTTGTGGGAATGCCTGCCAGGCCCTGGAGAGAACCTCTAGGCTTCATTCAGGGATACCAATACGCCACCCACCCCAAGCCATGCCCCCTCTTACCCGCCCCACTCAAAGTAGTCCCCCTGCAACCTCCCCTTTGCTTGCTGGAGAAATCCATAGGAGTTTGTATGGTGGGTCTGAAGCTTCCTCAGGGCACAATTTGATAGGCAGGGACTTCTCCCTTCCCTCACCTGCTGCCTGAGGGGTTGGGAGGGGAGGGGAGGGGAGGGGAGGTCTCCCCACATGTGGCTTCAACCCGGAATATCACCTGCTTTCCTTCTTCTCCTGTGTTTCTGCACAATAGCAGAAATGGCTGCAAGACAATTGACACCTTGCTTTCAAATGTATGGGCACGTATGGAATGCAGGCAGAGTTTTCCATACATTAAAAAACCACCCAGCTCCCCCAACAACGTTGTAATATTTCGGAGTTTTGCAGAATTCAGAGTCTATTGCTTGGGGTGGTGCAGGCAGAAAAAAGAAGGAATCAGAGTTGTGAGGTGGGACAGAAAGGTAAAGGTTTCCTTTTACTTGACCGCTCCCTCAGCAAGACAACATATCTTCAGATGACCTGAGCTCTAGGAATTTTTTTGAAATATAAACAGAGAACTGAGATTTGTGGAAGTCTAGATTGTCTTTAGGCTGTTTCCTGTGTTGTAGCATGCAAGCGAAGAGCTGTTCTTCCTTGGATGTTTTAAAGGAGACGTTGGATCCATGGATGCTTTAGCTGGGGGTTGGGCTAGATAACCATTGGGGTACACCTTCCAACTCTACTATTCTATGATTCTGCCATGGGATCTTTGGTACAAATGTGCGTTCCCACAAAACCAGGGAATCCCAAGCAACCAGAGGAAAGTCAGCAGGTGGCAGATCACGGCATTGGCAGCCGATAATAGCACTAAAGTGCCTGTGCTGTGGCGGGGGGGGGGGACTGGATCAATGCTGGTGGGGGGCAGGAAGGACCAGGGTATTTGCTGGTAGTGGGGCCAGTCGCTCATAATCAATCGTCTGGCCCAGGCGGCGGGATCAATAGACCTAGAGACGCCCGGGGCTCTTTGTGGGTAGGTAATTGATAGCAGCTCCCTTTGAGGGGCCAGCGTTCGGGTTGCGGTCGGATGTGGTGGCTGGAGGTGGGAGTGGCCTGGACAGCAATCTCAGAGGCTCTGGGAAGCAGAGCATTCATCGTAACTGTTGGGGTTGAATTAGCACTGGCAAAACGTGTGTGTGTGTGTGTGTGTGTGTGTGTGCGTGCGTGCTGCACACTAGAATTGAGCAAGAGAGCGGGGAGGGAACTTAGTGCTTCGCTCTTCTCTGCTGGCCCTGCCTTTTGTCTTGACCCCATTGTCTTGGGTCTGGACAGGAAGTTGCACCCAGGGCTTGATTGTTCTCCAGGTCAGGACCACATTTCCTCTATTGCTTCCTGGCGTCACTGTCCCCCCCCCCCACCTCCCTGCTAGCCATGTAAACAGAGCAGCACGCCTCCCCCCCCCCTCTCCTTTGGTACCAAGGAGCAATTAACTAGACTCTGGTTTCCATGGCAACTCAGAGCGCCCAGCAGGCTCTTTCATCTCCATCTTTCTCCTGCGGCTGCCCCAGGCAAGAGGAAGAGATAGAAGCCAGACTCCTGGGTTTTATCCTGTGCTCAGGACAAGGGTCTCTGAGGGTGGGAAAGGTCATGTTTTTGGGGTGGGGGCAGAAAGAGCCTCAGTTCTTGTGGTGGAAAGGGTTATGTGTGGAGGCCAATGTTGCGCCCCCAGAAATACTTGGGAATCAGTGGAATGGTAAGCCAGTGGGCTTACTTGCAAGTAAGCCTGCCTGGAGTAGGCTGCGGGGGGGGGCTACTTCTCCCCACCCCCCAGTCTCTCATGTCTGCTATTTCAAATGTAATATGTACACTGGTTATAATTTAGACCCATATATCTCCTCTGCTTTCAGTCCTGCACTGGCAACGTTCAAAAGTGCATGGAAACAGTACAAGAAGTGTGTGTGTCAGTCAGTGTGTCATTTTTAATACCACATGCAAATGCCTTGCCCCTCTCCTGTAGGGCTGCCCTGAGCTGCTTCCTGGTGGCGAGATACTGATCCCAGTGGGAGTGTTGCAACCCATTACCCTGCGTGCCAAGAACCTTCCTCAGCCTCAGTCAGGACAGAAGAACTATGAGTGCGTCCTGGGCATCCAAGGCCGGCAGCAGAGAGTCCCAGCCGTGCGTTTCAATTCAAGCAGTGTTCAGTGCCAGAACACCTCGGTGAGACAGCCGCACAGTTTACGCCTGTATTTTGAATACCTCTTTCCCTTGTCCTCCAGTATTCTGCAGCCGCGAAGGCTGGAAACATTGTAATGGAAAAAGGATTCAGTTGCTCACTGTTCTGGGGATGCCACCGGTTTTTCTTCCCTGTGCTTCACTTCCCCTGCTTCTGAACAGTTGTAAAATGCCTCCTTGCGCATCTGTGGCACAATCTGCGCACATGTTTTAAGGGCAAGGACCAGAACCCATCCCAGCTGATGATGTTCCAGTGGTTGGAGTGCTGGGTTCAAGCCTTTGTTGTTGAGTTGTTTTGACATGCCATCAAATGGCTAACTTTCTTGGCCTCAGTTGTCCGTTTGTATAATGGTAATGGTAACCTAATTAACAGCATTGTACTCCTGTAATGATGAATAAGTTGCAAAACACAAAGCGCTCTGTACACTGAGCATTAGATTGCTTACATTTTTGCATATGCACTTTAGCATGCTCCCAAAGTATAAGAAACATCCCTCTTAAAAAAAGAAAGAAGACAGTAACTCTCTCCTTTGTGAACCCCCATACCATCCCTGGCCATTGGCTATGTTGGCAGGAGATGAAGAGTTGGAGTGCAACAACATCTGGAGGGCCACAGGCTTGCCCCGTGAGTAGAGTTGCCCAAACCCATGTATGTTCAGTGAGGTAGGAAGGTTTGCCAATGAAACCAAATCAGGGTGAACTCCCAACAGAATTTAACAAAATGGGCTGCAAGCAAAACTGCAGTTTAGGGTGAGTAGCTAGAGAGATGGATGTTGGGTCAAAATAAATAAATAAAATATAACCACATAAATGGATTGAGTATCTAGGAAAGAGATTTAAAACCACAGTGGCAAAGTGTACTTAATACTTCAATGTAGTGTACAGAAATAGTGGGAAGGGGAAGGCTAATTCCATGTTCAGAACTGGCAAAGGGACTGGAAACAAGTCTGCAACATCTGTAGTATACTGTGTGGAGTTATCACTGCATCTGAAAAGGGACATCACACATCTGGAAAAGGTTGAGAAAGGACAACTAAAACATTAACTTGACTGAAGCACAAAGCTAAAGGGGATTTACAGAGAGCTTATTAAAGCTAGCTATAAAGTGGTTGGATAGCGAGATTTCCCTTTTTGCTCTCAAATAATTTTAGAACCCAATGAAATTCAGGGCATTGTCAGCATTTGAGCATTATTTCGTTGTTAGTCTATCTGCCCCTCTTTGAATTAGACTGTAGTAGTTCATACCTGCACTTACTTGAATTTGTATATTGAGAAGCAACTTTGGTCTTTCCTGTTTATACCTGTAGGTGTTCTCATTTTTTGTGTTTGTCCCTGCCTTCTAATTTCTTGATTCTATTATGCCAATTAACTACCATCAGGGCATGTGTGTAGATAGCTGCAGGTATGTTGTTGTTGTTGTTGTTGTTGTTGTTGTTGTTGTTTGTTTAAATCCCCAGTAAGAAGTTGCAAAAGCACACAGGCAGTTGTAAATTCTCAGTACATACTTCTGTTGTACTCTGGGTTTTATTTTGAAAATCTGAGGGATCAAAAGTAATAGCTTTAGCCCCGTGTGTGTGTGTGTGTGGCTTTGTACTCTGTTCAAGAGTGCACTTAAAGTAGTTACAAGCACAGCTGGAAAAGATGTGAAAACATTGAGGCAGTAGTAGGCATGGAAAGGGGGACAGAAAATGATTATTGATCCACCTACCCAAAACATCAGAAGGAATAATCTGCAACCCAAGTGAAGCAGTTTGGAGCCCTGTTTTCCCCAACTTGCCAGATTTTCCCTTATTGAGTAAGCCCAATTTTACAGGTGGAAGGCATTGAGAATGACATTATTTGAGGGTAATGTCAAGTGGACTACACAGATTAAATGGCAGCCCAAACACCTGCAAGAACATATTACGCCCTGAGTGTGTAGAAAGTGGGGGTGGGGGTGAGTGAGGGAGACCGTTCCTCCTCCTCTTGTAATACTGGAATTCAGGGTAATCCAATGAAATAGATGGACAGTAAATTCAGGACAAACAGAAGGAATTGCTTCTTTGTGTAATGCATAATTAACTGTGGAATTTGCTGCCACACGATGTGGTGATAGCAGCTATGTTAAGATGGCTTTGAAAGGGGATTAGGGAGACTTATCCTCCATGAATTTATCAATGGCCACTGAATGACAGTTGCTGGAGCAACTGCTCAGGAGGGCTATTACTTCCACGCTCTGCTTGTAAGCTTCCCATAAGTTGTACCACTGTGGGGATGACGGTGCTGGGCTAAATCAAGATGCTGGACCTTTAGTCTAATCCAGCAGGGCTTTTGCCCCTTGAGTGCCTGGTGGCTTGACGCAATCGAGAGGGGAGAAACTCTTGGCTTTCAGTGCCTAATGAGCTGCTGCCCTCATGGAGTGCCTTTGAACTACCAGAGGCATCTGGCTGGCTGGCTGGCTGGTCGGTCATTGTTGAGTAATTCCTGTGTAGTGAGATTTGGAAGTGTAAATTAAAGGAATAATGATTTGAACTAGCTATACTAAAAGAGTGAAGAGAAACATGCAGATTTATCCTCCACAATCCTTCGCTTTTGTAGGACCCACTTCCAGAGCTGGCCAGAGTCAGGCCCACCATCCTCAGCTTGCTTCCTTATCAAAACTGGCTGTGTTTTTATGTGGGGCTTCCACAGGATGCTCCACCGAGGTTTCCCTCTGCTGTTCATAACCTAATACTGCACTCTGTAAATCTTCCCCATGGCTATTATTAACAAAGGTTGCCCCCCCCCCACACACACATATTGGACCATTTGTCTTCCACAACAATTGGGAGTGGAGTATTGGCAAATTTGGGTGAGTGGGCAAATTGGAAGAACTTTCCCAATGGGTGTGGGCTTACCCTATAGATGATGAGTCCCATATTACAAAAGAGACATTGCCAGGCTGGGCTTCTGAGGGCGGGGGAGCTATTGGTTGAAGCAGTGGCAAAGCTTAAACGAACAAGCAAATTCTTGGCCACTTCATGCTTAAGATCAGGGTAGGCAACCTAAGGCCCATGGGCCGGATGCAGCCCAATCGCCTTCTTAATCCAGGTCCGGGAATCAGCGTGTTTTTACATGAGTAGAATGTGTGTTTTTTATTTAAAATGCATCTCTGAGTGATTTATGGGGCATAGGAATTTGTTCATCCCCCCCCCCAAAAAAAATAGTCTGGCCCACCACATGCTCTGAGGGACGGTAGACCAGCCCACGGCTGAAAAAGGTTGCTGACCCCTGCTTAAGATAAACCCACCCAGCTGAAAGTTCTGGATTTTTACTTGTCCCGAAGATGAATGCCATCTTTGGGGTGTGTGTGTGTGTGTGTGGTGTGTGTTTTGCCCCAACACCCCGAAAGTAACAAAAACATATGGGCTGAATGCTTCAGTCCAGCCTTCCTATTAATGATTTCGGTCTGCAAACAGGGTCAAGGGAGTTCTGGCTGCTGTGCGATGGAACAGGGCAAGCATCCTCCTTTTTTCACTACTTCTCCTTGGGGTCTAGCTACTCCTCTTTTCCCCCTAGCTGCTGTGCCTTTCCTATCCAGGACCACCCAAGTTCCCCTATCAACGTGCCCTTGAGTCTGAGATTGCTGAAATCAATGCTTAAAGTTGACCCATGGAGAAGGAGCTGTCATCTAAGACTTGATCTAAGACTATACTCAGCCTGCCCTCTTTGCCTGCCTTTTTATTTGGCATTCTTTCAGGGGGTGGCTCTGCTAGTCAGTTTCCTCCTCCTTAGACTCAGTTTTGCCCTTGTAGAACTCGGCAGGGAAGACAATGGCATCAAAACTAGAATGAGTTGGCTCTGTCTGTCATTGTTGCTATCTCTACCCACCTGTTGGTCTCCCTGCCTTCCACCCTACTAGTCGCGGTGGGCACAGACCACCACAGGTTCTACCTCTCCTGTTGGAAGTAGTATGCTTCTGAATACCAGTTCCTGGGAATCACAGGTGGGGAGAGAACTGTTGGCGCTCAGGTTCTGCTAGTAGGCTTTCCATAGGCATCTGGTTGGCCCTTGTGAGAATGGGATGTTGGACTAGATGGGCTATTGGCCATCAGGGCTCTTATGTTCTTACAAAGGACCAACTTGGCTTGCATTTCCAATCCAGATGAGGCAAGCTAGGCTAGCTCATCTCAATTATGTCCTCCTAGAATCTCGTTTCAGTATCAATATTCCATCTTCCTCTTCAGGTTCATGTATTGCAGAGCCTTCATTCTGAGTGTTTTTGTGGGGTAGTTGGGACACAACAAAGGTTCTGGTTAGTGTACTGACCACCCCAACTTGCTGCCTGATATTTGCCTTGCCTGATTTGAAGGAGGTAGTCTCGGACTTTTAGTGGTGAGGCTCAGGACCTTATGGCAACCATGAGAACCACCAGGCCTATTACCAGAATGTTTTGTACCCAATTCATTTGATATTCTTCATGTGATGTTCTTTGTTGAGGGTGAACTGATAGCGGTCCTTGGGTTGAGGGATTTCTTGGCTGTTTCCCAGTCATGGGCAGATCACTACCTGGTGGTGACTCCAGTCCTCTGCAAGAGTGGAGTGAGAATGGGGGCAAGTAGGCTGGGCCAACTCCAAAAGCTGATGAATCCAAGCAGTTTCCTGACAGCCATTCTCCTGGAATACAGAGGAGGTTGGGGTGATGAAGCATAGGGATGCTCGCTGGAATGTGAGTGGAGAGGAACTTGGAATGAGACTGAACAAATCCAGGCTACAGCTCATTTTAGAGGCTCCCTCGTGGCAGCGATGGCAGCAAACAAAAACTAATTTTCTGCCACTGTTGTATCTCTGCTGAGCCATTCAGCAGAGCCGGTGTTGAGTGGACAGAAATCTTCTGCATTTAGGTCCCCAGGGTGATTGTAATGAACCCTTGGTAGCCTGTTGAGATTTATCTGCCAAGCACTTCACCAATAAAAATTGCTCTCATCTTCTCCAACTTAGATGACACTTTAGATCCAGTGTAAGTGCTAGAAGTTGGGCTTTTAGATTGGAATTTCTAGCGACAGACAAACAGACAGACAGACAAAAACAAACAAACAATTATCATCTTATTTCTTCAAATAGTCAGGGATTATTTTGTATGTGTTTGTGGGGAAGATCTCGCCCTTTGTTTGCTCTCCTATTGGGTTGCTTCTGTGGGGTTTGGCATTTTCTCCTCCTGGTGACTTCTGTTTCTATTAATATTGGCATTTGGCAGGAAACTACCTCACTTCTGCACATTTCATTGTCGTGAGATTAGGCTGTCATATATATATTTGGGTGAGGTTTTTACAGTCTTCTTTGCGGTGACTCATACATTTCTGCTGTAGCTGCTGAGGTAGCAGTTTCAGCCTGAGGAATGGTGATCAAACTGAGAGGGCTTATATGTGTCTTGCATTTGGGGTTAGGTTCTGATCCCTGTGGTGCTTTGCAGTAAAGGGAACATGGGCTGGTTTGGTGCCAAGCGTTGAGTACTGTTGGGAAACTGACTTATATCTGATCAGCAGACACTTTTGGGCAGCGGGCCGCGGCGGGATGGTGGTGGTAGTATGTGCACAGAGAATTTCAGGAAGATAACTTTGGTTTGAAGGTTCATCAGAGTCTGATACCAGCTACTGCATCCCATCAGCACAAGGATTCCTCTTGCACTAGGGGACTTGCTCTCCGTCCTCCTATGCAGACTCAGTACCCTGCCCAAATCTGTTCCGGAGGGTTGGAACAGATTTAGGGGCTGCTTGGGGGGGAGGAAGATCGGGAGAACATTTGGTTGTGAAAGGAGCTGACAGAACAAAAACTTAGTGCTATGTTGGGTTTCACCCCGGTCTCCAATCTGGATAAAAATTCACAGATACTAATTATAGGTGGTTTTCAAACCATTTGGAATTCATGATTGCCTAGTTCAGGCATTGGGTCATACAATGCACACCTTGCATGGAGCTATGTCCAAACCCTAGGGTGTGTGCATGATGTATGAATGATATTTTTGCCTTATTCATACATTTAAAGAGCATGTATGGGCATAAAGCGTATGGAGGTGGCATGAAACTGTGAGCAGCCCCCCACATGGCCACTGGGGTCTGCCTCCATGTCCACCACCAGCCTTCCCATGTGGAGCAGGAAAGTCTGATGGGAGGTTCTTTGAATGTTTGGTTGAACATGCGGGGAGGATTATTGTTATTTGTATGTTTAGGTGAATGTGTGACTAGTTCCCCTTCAAACCTATTGGCTCAATGCTGAGAAGTTTGGGGTAGACTCAGTGGGGATGCTGAGGGTTAGGCTAGCAGGTGCATTCGTGCACCTCTACCACTGTTTATGCCAGCAAAATGGGGCTCTTGTGTCCAAATTGTGGCCTTGGTTTTTGAAGCCCCCCCCCCACCTCAGGACATGGTGAAATGAGATATGAATATGTCAGAGCTTTCCCAAAGCCAGGTCCACAAGCCAAAATTACTTCTGTAGGAATGGTGAGAATCTACCTATAATTGTTGCAAGTTGGGAACCAGCTTCCTTTACAACCTCCCTTTACAACTCTCCCCCCAAACTGTAGCATGCTAACTGCATCAGTACATGGCTTGGCTGGCTTTCTTGAGCTAACTTAAGCTATTTGCTCTGCAGGCACCTCACAGAGGTTCACCTGCTCTCAGTATTGGGGTACCATGGAAGTCTGAGGCTGGTAGTGAATGGATGTCCTTCCTTTTGGCTCATTTCAGGGCTGCAAGCCTAGAAGGAGTGATTAATGGTGTTTTTGGGTGCTGTTTGGCAGCAAAGGCTTTATCTTCCTTCCCACCTTCCCCTCCACTTAATTAACACTGTTGCATTTCTATATGTTAAGTGGTATGGAAACACCGATGGGATGGAATGAAGGATTCCGCGTTGCTTTCTTTATAAGGATTAAAGAGTCTCTTCTTTTGGCTGGGGCAGAAATAAACAGCAGGACTTACTGAAGATCTGCGTTGGCACTTGTTCTGTTTACTTTTAACATGCATTAATGATGTGAGAGAGGATATGGACCGACTCTAAGGAGGCTCAAATGTTCTGCAGGCGATGCAGAATAATTCCAGCTGGCAAAGTACAAAGAACGCTGCAGAGATGTGTCAGAAATAAAAGTAAAAGTAAACCAGGTGGCTGAGGAACAAAATGGCTGAGAACACAGAGGGTTGATAAAGCAGCAAAGTTATTTATGTGATCAAGGGGAGATTTTGTTTTTCTACACCTGTGGCCCTAGTCAAGAAGTTACCTCAACTACTTGGAGAGAAGACTGGGGAGTGACACTTGTTGCCATTGCCTCCATGCCTCTCTCTTACCTCAGGACAGGCAGTTGTGGGGGCTGGATACAGTGAAAGGGATGCCCCCACCTTAGGACTCCTAATGTTCATTTATTTTATTAAACAAGATTTATATACCACTTACATCAGCAGCAACAACAAAAAAAACCCATGAGTGGTGCACGTAAAGCAATATGGAATTTACATAAGAAAATACCAATAAAATCAACCCTCCGACAAACAAATAGGCATACAATTGATCAAAAATATAAATTAAATTTTAAAGTTTCAAAACAAGTGCACACAATAAAATTACATGCTTGGGTATTGATGTTTTATTTATCTGAAGAAGTGTGCATGCGCACGAAAGCTCATACCAAGAACAAACTTAGTTGGTCTCTAAGGTGCTACTGGAAGGAATTTTTTTATTATTTTTTATTTTGTTTTGACTACGGCAGACCAACACGGCTACCTACCTGTTATTTAGGTGTGTGAGGTGTGTGCTTGTTAGTTTAAAAACTAATGTTTTCCTATTAGGGAAATAAGATTGTACAGTATTCAGGAAAATTATCAACATGCTGCAGCTGCCAAAAACTGCCAGAGAATCCTGAGAAAGCGATAAAAAGTATTATAAACACAGTGAAGCAGCCAGAACTTGAATACTGTGCGTTTTTGCATCCTGGGCAAGCTATTCCCTTGCCGATCCGTAGACCGTATTTTTCTGTGTATAAGACACCCCCCATGTATAAGACAACTCCTATTTTTTTTTTTGAATCCCAAATTAAGAAATCAATATTTAAACTAGGGTTGCCAAAACCATGCTGGCTGGCTGATGAGAGCAGCAGCAGCAGCAGTGCTTTGGTTGGTGGTGGGTTTTGCTGCAAGTTGTTGTTTCCTTCTCCTGCTGCTGCTGCTGCTGCTGTTGCTGTTGCTGCTGCTGACACCCGGGGCTTAAATGGTGGAGCTGAGCTGAGCTGAGCTGAGCACAAACAGTGACAGCTACTGGGCAAGCACCGCCTTCAGCTCACAGGGCCCTGTCCCGGAGCCTGTTGGGTTCCTCTCGCTCGCCATGTCCGGGGATGGTCGGTGGCGGCAGAAAGTTCTTGAGCTTTTTTGGGCGACTGCCCTGAAAGCTTTCTTTGCACAAGTGGGCAAACTGCAACCCCCCAATTGCCCCTCCAGCCCGCCCAAGCCAAAAACCCATCCGTGTAGAAGACGACCCCCAATGCTTTACTAAATTTTTAAGCAACAAAACATAATCCTATACACGGAAAAATACGGTAGTTTTACAGCACCCAGTCAGGGGCAAAGCAGTTGCTTTAGCTTTTGTTTTACGTTCAGTTCACATGGTTAGCAGCACGTCCAGACAGGAACTAGGAAAACCCCTGCTTTGATTCTCAAAAGTTTTCATCCCTTCATTGCTGGATCTTTGTAGGATTACTATACAGCCTGTGGAGTTCTGGCCAGAGCATCTTGGAAAGAACTTTTTGGCTTTCTGATGTGATCAAAGCAGCCCCATCTTCCCCTTCCCAAGTCAAGAAAAGGACCGTTTGCACTCCCCAGTCCTCATCACTCATCTGCTAGACAGGGAGATGGTTTGGCTGACAGAGCTCAACACCTCGACAAGAAACACGTCAGAAATGAGAAAGGAGAGAAATGGGGGACACACGAGGCCACACAGCTTGGGGACTGGATCCCATGAAAGCTGCAAATTCTCACTTTAAATAATGATCTACTTCATTGGTGCTGGCATGCTTTGGCTCCTGGACAAGTAATAACAACACATAAACGTATTTATAAAGTGACTGTGTGGCTTCTTCCCCCTTTGTCACTGCCTCATTTGGCAACAGCACCTTTTAAAAAGCACGCTGTAGTCCTAGAATTGGGGGGGGGGTTAAAACTGTAAAAAATAACATTTATGGAAATTCTGAAGCTTAAACTCAATTTAAGATTGGGAAAATGAGAAACGGAAGTTGACAGGTGAATCAATTCCTAGTATTTTGCCTTCTTATACATTTGTGACCCATCTCTTTCCCACAGTACTGGTATGACAGCGATGACCTGGGGGAACTCCCGCTGGATTTTGATGTCATTTGGGATGGAGACTTCGCTATTGACAAGCCACCAGGGTTCAAAGGTATGAGCCCTAGATGCAGAGTGCACGTTTTTGCTAATGGGGGTGCCTTAGGTCTGATTTCTAATGAATCACTTTCCAGTTTTCTAAAATGAACATTTTGTTACGGAGAGACCTTACACAATGATTGTTAGAATGCAGTACACCAGGGCATGTCAGTGCTGTCCCAAAACTTTTTGCAGCCTGAAGAACATAAATGCCCCTTCTCAACCAGTGGCGGAGGAAGCCTTTCGGGCACCTGGGGCGAACCATCCATGGGGCAGGGTGAACTGCGCTGCACGGCAGTGGTGTAGCGTGGGTTGTCAGCACCCGGGGCAAGGCAAGTAATTTGCGCCCCCTAACCCATGGATTTTAGCACTCGAGTCAGAATTGTAGAGTTGGAAGGGACAATGGTCATCTAGTCCACCCCCAGCAATGCTGGAATCGTTTTGCTCAATGTGGTGATCCAAGCCACAACCCTGAGATTAAGAGTCCCATGTTCTACTGGCTGAGCTATCTAAGATAGATAATTAGATAAATGGACAGTAGAGGTGGAGAAAAAACGAGAGAGAAAGGGATGATAGAGAGCGACAGAGAGAGAAAGGGAGGTAGATCACAATAGAAAGAGTGGGGGAGAGAGAATGAATGAGATAAAATATAGATTGATAGAAGATAGATAGAGAAGGGTAGAAGAGAGAGAGAGAGAGAGAATGAACCTCCAGACCCCTAGAATGAGGCATTTGTAGAAGAACCCTTTTTGGATTACCAAAGTAAATATTTTGATTTTTTGGCAATACAAGATGGATTAGCATAATAAGCAACGGGGGGGGGGGGAAACCCCAATAATTTTTTCCTATTAGGTTAATATCGGGTGTATTATAAACAATAAAGCAGTAAAGAGATTTTGGGAAGCGATATGGGAAGTCAAAGGAAAAAACAAAAAAAGTGTTATGTGATCTGGATGGAGCTATGTGACAATTTAATAAACTACAGTAAGTCAAGAAAGAGAGAGAGAGAAACAGAGAGGGAGGAGACAGAGATGCTGTAGGGAAATACAGCTAAACGATAGATACACAGAGATAGAGGTAGATATAGATGGAAAGAAATAAAGAGGGAGAGGGAGAGAAAGACAGAAAGAAAGAAAGAAAAGAAAGAAAGAAAGGTAGAGGCGGAGATAGAAAGAAAGAAAGAAAGAAAGAAAGAGACGTACAGATAGAGAGAGAGAGAGAGAGAGAGAGAGAGAGAGAAAGAAGTGGTAGAGACAGAAAGAGAGCGAGAGCAAGATAGGCAGAGATGGAGGGAGGGAGAAAAGGGAGAGGGGGCTGGTGGAGAGAGAGAGAGAGAGAGAGAGAGAGAGAGAGAGAGAGAGAGAGAGAGAAAGAAAGAAAGAGAGAGAGAGACAGATCAGCTCCCCTCCCTGATACGGAGGAAGCCAGTCCCTCTTTCCTTCCCCCCTCTGAGCCACCCCACTCGGCCTGCCCCCCAGCGCCCCTGTGCCTCTCTCGGCGGCGGCGAGGCCTGCCTTTGGGCGGGCGCGGGGAGGAGCCGGAGGCGGAGCCTCCCCAAAGCCGGCCGGCGACCCGGACCGGCGCGAGAGGCTGGCGACGTCTTCAGCCTTTGGATATGGCGGCAGCGACGGCGGCGACCTGCGCCCCCATTTGCCGCCGCCTCCTGCTGCTGCGGAGAAGGCGCCGCGGAAGCTCCCTGCGGCTGTCGTCGGCCAGCAAACGCCTCAGCAGCAGCAGCTCCCTCAGCAGCGGCGGCGTCAGGTGCGGGAGGGGAAGAGAAGGGCGCCTCTGTCATGGGAGGCGGGTGCCGAGGGTGTCGTCGTCGTCGGTGCGAGCGCCCCCCCCAGATGTTGTGCCCAGTGCCATTGGCCCCCCCAGCACCCCCCACGCTATGCCACTGCTGCACGGCGCCCATAGGGATAGAGAAGCTGCCTTAAACTGTATCCAACTGTTGGTCCATCTACCTTAGTTTTGTCCACACTTCCTGCTAGAATTTTCCCAGGGTCTTCGTCTGAACGTATTTGCTGGCCTATCTGGACATGCTGGGGATTTAAACCTGGGACTTTACTCATGCAGAGCAGATGCTGTACCCCTGAGCTTCAGCCCTGCACCTTGGTTGACCCTGGTGTGATAACTTCCAGCCCAGATGCATTCCAAGACACAGTTGCATCAAGAAGCTAACCTACTAAAACATTTATGGTGATTCTGCCATGTTAAGCATGCATCTGAATCGTGGCCCACACTGCCTGGTTTAGATTGCCAGCATAGGTGGAGGGATCTTGGAGGGAGGTGGCAATCTGGTGCACTGAGAAAAGAGGAAGTTCCTTTCATTCCATCTCCATATTGTTGTTCTTCCCTCTCCCCAGCTCTGTTGTACAAGTGTTCAGCCCAGCGCTCCAGCTGCGGGCTCTGCCTCAAGTCAGACCCGCGCTATGAGTGTGGTTGGTGTGTTCCAGAACGCCGTTGTCTCTTGCGCCCTCACTGCCCTGCTTCCCGGCAGAATTGGGTGCCGCCTGGACGGCGGGGGGCCCGCTGCGCCCACCCCCGCATCACCCAGGTAAGAAAAACTGCTTAGCGGTTTTCTAACGGTGGTGCTTTTTCCTTCTTTTTTGGAAGCCCTGCAGACCTCTCTGGGTTCCCTCCCCCCCAATGAGCAGCCTTCCTTTCTCTTCCCCTCCCACCCCCAATCTCTCTGCAGGTGTTGCCATTGACTGGCCCCAAGGAAGGTGGGACACGAGTGACAGTTTGGGGAGAGAACCTGGGGCTTCATTTCTTCGAGGTGGGGGTCCGTGTGGCAGGTGTGCGCTGCAGTTCTCTCTCTGCTGAATACATCAGCGCTGAGAGGTTGGTGAGGGTTTTCTGAAAACACTGGGTGCTGGTGGAGGAGGAGCCTGCGGGTTGCTGTCAAGGGAAGGTATAGAACAGGGAATCTGGGTAGGAGCAGGAACCGCCAAAAACAACTGTATGGTTCATGGTCTCTCACTTAACACCACCGCCTGGACCTAGTGATGCATTTAATGACAGAACTCTGAATGCAGCTCCTTCACACCTCCTTTTGCACTTAAACCAGGAAGTCCCTAGTTAACCAGAGTATCCCATTTTCCCAGAATGGAAGAAACTCTGATCAGCAGCTTTGGAACAAGCCCAGGATCATAAAGTACAGTTTATGGCAGAGTGCCTTTTAGTTATAGCACTTGGTTCTCGTGCATTTGGGAGCCAGAGCTTCCAGGCAGGTTTGTCATGTTAACTAAAAACAAAATAATATCTAAGAAGGGAGGCTGCAGGGTTGCAAAATCGGAAGCATGAAAAGGAGCCAATACAGTGAGCTAAAGAGCACACGGTTGTACTTGATGAAGCTATAATTTTAATCTTCAAACTTCATGATCAGACCAGAAAGATTTATGTTGCAAGAAAGGACAATAAATTAGTCTTTTCCTCCCCCCACGTCCCCCGTGTCATCCCTGCATGTTCCACTCATTTGAATTTAGACATGGTTGTCTAAATGTTTCCCTCTTAAACTCCAGAAACAAGGTTCCCATGCCCAGATTCTCTCACTTTGGTAAAACTGGTCTAAACTACCAATAATGTGTTTTCTTGGGGGTTGTCCACACTTAATTTTTGCTCTGCTTTTTCCAGGCAGCGGGAAAGAGCCCTGTGTTTAAGCTTTATTTCCCACTTTCCCTGCGAAAAATCCGCTCTTTAGCATTCATTTGGAACAAATGTCAGTTTGGCTTTTTCATGGATTGCCGCTTGTTCCAGGGTTTTCATGGGGAAAGATCCAGAGCACAAAAAGGGAGGGACTTGGACACAAAGCTTTAAAGTGTGGACCCTGCCTGGAAAGAGAGGGGCAAAGGGGAAAGTGTAGAGAAGCTCTCAGGTCGGCCCAAGTGGATTTTGACGTTTCAATAGCACATGGATGGGTAACTTTTTCAGTCTTAACAGGTGGGAGACTCAGATCTGCCATGATCATGAATTTATTGCTTCCTCTGTGCATCTTGTTTGGGTGGGGCAGTGGGTGGAAGGTGCCTTCCCGATGCAAAACAAGATGATGTTCCTAGCCCCTTATTGCAGAAACCTCTGGGTTTTCCTTATATTTTGTGGTGAGAAGGATGTTGGTGCTGCCTTGATTGAGGTGAAAAGATAGGCCAGGCCAAAAGTATTCATTGGCCAGCTAGGAGAGATGCCAGGAAAAATTAGAGGGTTGCACTGAAGGCCTCTCTCACCAAGGCTAATGCTGCTGATCCAACAGGCACTCCTGAGGAAATGACCAGACTAAAAGGTTTACCAGGCAAACGTCATTCTGTTCAAGGGGTGTTTCGTGAAAGGCCTTAACAAACCCACAGTCCGGGGCAAGACAAAGAGAGCTGAGCTGTGCAAAAAATAAATTATGACATGGGCCATTGTGGAATGAAGAATTAGAAGCAATTGATGGCCTTGTGAAGGGAAGGGATGTGGTGGACTCAATGGGGCTGCAGGGATTGGATATGAGGAGTCTTGGTGTGGTGGCGATGGGATGGGGAGGGAGCCATATTCTTCTGACAGATCATCCTTTCTCCCCTCAGGCTGGTATGCGAACTGGAGCCATCGCTCTTGCCTGACCCTCCCCCCGGGCCTGTGGAGCTGTGCGTAGGCGATTGCAGTGCTGACTACCGGACCCAGTCAGATACTCCCTTCACTTTTGTGGTAATCAGGGTGGGGGTTAGGGCTCAATAGGCATATTTAGCTTATGTGATAAGCAATGGAGTACATGGTAGAAGTCTTGCTTGTAAACTGTGGGCAGGTTTATTTGTGGGAAAGGGTGTTTTCTGAGCCCCAGACCCAAAAGGTAGTCTGGTTCTGGAAGGGGTTTCCATGTTTAATCAGCTTGAGGGAAGGAGGAGAATGTCCGTGAAGTGTATCTTCATTATTGATTTCCACCTGTTTCCTCATGTAGACCCCCAGTTTTCATGGGGTATACCCAGAACGAGGTCCTGCCTCAGGCGGGACGAAAATCAGCCTCCTGGGAACGCATCTGGATGCTGGGAGCAATGTCAGTGTTGTGATCCGGGGAGCACCATGTCAGCTGATAAGGTATTGTTTGGGATGCCATTCAGGTTTCAGTGGAGTTGGCTGGGAACTCTTGGACAGGCTCAATATTAAATTGGGTTTGGGTGGGGGAAGGAATTGGGTGGAATTCAGCATTGCGCTGAGGTGAATGTCCATTCAGGACAAGCATTGCAGCAGGCGGAACAATGCCCCCCCCCATCTCTTTCCCCATGCTCTGTTCTGGGAGTCGACCTGACATCCCCTCCAAGCCTTTTTTTGGGGGGGGCACAAGTGGAGGAGAGGAGGGGAAAGCTCTTGCTGTGCAAGCAGAAGCCCTTGGGCTGAAAGGACTCTTTAGGTCGGCGGTTACCAGTCGGTAGTCTGCAGACCCCAGAGGTCTGTTTCACCCATGCAGGGGCTCCCTGGCACCATGGGCAAGGGCGCAAAACTGCCTAGAAAGCACCGGGCAAGTGGAAATCTGCTTGGACCCATGCTTTCTAGATACAGGACAAGCACAAATCTGGATGATCCCTAGGCCCGTTTCTTTTTTGCACAGCAGCTCCTTGGTATGTAGAAGCTATGAACCGAGAGTCAGCATGGTGCAGCAGGCAGAGTATCAGGCCAGAATTGAGGAGACACGGGTTCAAATCCCCACTCAGACATGAAGCTCCTAGACCCTGTTAACTGCCTTTCAGTTGAATCTACCTCAGAACAAAATAGGGTGGTGATAGTGGTGGGGAGAATCAGGTGTGCTGCCCTAGAGCAGCATAAAAATGAAACAAGTCCACGGCCTGAGACCTAAGGTGACCAGGCCCAGAGGAGGGAAGCTCTGTGTTAACGTGGGTGAAGGGAAAGTGGAAGGTGTTGAATGATGGGTTGCGGGGGAAGCATAATTTTGAGGTCAGATTATTTGTGAGGAGGCTGTGTTTGTTTCTTCAAGGGCAGTAACTCTAACTTTCCCTCTCCCAAGGCGTAGCGCAGGGGAGATTGTCTGCCTGTCTCCCCCCTCAGCCCTAGGTCCAGGCCTTGCTGAGCTCAGCCTTCGTATTGACCGTGCTAACATCAGCACCAACGGCACAGTCTCCTTCCGCTACAGCCCTGACCCGGTTGTCACAGGGATAGAGCCTGCCTGGAGCATTGCCAAGTAAGTGATGAGCCTGTGACAGCTCTAAGCTTCTTTACTAAGCATCTCTCATTCCCATGGGACGGTGCCCAGGCCCCAAATCAGTAGATGGGAGTAACTGAGGAAATAAGGCTCCCCCCACTTCCCCATGACTGCTGCTTAGTGGGGGGGGCCCTGATGCTTCCCCATCCCCTCATGACTCAGAGAGGAAAATTGGGGGCTGCCCTCCATCCTCCTCATTTAAATTTTTTTACTTCAGACACTTCTGCTTTGTCTCGTTTATTCAATCTGTCTCCCATCTCAATGTTTCTCAAACTATGGTTCCCAGCTGTTGTTGAACTACAACTCCCATCATCCCTAGCTAGCAGGAACAGTGGTCAGGGATGATGGGAGTTGTAGTCCAAGTACAGCTGGGGAACCATGTTGGACAAACACAGTCTCATCTTCTAGGCCAGCAATTTGTTTAGATTCCAATAGACAGAAAGATATTTAGACACACATACACGCCTTACCCTATTCCAAGGACAATATTGCAAATACAGGCATTCCCCCACTAGGGCTGGATGATACCTGGTTTTCAACATTGTGATATATCACCAGCTAAACACCACAATTTAGTGATACATCATGATTTTTGAAACTTAGAACTATGTAGGGGGCTGAAGATTGGGTGAATGAGCAGTCTGTGGAGATCATGCATGTTGGAGGGGTGCAGATCGGGTGTGTGGCTGGGCAAAGGAACATGGAGATAGAAGCATGGAGATCAGGCTTGCAGGAAACAAGTCAGGCATACACACACAGAGAAGGGAGCAAGGGAGGAAAGAGGCTTGAACAACACAGGGCAATAGGGTTGGTTTTTTTACTTTGTGGTGTTGGGAGGGAAGTCAGTAACTCTGCATCAGTGGCTTCACAAAACCATGCTTTCTCCCAGCTGCTTCCAGGCAAACCCACATCGAACACTCACACAAACTGTGATTCATGATGCATTGCCATGTCAATTATTTTTAGACAGTTATTGTGATGTGATCTAGAAACCGGTATTGGACGATATATCAGTATATAGCCCTGCCCTACCAGCTACATACGCGTGACTGAGTCACACACAACCGTGTATATGTGTGGTGCTGGGAAATAAATAGATTCAAACCAGGAAATGGCAGGAGAGAGCTGGAGAGTCATCGTGGCTCATGAGGAAATCCTCCTAGTAGCCCAAAGAGGATGTCAGTGAGGGCGGAGGAAGCCCCAAAGAGACCAGAGGCACAGTGGGGCTTTGTTTAAGCTGCTCAGCCTCCCTGCCTAATAGCTGATGCATGGGGTAGCGCAGCAGCCGCCACCGCCACTTACCCAGGTGTCTTCCCAGCTGGTCCCAGGGCTTCAATTCTAGCTGGAGAAAGTTGTGTGGAGAGAGAGCTGGAGTACAGGAAAAAACAGATGTTTCAAGGCTTTTTAGAGGGTGCTCCCCACTCACACAATCTTCACTTATGGGGGGGCAGAACTTAACCGCCACGTAAGTGGGGGGACGCCTGTACTAAAAAAAATTATTCCTGTACTATAGACGTATCTTCCAAATTAAAAAGCATGGAGAGGACAACATTTACAGGCAGTGGGGTTGAGCTGAAAAGAGATACTGATTTATTAGTATATATGTATGCATGTTTTTAATTTTGTGAACAAGAGGTTGAAGGCAATTTGTATCCTACTCTTCCACCCAAAGGAGCCAAGGGTTGCAAGCAACAAGCAAAAAAGCAATTCCAATTCAGATGCAGACTGGGAAAGAGCTCTACCTAAAAGGCACATACAGATCTGTGTGCACATAAGCATATCCCTGATTTGGGGGAGTATTAGTACTTTTCACACCATCTAGAAACATGAATGCTCACATCAAGGCCAGGGGTGCCAACTTGAATAAAATATGGGGGGTGGGACACAGGTAAACCCTGTTCTGCATAGTCTATCACATGACACATCACACACCATTTGAATGGCAATGTCCCTCAACTTTGGGGGGACCACCTCAAATATCATATTGGGAGGGCCAAAGGGACCTCAGCCCCTAGGAGTTGACTTCTATGCTCAAGGCTAATGGTAAATACTGGGGAAATCGAGTTTTGGAAAGGGAGGGGGAGCGCACACATAGGGAGCGCACTAGCTTTGATCCTGTGTGAACTTTCTTTGGCTCATTTGCATAGGACAGCATCTGTGACATTCTGAGCATACCTAGTCTTCTCTATGCAACTGTATCCCAGGTCTCCTTGCCATTGCCGCACCCCTGGTGGGTGCCATTATGAGAATGGGGTCTTACCAAAGTCACAAATTTCCCTTTCTTTGGCAAGGTCTTCTCTTTATCGTCTGCACCACCACAGTGTTTGTGGGCTGAATCCATTTACCTCCCCCTCTGTCTTTTCTTACCCTCACCCTACAGTGGTAGTACCAGTCTCACAGTGAGTGGGACCCACCTGCTGACAATCCAGGAGCCCCGTGTTCGAGCTGCCTATGGGGGAATAGAAACCATCAATGTGAGTCTTCTGTGGAGCGGGCTAAACTGATGCAGACTGAGTGTGCAGCAAAAAGAAAGGCAATTGACAGACATAGAGGAGAGAGGGAGGGGGAGAGAGAGATGGGATTTGCACCGTCAGGTTAGCTACTCTGCTCTAAGAAACAATATACCACTAACCCATATTGTGTATCAACCAGTACTATCACTTGGCTTAAAACATGTTTGTTGATCTACGGATCAGTCCTCCATACCCAGGAGTTCAAGAGCAGAATGTCCACTGCACCTGTAGTTCTTAACGTCAAACTTTTGCCGGGTTTTCTCCTGCACTTTTAAGCTGTCCATCTTGTGTGCATTTAATTTGTGTGATTGTAGCTGGCCGGCCGCCAAGCGTGTAAACCTGTGATTGCATAAGTTGAATGCACACAAGTTGTGAGTTGACTGTATATGAACTACTCACTGCACATTCTCCCTCCACCGTCTGAGAGAAGGTCTGTAGCTTAAGGAACTATTCAGACATATGATCTCCCACTTTCATTCTGGATGGTGGATTTCAGAAGGAAACTCCATCATGTGATATATTTTTTCTTAATCGTGTATTTCCACTCCCAAGACTCTGTAAGTAAAAACCATAAAATGTAAACCATAAAATTGTAAGTAAAACCATGAAATGGTTCTTAAACATAACTGTCTCTGTCTTGAATCCAAGATAAAGATTAGGAGGCCCAAAGCATTCTGGGAGGGAGGGAACAGTCCTCCCTTCCAAGCCCTTAAAAGGCAACATATTTTTTGAGAGCTAATTGTGAAAGCCAAGACTCTGCATGTCAGAAGTAAGGACTGCTGGTCTTTAAGACAGCAGAGTAGGTATGTGCGGTTGGTGTTGAAAGTCAGAAGCCAAGTGTAGCGGATTATTCTTTGTTCCCCCTCAGTTGTGGGGTGTCTGTTTTTCCTTCCTTGCAGAGTTGTCAGGTGCTGAATGACTCGGTGATGTTGTGCAAAGCCCCTGGCATCATACCTGGGGAGCAGGCCCTGCCCCTTGCAGGTGCTCACCCTGACGAGTTTGGCTTCCTCTTGGATGATGTGGCAGCCGCACGTACCTTGAACCGCTCAGCCTTCACCTACTACCCTGACCCCAGCTTTGAGCTGTTTGGTCCCAGCGGCATCCTGGAGATTAAGCCTGGATCCCATGTAGTCCTCAAGGTACTGAAGCAGTTTGTGTCGGGGCTTTTAAAACGTTAATGGTTGAAAACCTCAAGCCAATAAAATGATAGCCAGCTCAAAGCCTACTGAAAGGAAAAACCATGACAGAATTATTTTGTCCAGCATGATAATGGCTTTTTCCCCTTTTGGGTAGAGATAAGCATTCCAAAAAAGAAAGGGGTTGTGGCATTCAAATACAGAATTCGATCTGAAATTGAGAATTTAGTTTTCTTTCATATATGTTTTAAAAACTTTTTTCTAGACCTTATGACAGCAAAGTAGGTGTGAGTAAATATAGGCCTTGTTTGGTGAAATCTGGTTGAGGTAGTCTGAGGAGGATTCCCAATGATTAAGGAATTTAGTTTTAGATCCTTGCCTTTCTCCATGGATAAGAGAAATATACAATTTTGCATGTTCTTCTGCTGGCTGCAGAGAATGAATGTGCTTTTTGGTGCTGTGCTGAATGGCCTTTGTGCCGAGTGGGTACCCAATTTGCACTTGGAGAGTCCTGGGCTTGGACGCAAGACACTGTGTCATCTCCAAGCCTAGATTCAGGATCCTGTGACAGAATTCTCCTGTATCTTCTCTCATATTCCTGTGTCTTTCAGGGCAGGAACCTGATCCCAGCAGTATCGGGCAGCACACGACTCAACTATACAGTACTAATCGGCGGAGAGCCCTGCATCCTGACTGTTTCAGAGACCCAACTGCTGTGTGACTCACCAAGCCAAACCGGGGAGCAGCCAGTTACGGTACACATATTCATTGGAAGTCAGGGAGGGGAGCGGGGATGTAGAGCAGATGGGATCAGTCTGCCCATTCCAGGGAGAGCTGCCAATGCTATGGACATGTAAGGGGTTGTCCAGTGAGTGATTTGTCCTGGTGATGTGACATAGTAGTATGCAAGTGTTAGCATGAGGAATGTCAGCCCCGCCCCGCCCCGGCAAGTGTAGGTACACAGCTGGTGGGTGGGCCTGCCCAACCGTGTGGACCAACTAAAAGGAAAAAAATTGCAGAACAGAACACCCCATACATCTAGGTTGAAGAGTGTGGGATATGCTGGGGTTCTCTCACCAAATGGTACTTACCCCACACCTGGATCTTGGCATCTAGGAATTCTCCTTTTCTACCTATTTTTTTTCCCTTGCCACCAACAAAGAGGTCAACAGTGTTCCAAGAACAAGTCCTGATGTCCAAAAAGATATGCCCTAAGTGCATTTGAGGGATGTTCCCCTGAGCTAAGCTGCTGGACCTCATTGTTTTCAGAGGCAGCACATATCCTGAACAGTAGGTGCCAGCTAGTTAAATGTACAAGCTGTTGTGTTAATGATGGTGGACTATATAAATGGGCCCTTGGCCTGATCCAGCAGGGGTGCTTCTCCTGTGTGACCTGGCTTAATCTCTTGCTCTTCTTTTTGTAGATCCTGGTGGGGGGTCTCTCGTTCTCCCCTGGGACCTTACACATTTACCCTGAGACAGCCCTGCCTTTGCCGGCTCTTGTTGGGTTAGGTGCAGGAGGAAGCCTGCTTCTGGGCGCTATCATCGGGGTGCTGGTGGCCTACAAGCGGAAGACGCGGGATGCTGACCGTACTCTGAAGCGGTTGCAGCTGCAGATGGACAACTTGGAGTCTCGCGTGGCCCTGGAGTGCAAGGAAGGTATTTAGGGGGCTGGGAAATAAAGGGACGTGAATGTAGGGGACAGTAACATTGCCTTTTGGGCCCAAGGTTGGTAGTTGTTGCTTGAACGTGTTAATGTAATCTTTGGCATCTCCTCTCTTAGGAGGTGACTGATACCAATGTAGGTCTTTGGGTGCAAAGGTGCCTTCTCTAGTTGTTATCTGTAGCCTCCAACATGGACTGCGGAAGTCCAGCTCCCTCTGGGCACTATGTATGGAATAGTTCCTTTTGTAGATTGGAAAGATGTGCAGCCGTTATGGGCTCCATATTCTTTTCACAGCAAATAGTTTGTGGCAGTCGCCAGCTCCTGTAACACTGCGACAAGCTCAGCAGAGTGGGATGGCTGCATCAGACAGCTAATTCTGGGTGTCATGAAGGGACAGGAAACCAGGATTTACTGAAGGTATTTCTGATAGTATCTCCACTCGCAAGGAGAGATGCTTGTGGGATTTTCTGTCTCGTTTGCCACAATAACTTAGCCAGCTTTAAGCTGGCCATGATTGGGGGTGGGGTTTGCTGTTCTGCTTTAGGTAGCAAAAGTCTTTGCTTGTAGGTTTATCCCACAACCATCCCTATTTTGTTCCCATTTTGTGAAATAGTTGAGTGTTGGGAGTTTTTTTGTTAATGTATCAACGCACAGAAGATTTGTTTAGGTTTCAGCCCCTCCTTGGGCGTCTCGAAATTAAATCTCTGGTGTTTCTCCGGGGGTGGCTGGGCAAGAAGGGCAGAGAAGGTCCACCTAAACTCTAGATGGCAAAGTCGTGCATAGGTACAAAATGCCAAGGTACCCCACCCCACCCCGTTTTCCTGCTACTGCACACCATGACTACCTGTCCCAATAGACATACATTCCCTGCTTTAGAAAACAGTTTAGAACAAAGAGCAGAAAGAGGACAACCTTCAGCAATAAGTGTGGCAGAGTGCAGTCATCCTAGGCAGTTATTTCTGGTGTAAAAAAATCCACAAAGGCATCCCTTTGTGTGAAACGTTGAGAGGGTTGTGCTTGATACAGCTTGGTGGGCTCAGAGAACAGGCACTTGCCATGTATGGTATTTTATGAAAAATGTGGCAGCTTCTGGAGAACCCTAGGAACCCAGGTGTCTTTAAATTATTGGCTCCCTTAGGTTTCAAAAGCCTAGGGGTGGGTTTTTTCTGGGGGGGGGGGGTTTACAGTGGAGAAGGTAACCCGTTATGCATGGTCTCCAACACTTTTGACCACCTTCCACCTTCTTCAGCTTTTGCTGAGCTGCAGACAGACATTAACGAGCTGACAAACAACATGGATGGTGTGAAGATCCCTTTCCTGGACTATCGGACCTATGCAAGGCGTGTGCTTTTTCCAGGGGTGGATGAGCACCCAGCGCTGCAGGAGACCAGTGTAAGTTGCAAGGCAGGGGGGGGGGGGAGAGACAGGGACCTGGCAAAGGCCTTACAGCTGGCAGAAAAGGGAGATCAGAAGCTAGTGTTTTGTGGTCTCCAGCTGACACGAACCAAGTCATGGAGGAATCACGCAAGTCCACGGTGGTGGTGGGGTTCTTGGCCTTCTAGCTTTTGGGTGCAATTCCCTCCCCTGCCCCACTTTGGTATTTCCTCCATTGAGGTACATGTTCTTGAACTACTTGTTTGGCCTCGCTTAGACAAATTAATGAAGGATAGGCTATCAATGGCTACTAACCACAATGTCTATGTTCTGCCTTATCAATTGGAAGCAGGTGTGCCTGGGTTGCTGGGAATCAGTCACAAGTGGGCAGAGTGCAGTTGCACTCGTGTCATGCCTCTGGCCTTCCTTATAGGCACCCGGTTGACCATTGTGAGACCAGGATGCTGTACTACGATGGACCCTTTGGCCTGATCCAGCAAGGGTCTACTGCCTGTCAGCCCCCAAAGGCACCTGTCTCATTGCTGTTGGAAACAAGAAACTGGTCTAGATGGGTCCTTGGTCTGATCTAGCAGCAAAGGATGTTCCTATTCTTTTAATGCTCTTATGCAGAAGAGACATGTGTGGTCAACAGCGCAGAAGACAACACTCCACTCTCAGTTGCCATCTTGTGAGCAGCAGCATCTCAAAGACATGTGCAAAGTTGCAGGACCCTCCATGGGAATGTTTTTAATGTGCATGACCATTTTCCAAGTGTCCTGGCTAGCTTAAGGGGTGAGTCTCTCTCGCTTCTCTTGCCCTCTACAGACGCCGCCGAGCACAGAGAAGGGCCTCCGCCTCTTTGGGCAGCTTCTGCACACGCGGCCGTTCCTGTTGACCTTCATCCACACCCTGGAGGGCCAGCGTGGCTTCTCCATGCGGGACCGGGGGGCTGTCGCTTCCCTGACGATGGTGGCCCTGCAGGGCAGGCTTGACTATGCTACTGGTGTGCTGAAGCAACTGCTGGCAGATCTCATTGAAAAGAACCTGCAAAACCGTGCACACCCCAAGCTCTTGCTCCGCCGGTGAGAGGCCTTCTTTGCTCCTCACCACCACTTGATGCCATAAGCCTTTAACCCTCACACTGCCACCAAACAAGTGCCATAACACCCTCGATTGCCTCCCCATATTCTAAACAAGAGATTGCCACACCCCCTTAAGGCTGGGAGACACGTATCAGCATCGTGTTGGTACAGTCAGCTGCCGCCGGCATTTGTCCCTCTGCAGCACTTCCACACAGAGCTGCTATGGGTCCTCAGCCCCTGCTAGTCATGCCATATGTTCCACCTCTTAACATGCAAAGTCCTCCTTGCTACTTCTGTGCTCCTCCCTGTTGTAATTCCCCCACCATCTTTCCAGTTTGGTGGACTGAATTGATGCTGTGTCTCTCTTCCTTCCTTCCAAATGTGCCTGTAATCCCAGGGGCCGGGGGTAGCAGCATCCAATTTGTTGGAGTGAACATTGTTGGGGCATAGGGGGGGCAAGTTTCTAGTCCCTGTGACATGGCAAAGGGATTCCCAGATCTATGCATATTTCTCTTCACAGCTGTCAACCCTCCCTGCTGTGGGCATTGAGGATTCCCTCTGCCTCCGACACGTGGGGAACTCAGCTGTCTGTGCTCTCTCTTTTTCTGTTTTCCCAGGACGGAGTCCGTAGCTGAGAAAATGTTGACAAATTGGTTTACTTTCCTACTGCACAGGTTCCTGAAGGTGAGAGTGCATGCAAGAGAAAGATAGTGGGGAGGGCAGGGGGAGAGAGAGAGACAAGAGAGAAGTGAGAGCGATGGAACGGGGCCTCTGACATCTGGGTCCTAGCCCTTATTCTGGCAGAGAGCAGGAATCTAAAGGGGGCTGAGGGAAACTAGAGGCCAAAGATCCAGAATTTGCTACCCACCGTCTTTGTCCTGGGTATAGGGAGTTGCGAATGAGAGATCTGTGGTTAGGGAAGGAAATGTTTTGCATGCATAAGCTTCCATGTCCAATCCCTAGGATCTGCAGTTTGAAAAATGACCAGGTAGCAGAGGATGGCGGCAGTGGCTGGTCCATTAGGCCAAGCAGGATGCATCCCCACCACCCTTGGTTGGCCCTGCTGCCTGCCCTACAACTGGTCGAGGAGTGTGGGGCCCTGCCTGCCACCTCCTTATTCAGCAGGGAGGAGGAATGGGAGTGAGGAGGAACTCGAATGTGCCGGCTCTGCCTCTCACTGGCTGTGGTTGCATCTGTCACTGCCCATCATAGCTGTCAACCTTTCCCTTTTTTTGCGGGAAATTCCCTTATTATAGCATTGGGAAACAGCAGGTGACAGCTATGCTGCCTATGCCTACTGCTGGGCTCCCTGCCTTCTGAATGATGAGCACCTTTCTGCTGCCAAAGTAGATGGATAATAATCTAACCTGGGATAAGGGAGTTTCCTGTGTTCCTTGCCTATGAACCTCTCTCTTCTTCCCCACCCCCAGGAATGTGCTGGGGAGCCGCTATTTATGCTTTTCTGTGCCATCAAGCAGCAGATGGAGAAAGGACCCATCGATTCCATCACAGGCGAGGCTCGCTACTCGCTGAGCGAGGACAAGCTCATTCGCCAGCAAATAGATTACAAGACCTTGGTGAGGATGCTGGGGGCTGTGCTACGCGCCTTCGTAGTCTGGGGAGATAACAGTTTAGTTCGCCCTGTGAAGGGGGGGGGGCGGGTTGCTGTTGCGTAGGCCATTCTGGCTTGCAGTCTTGGTGGTTTAGAAGAGGACTCCAGGCCACCAGATTTGAAGAGATAAGCAGCAGCCTAACATTTTAATGGCAGGAGACATAACTTTATGGGGCTGGCCTACTTAAGCCTCAAATGGGGCTGCCTTAAAGGAAGAAGGGAATGGAATGGAAGTTCCGCAAAGTTCCATAGAACTGGGGAGAGGAACAGGGAAGGGTGAGATTAGCTCAGCTATGCCAAAGACTGCTGTCTGCCTGTGTGGTGCATGCTGGACTTTGGCTAAGGTGAGGCACTAGGTTCTGCTTACAGGCAGCTGGGGGTGGGGGCAAAACAGGGCTCGAGTCCAACTTTACAGTTGTATGTAGGAATAAAGTTTGGTTTGTTTGTTTTTTACTTTTGGTTGACTGCAAAAAGAATTGGCCTTCCCCTGTTTCCATCCTGGCGTAGATTAGGCAACTTGCTCTTGTACCTCCATGTTAGTTTGGCAATAAAAAGGTTTTCAAAATGTCTCCAAGTTCATACACCGGACTGACCCCAAATACAGCAATGCTGGAACTGCAGTTGCTCACAAATGGTAGTTGGGGATGTGAGGAATGACCAGAGCTGAAAAACTGTCTAGGTATGACCCTGGGCGCATGTAACTAGGGGTGCATGAGCCTTGAAACTGTGACGATTACAACGTTAGCAGGTTTTTTTCTCTGCTCCCAGACTCTGTTATGTACCCCCCCTGAGCCCCCTGGGGGTCCTGCCGTGCCTGTCAAGGTATTAAACTGTGACTCAGTGACGCAAGTGAAAGAGAAGCTGCTGGACGCTGTGTACCGTGGGGTGCCCTATTCCCAACGCCCACGTGCTGAAGACATGGAGCTGGGTATGAAGGCAGGAACGTGGGAGAAAGGTGGGGCTGGGAGCATGGACTGGACACCTTGGTTATCGGCCACTGGGCTTAAGCTAGGGGTGGAGAACCTTGGTTCCAGTAGATTATCCTTAAGCCACAGGCCATGCTGACTGGGGCTGATGGGAATTTCAGTAACAACAACATCTGGAGGGCCACAGTCTCCCCATCCCTGGCTTAAGTTGTAACAAAATAGGGGGGAGCCTGGGAGAGATAATACCAAGCCACCTCTCTCCTCATTGACCTTCTTTTTCACCCCAGAATGGTGTCAAGGCAGTGGGGGGCGAACCATTCTGCAGGATGAGGATGCCACAAGCAAGATTGAAGGAGACTGGAAACGGCTCAATACACTTGGGCATTATCAGGTAACCGGTTTCCCTTCCACCCAGCTCAGGGCCAGATGAACTACCCTGAATTCCTAATATGTTTGCCATAGCCTGGGGGAAATGGGGAAACGCGGTAGTGTTTGGGAGCAAGCAGCTTCCGAGCAGTACAAGGCATGAAGGCTGTTCTATATTCCTTAGGAATATTTCCGGCAGGAATCAGGAAATAAACAATGCTTTGCACGCCATAGAAGATTTGAGGAGTGGAATAGAGTAGGTTGCGGGGGGGTGGGGTGGAAGAGGGGGCCATGCATGTGAGTGCCTTGACCAAGCAAAGAACACTGGATTACCTCAAGAATACAACTCGAGGAGTCATACTGTTTGGAAGCTTCAGTGACAAACTGTATTCTGGGGGATTATCCCAGCTCTCTTCTTGTGTGCTGAGGTAGAAAGAAGCCGATTGTAGCATAATGGCTTAAGACTTCAAGGCAGGAAGATCCCTGTTCAAATCTCGTCTCCATCATGAATTCACTACGTTGGCCGCTTAAGCCAAGCCACTGTTCTCTCAGGTTCACAAACACATATGCTTGCACACACTCCCATAAAATATTAATATTGACCTACTTTACAAGGCTGTTACTAAGAGAATGCAGGCAAAATGCATTGAAAATTGTAAATGTGGTATTATTATTATTATTATTATTATTATTATTATTATTATTATTATTATTTTATTATTTTATGTCAATTTCTTTCTCTTCCCCCCCCTTTTAACCCCATCTTTACCTGTCCCACCCCTGCCATTCAATGTGCAGGTAGCAGATGGCTCTGCAGTGGCGCTGGTTCCTAGGCAGGCATCAGGCTACAATATAGCCAGCTCTTTCACTTTCACCCACTCGCTGAGCCGCTATGGTAAGGAATGACACATCCTGGTGAACACTCCCCTTTCCTTCTAATGCTTGGCTGCACTAAGTGACCAATGGCTCCTGCCTTTCTCTCTTTGACAAGGTAACACAATGTTGTGCAAAGTTATGCTGCGTTTTTTGGGTGGCAGTGGGGTCAAATTCAGCTCTCTCCCCCCCCCATTGCCACTAAAGTTTGAGAGGATGAAAATGCATCTTCCATCCTTCTGTACACTCTACACAAGAATCTTCAACCTTTTGTCCCCCCCCCCCGCCCCCCCCCCCAAATTAATTCTGTGCTCAGACAATCCATATTTTGGATTCTTCAGTCTATATAATTTATGCAAATTTACATACTTCTTCCATTTTTCCTAATTTCTCATTGTTAGCCATGGGTTTAGTCACTGCCCTCAACCACTGGAACTCTTATTCAGCCACACTTGCTCTATATAATTATTATTAAAAGCTGATGCTGAATTCTGCACATCGTGTTGCCTGTTTTGTGCTTCCTCTCCATTCCTGCTGAAATCACAGCACATGCACAGGTCCACGGAGCTGGAATTAATGCACACAGGGGTGCTGTGTCCTTGGCCTTGTTCTCAGAGTCCATAGAGCTGGTCACAGCTCTTTCCTGACCTGTTGGCTCTTTTGCAATGCCATCTGTCAGTGGTTCACCTGAGCCCTCCTAAGCTGAGAATGCAACCTTGTGCGGGTAGCATTTTTCTGCTGTCCATCTATGTGACCTGGTTCCTTGCTGTGTGCAGCGTGAACTGGAGCATAAAAAATCTGTCCTTCACAAGTGAAGTGTCCTTTCTTACTGTGTGACACAGCAAGCCTCTGGCCTTTTGTGGCTTGCCCTATTGTCACCTAAGCCGCTTTGAAGGAGGGCTATTGCCACGTCCAAACTTCTTATCCCTAAGCTTTCTTCCAGCACCACCCTGGCCTGGCTGTAATTATGTTTGCTATTCCAAGCCTGGAATGCATGTAATTTTACTGCCACTCCCACTCTGTGGCTTTGTGGTTGGAGGGGGAACGGGGTGTGGTTCACTTGGCCTATGAAGGCTGGTGGTTTTTGGTATTACCAGTGCCTGCTTGGGTGCAGGCGCTCCTTCAGGTGAGCTTCTGGTGTAGAGCAAAGATTGAAAGGAGGTGCATGGGACCCAGGCTCTTGAGGGTTGGGTCTTGAGGACTGACATGGGCAAAGCTCCTAAGAGGTTCTTGCTCACCCCACCCCCATCTTCCACAGAGAGTTTGCTCCGCACCTCCAGCAGTCCAGAGAGCTTGCGCTCACGAGCCCCCATCCTCACTCCGGACCAAGATTCGGGTACCCGCCTCTGGCATTTAGTCAAGAACCATGAGCATCTTGGAGACCCTAAGGAAGGGGAACGAGGGAGCAAGATGGTGTCTGAGATCTACCTCACAAGGCTCCTTGCCACCAAGGTATGTCAGGAAAGGAACTGAATCACTGAAATGGGGGGATTGGCTAGTTTTTAAAACTCCTTGCCCCAAACCAGGCAGGCAGAAGATTCTGCACCAATCTGTAAATCAATCCATGGCAGAATTTTTTCCTTGAAAACTGCCAGGGAAAAGATATTTTTTTTTCGTGCTTAACCTAAAAGTGACTTCCTGTTCCTGTTTTTGTTTTAAAAGAACCTCGTTGCTGCTTGCCCTCATCGCAGTTCTCCCTGATATCCTTTTTAACAATTGAAGAATTATCACTCTGTTTTCCTCTGCCTTGTTGGTATTTTCTCTTTGGTAAATGAAACACATTGAGGTTCTTCTTCCAACCTTTCATTATATAACCTACAGATCTCTGTAGTTCTAGCCTTCAACAAAACCCTATTGGAGCGGGCCCAGGTTAAGAGTGAGGCGAGAGAGGGCACGTGCTCCAGGCAGCAGGTATAGGGGGCCCACAAAACCACCTCCAAAACAGCCATCCGGGCACTTGCTTGACGAGTCCTTGAATTCCAACCATCCACCTCTTCCAATAAGTGAGACGTAGCCAGGAATGCAAGGAGTCACTGAGCGTGTGCTTGAGGGGCAGCTGTGCTATGGCTAGTTGCAGCTTACCCACCACTTCCAGGAGGAGGAGGCTGGCTGTAAAAGGGCCACCTCCTAGCTCACCCCGGGAAGAGAAAGGCAAGGGGCCCAGCGGCAGTGGGATGACACAAGGAGAGTTTCTCCCTTTGTCCTTCCCTGGCTGCTGCTGCCACAGCTCCTTGCCAAATTTTGTAGATCCCACGCTGTCTTGGGAGAAGCATTTCCCTACAGTCCTCTTCATGTTTCTGTCCTTCTTTAGTTTGGAAAAGGACTGTAGCTTAGTGGCACAGCCTCTGCTTTGCATACAAAAGGTCCCAGGTTCAGTCCCCACTAGCATCTCCACATAGGACTGGGAGACCCCTGCCTGAAACCCTGGAGAGCTGCTGCCAGTTAGTGTAAACAACACTGAGCTAGATGGATCCATAGTCTGACTCTGTATAAGGCAGCTTCCTGTGTTCTGACTGCGGTCAACCCTTCATGGAGGTGGTCTGAACTCGTCTCCTGGGGCAGGGCATGCTTTGAACCGCAGGCTGTCTGGATTGCAGGGGTGTGATCATTGGTGCCTCTGGCCCTGGGCCTTTGGCTAACTCACTGCAGCTTCCAGTGTCTGCCAGCTGACATCTAGGCACAGCTCAGATACTTTATGGACATAGCATGTGATGCCACTGTCACCAAAACATTACCCGACAGTGAGGAAGGAGTGCAGAGAATGTGTCATTTGGGGTCTGAATTGTGCGAGATTGTTTGTGTAACGTGGGGTGCGTACGCATGTGATTTTTGTTGGTATTCTACCATTCTGCTATCTGTCTAATCATGTTACTTTAATCCAGTATTTGACCGTAATACATTTAGTAGCATTTTGTGGTGCTGCTCTGGTGTTGTAGCTAAGAGTGAGCTGATACAGTTTTATTGTTGTAATTTAATTTCATTGCTCTGGTTTCCTTTGAAAGGGAGTGGGGTGTTGATATTTTTATGGTAATAAGAAACACTAAGCCAGGAGGTCCTCAGTTCAAATCTTGTCTCCACCATGAATTTATTTAATGGTGTAAGGTAAGTCACTGTCCTCACATCTGCAAAATGGGGATATGTTGTTACAACTTTACAGAGTTATTACAGGGATTATTGAGATAAAGTACAAATACAAATGCCAGTTGTAATTTAACTAAAATTATTTATAGGCCACTTAATTATCAAAATTTCTAAGTGGTAGTAACATTACTATTGTGTACAGGTTCCTTTTAAAACTGGCAATCAGCACCCTCTTATTTATAATAAAAATAAACATGGTGCCTAAGATTTCCATAAGTTGTACCTATGTTAAAAGATAAGAGAGTCGCTGGCTGCAGGCTCACAATTTAATAGACACAAAAGGAAAAGGAATGAGGAGGGAAGAGAAAAGCACTGGAGCAGCTGCTTCTTCGCTGGCCAATTGGTGGGGCCAAGTTGTCTCTTTTTCCTGGGAGCCAGAAGGTGCAACCTCCAAATGACCCTTGTTCCCCTGGCTTGTGTTAGAGGGCAGAGGGTGCTTCCCTTCAGCTCTGCATGTCTGCTTCCATAATTTTTATTTTAAAAATACTTTCATTCAGATTTTGTTACAGGTTGCAACAAAAAATAATACTCAGAATGAAGAACAGAAAGAGGCAAATAATAATTTTCCCCCTAGCAATGACTGTATCAGCAATACATCATCTGCTCACATTACTGTATAATAATAGTTGCCTTGAACAGTCTTTCAAATACAGGCAGCGACCATTTTAGGCGCATCTACACAATGCACGATTGTTGAAGCGTTGGGTCCTTTTGGACCTGGAAGAGGGAAGAACGGGGGTGGAGTGGGGGGGCAGAATGGGGCAGGGCGGACGGGGCTCGGCACATGGGAGCTGGGAACAGAACCCTGGCGCAAAATGGTCGTTGCCTGTATCTCTTAAAGCTTATCCATTCTGCAAATGAGATTGGTGTCAAGCTGCCAATTGAATGGTCCCCTCAAGAGAAGCGGCAACCATTTAAACTCATGTAAAACTGGCCTACAATGAAGTATAGATGTGCCCTTATTGAAACGGTGTCCCAAATCAAGAATACTATGGCAGAGATGATTAGGAAGGCTACTGCAGTAGGAGAGTTCAAGATAATCCGGGACAGTGTCTGGAGCAGAATAGTTGGGTGTCCTTGTGAATATTATGTATGCAGATGCAAGATGGAAGGGTGGTGCTGTTTTCCGTGGGAGTGCTGCCCATGATCTCCAAATGTTTGCAGTTGTTCTCTCCATCCATCCAAAATGTTTCCCAGAAAATTTTCTCTTCTGCTTCTTCAGGGCACATTGCAGAAGTTTGTAGACGACCTGTTTGAGACTGTGTTCAGCACAGCACACCGGGCCAGTGCACTCCCCCTGCCCATCAAATACATGTTTGACTTCCTGGACGAGCAGGCAGAGCGAAGGCAGATTGGGGACCCTGACGTGCGACATACCTGGAAAAGCAACTGGTGAGACCTTTGGCCTTTTGGCCACCAGCCAGTACCCTGAAGTAATTCTTCTTCTTTCTTCTTTGGTGAACACTTGTAGCCAAGTAAGATTGTCTTCCATGAATATGGTCTTAACAGCGAGACTGTAAGTGACTTTGGAGGCCCATTCTGGATCCGCACATCCTTCCACAGTGGGGACATAGGGCGTTGATCATGTTGAGGATTTGCCAAATGTGCCTTCCTCTTAGCTCATTTTTCTCTTTCTTCCTGAGTTCATGCCTCTTCAAACTCCATGATACCTTTGGCAGAGGCTGTTCTCCTGTTGGAGCCCTCTCTGGCCAGTGTTTCCCACTTGTCGGTAATGGTAGGGAGCCTGCAGCCGGTATGCCTATCCTGGCTGTGGGTAACTGACAGCTGGCATGTCATATTTAAGCAGACAGGGAAAGATTTTTTAGCCCTAAGGAATCTTTGCACAGCTACTACCAGATTGGCTTTGTGTATTTTTCTTCTCCTCACCCTGGTTTTTCCCTCCAGGTGCTGTGCTTGGACTTGGGGCTCCTTGTCTTTGGGCTTTGCTCTCAGCCAGCCTTCAGCCATTCATTTTTCCAGGCTCTGTCCTACCCTACCTTGCTTGAACAAATCATCTTTAGGAAGAAATTTTCACCCCAAGGAATCCAGTGCTCATGACCCCTAAGTGTTTGATGCCAGCCAACTCTCCCCCACCTCCCATGACCCCATGGACTTTGCTAATCCTCCATTCTTCTACTTCAGGGATTGTCAGGGACTGGCAGGACACTGATGAGTGTGCACCAAGGGAACAGGGGCTGGAGTGTGGCTCAGGAGGGGGGTGGGGTCAGTGGTTTGTGGGGACCTGTTCCAGCCAGGAGGCAAGAATCAGAGGTAGGGGAAGCTTCAGAGATGGAGGAAGAAGAGGAAGAGGCAGGCCAGGAAAGTGAAGGGCCGGGTGCTTCCCCACCCTCTCATGCACCACCATCTCCTAGAACCAGGAGATAATTTAAGCTGCAGAGGAAGTTTTCATGCAGATGTAGTCTCCAGCTACATTTGCACAGCCTGTCAGGGGAAGGTACATAAATGGGTGGAGGGGGAATGGTCCCCCATTGCTGCAACTGCTCCCTAGAGCACGGGCCTGGCAATAGCTGCCTAGATGCTAGATTGGTGTGCCTATTTATTCTACAGAGCTGTAGAAATGACTCTGTACCTTTGACAACAAAGAGTTAACTCTCTGGCATGTGCACTCCTTTGGCTGGGGAGCACCCTGGACCGGGATGGAGGAAGCCCCCGATGACTCTCAGCTATGGGATGTTACCTTCCTGGAGCACAGTCTGGCAAACAAGAAGTGCTGTCTCCAGGAAACGGGCTGAGTTCCATGGAGAATCGTGGCTTAGCAGTCCTTTAAAGGGGCAGTATCCAGTTCACTTGCTCCATTGCACAAGAATAACAGTGGAGTGCCCCTGCACCCTACACTCTCCCAAATCTGCTCCAGAGCTTTGAGGAAACCCCAGACCAATTGGGTCTAGTGGTGAATGTTCTGTTGTGCAAGCAGAAATCCTTGCACTGACAGAGCTTTCATGTAGCACTACTCAGGATACAACCCATTGGCTTTGATCTCTGTGTTTTCCCAGCGTATCAAAACAAACAAATGAAAAACCCTCAACAAAACATGAGTATTGAGCTTCAACCTCTGTAATTTCCTCACCACTACTGCCCTATCCCTGTCTAACCTTTTGCCTCTCATGTGTGACAGCGAAGCTTCATCTTTCTTTCTTTCTTTCTTTTTCTTCCACTGCAGCCTGCCCTTGAGGTTTTGGGTGAACGTCATCAAGAACCCACAATTTGTTTTTGATATCCACAAAAGCAGCATTACAGATGCTTGCCTCTCTGTGGTGGCCCAGACCTTCATGGACTCGTGCTCCACCTCTGAGCACCGCCTGGGCAAGGATTCCCCTTCAACAAAGCTGCTCTATGCCAAGGACATCCCTGTCTACAAAGGCTGGGTGGAAAGGTGAGCTACAGAGAGGGGTCATGTCAAGTACTGGTGGGGTAGTCTGTGTTGCCTCTACAACCGGCAGAGGTGGGATTGACCTTAGCAAATCATCCCGCGGCATTATAATGTTGGTAGCTCTTTACTGTACGAGGATAACAAGACCCTGCCTGAAACTTGCTTCCCTGAATGAGCGGGTGCTTGGATGAGGGCCATCCTCAAACAGGTTGGAAAAAGGAATGCTGTGGCTTTCCACGAGTTCAGGACAGTCAAGAAGGGCAGGAGTCTTTGAGGGTGGGGAGACTCCGTTACTATGGCCTCTCTCAGCATCTTTGGAAAGGAGGAGTCACCACTGCTGCTGTTCCACACACAGAAGCGGCACACTGGATGGGGCAGAGCTGCTGTGCCAGCTTCCTGAAGGTGGCTTGCTGTTGCTTACCAGTGAGGGAGAGAGGGAGGGCAGTGTGGTGCAAAAGCACTGGCAGAATCAATTCAGCCCTCCTACCGGCGTGTTTGCACCAGACTGATTTCCACGCTGACTTCCTCGGTAAACCACAGTGGTCTGCAATGAAGCTAGCGTAGTGAGTCTGCCACTTCTGTTTCTAAAGTGACCTCCTAATCTATTGCCAGTCTCTTGAAAGCAGTAGCTAATTCATCATGACTAGGGAAAGGAAGGTGCTCCTGGAGGAAGCAAGGGCCTGTTCCTCTGAGACAGGTGCAGGCAACCTCTAGACTGAGAGACAGTCTTGGCCCACAAGTGCATTTCCCCCATATCACACCCACCTGTTAATCATTTCACCAGGATGTGTTTCTAATCACTTGCTAGCAAATCCTTTTAGCTGGAGGTGCCTGGAATGAAATCTGTGCCCTTCTGTGTGAAAAGCACATACGCTCTGCTGCAGAGCTACGGCTTCTCCCAAGTCAGAGTTTGACCTCCACACATGTTCAGTGTTGAGGTGAACACAGCTCACGCTTTGAAGGTTATCTGTTGCTCCATATAAGCCATGATAAAATGGGGGTTATGTAGTTGTTGGTGCCTACACACTGTCAGTATTTGGCCTAAGAGGTTCAAATATGTACCAAAACTTTTAAGTTTGCACAGTAAAAGTGGATTAAAGGGCTCTGTCATCCTGGTGCAACAAATACAATTCTAACAAAAAACCCAAACATTTTTGCCATTTGGAAAGTAGCAGGGAAACGCAAATACTCAAGAAAGAAGAAAATCTCAATAATCACCAGATGTAGCCTAATCACCATGTAAGCTTTGTGCAAGCAAATCAGGATGAATGCTCAGTAAATACCTCCCTTGGCTTCTATAGAAGGAAAAGTGGGATATAAAACTAATTAATTAATTAGGTCATCTGGAGGAACCATATGGCTCTGTATCAATGTGGCAAAATCTGAGCCTTCATTTATAGCTTCCATGAATAGAAGGGACTGCAATGCATTAAACATGCACATTGATTCGCATTGGTTTGTGTGGAAACCCTCTGCTGTTGATCAATCTTCTCTCCAAGGAATCCAAAAGCTATACATATGTTTACCAGGTACTATCGGGATATCACCAAGATGGCTTCCATCAGTGACCAAGACATGGATGCCTATCTAGTGGAGCAATCACGGCAGCACGCAGGCGAATTTAACACACTGGGTGCACTGGGAGAGCTCTACAGCTACGTGGGGAGGTACAGTGATGAGGTGAGGCTCCACCCCAACTCTTTCCTTCCTGTTTCTCTCTCTCCCTCTCTTTCTCTCTCTCTCTCACACACACACCCCATAATTTTCTCTCACCGTTTTCAACCTGTTATTCAGCTGTGCTATAAATCTGATGAGGATAGAGCCTAATTTGGACCCTGCTGCAGATCCTCTGTAATAAAATTGGTCGCGGGGAGGAATTTAAGGTACCATAATAAGTTAAGACACCACTGTCTGCCGCCTCATCAGTATCCTGTACCCTTGCATTTAGCCCTCAACACCCTACATCTCAATAGCCAAGGGGCAGTGTATGAGAGGGATAGGGAACCTGTACACAGGGGTCGGCAAGGTTTACCGGCCATGGCCGGATCACTCCTATGGAGTTCATCTGTGGGCCGCACTGGCGCAGCGCGATGCCGGAAATCACGTCTGCGCATGTCCGCAGCGCCAGAAATTGCTTCTGTGCATGCCCAGACGCCGAAACATCCTGCCTGTGCAGAAGCGGTTTTCGGTGTCTGGACATGCACAGTTGCGATTTCCAGTATCTGCACGTGTGCATACGCGATTTTTCGGCGCCGCTCAGCGAGTCCCCGTGCCATGTCAGTGTGGTGTGGTGTAGTGGTTAAGAGTGGTAGACTTGTAATCTGGTGAAACTGGGTTCGTGTCTCCACTCCTCCACATGCAGCTGCTGGGTGACCTTGGGTTAGTCACACTTCTTTGCAGTCTCTCAGCCCCACTCACCTCACAGAGTGTTTGTTGTGGGGAAGGAAGGGAAAGGAGAATGTTAGCCGCTTGGAGACTCCTTCAGGTAGTGATAAAGCGGGATATCAAATCCAAACTCTTCTTCATCTTCTTTAGCACAGCACATGGGGGACTTGCTGAGTGGGTGGCTCGGTTCAGGGGCAGCTCGTGGGCCGGTAAATGGTCTTCGTAGGCTGCATCTGGCCCATGGGCCGCACGTTGCCGAACCCTGCTGTACACCCTCCAGATGTAGGTGGACTCCAGGTCCCATCAGACCCAGTCAGCATGGCCAGTGGTTCCAGAAGACACGAGTTGGAATCCACCAACATCTGGAGAGGCCAGGGGTTTCCCACACCTGGCTTAGGACTCCAGAGAAGGTAGAGTGACAAATGGAGACCTCTGCTCCATGCTTATCCCTCTCACCTACACATTTCCCCCATTTGGAGCTTTCATGCCATAAATCTGTCCTTACCTAGCATACTGGAGGAAAGAGGGATCCGCTGCTACTGCCACCAAGAACTGAAGGCATTTGAGAGGGACTGCTGCTTTTGTGTCTGTATGCACACTCCTTGCACTCTCACCTTCGATAAGCAGGTGTTGTCCGCTCTTCCGGCTTTTTATTTCAGAAACCAGACGTGGCATTGGGCAGGACAAAAGAACCGTGTCTCTCTGAAAGTGCATTATGACACTCTTTAAAAAAATGGGTTGCCAACCATTTTGAGCCACTAAGCACATTGGAATTCTGAGCTGCTGTTGGGGGTGGCACAACAAAACATGGCAGCCGCATCGGAAAGAGAAACAACCACAAAATAGCATGGGGGAAAGTCACCTACGTGGCCACCACTGCACTCACTCATAGAGAGAAGCTCTTCACCCCTCTCCTGTGTTTGGAGTGGGTGGGTGGGTGGGTGTTCAACCCTGGCATCCCACAAAATGTCTGTGGGGACACATTCCAAGGCGAGAGACTGATCAGGAAGAGCAAACAGTCTGGTGCATTGCAATGTTTTAGCCCTACCTAGAGATGCCAATGATCAAACTCAGATCTTCTGCATGCAGGCCAGATGCTCTAGCCATAGCCCTCCCATGGGAATGCCACCGGCAATCTCTGTTTAAACTATTGCCTGACTCCAGGTGACAGGACAGACCCCATAAGCCTTTCTTTTCTTTCCTGCCCCTTTCCCAGTTTTACCGGGTACTTCTCCATCCAAGGGCCTATCTCTTATTCCCATTTTGCTCCTGGAAGTTTGGGGCTTAGTCCCTCCTGACCTTTTTTTTCCACCTTTCTCTTTCCTTCCTTTATTCCGGACCCCCATGTTTTCCCAACCCGTTGCCTGTCCACCCATCAGATCCTGACAGCGCTGGAACGTGATGCCGCCTGCCGAAAACACAAATTGAGGCTGAAGCTTGAACAAGTCCATCACTCTCGTTTCTGAACTAGCCTGAGAGTGATGGGGGGGAGGGAGAGTGGGCATGGGGGGGCACGCATCCAGGATAGACGTATCAGAAAAAAGGACTCTACCCTCCAGCCTTGACTTGTGGCCCCCCAAGGGTGACAGACTTGACATTTTTAACCTCCCTGTCGACAAGAGACGTGTGACCTCTTGCCCTGTAAGGCTGAAATCCTGGGGTTTCAGAAAGAGGCTGTGCTGCCCACCCCCTCCCTACCTTCAGCCCGGAAGCAATAACCAGCACCCTTTCCTCAGCATCTGAATTGGGAGGAGCACCTCAGAGTGAACAATAAGGTTGGGGTGCAGCCAGATAATGCCCCCCCTCAAGCTGGCAGCTAAATGGAGATCCCTCACCCCAAATGTTTGTGGACCCTCCCTGTAATCATCCAGACCATTCCCAATCCCCCACTCCTTGTTGGTAGCTGGTGGAATTTTGCCCTTGTTCTGTTTTTTGGTACCATGGCAATCAGATATTTTAATCCTTACCTGACAAACCCCCACCCTCTCACCCCACCCCACCTGTTGTGCCCTCTCCGGGTGCAGTGCCTTACTCATTAATTTATTATTGCATCTCGTTAAGATTATTGGCTGTAATATGATTCCATTCCCTGGGTGTAGAGATTTCAGTGTAAAAAGTCCTCCATCCCCCCCCCCCCCATCCGCATCCTTCGAGTCTGTGTAAATATTTGCACTGCAGCCTGGAGGGAATTGGTCCCCCCACTCTCCCCAAAAATAAAAGAAAACTACACTTTTAATCCCCCCCACTGGGGTTAAGGAGTTGGGGTGGGGGAAATGTCCCTGCAGCTGGCATGGGCTTTTTATTGGTTCATTTTATAATTAATTTTTCTTTTGCTAAATAAAAGCGTGGAAAAATGTTCTCTTGTTGTCATGTGGGGATCGGCAAGGGGTGTGTGGTGTGTGTGTGTGTGTGTGTGTATGTGTCCCAAGAGAAGACTCCTGGGTAAGTGGGCAAACACTTCAATTTCAGTTTGATACAAGGATAGTTTGGTCTTTGCAGAACCCATATGGCAATCCTCTGTCCACCAATCCCTTCCGATCAATATTTCTTTCTCTTTTGAATTGCACCCGAAGCTCAGGCTAATGCTGGCTCTTTTTTCACATGCAATAAATTTTTGTGTGTGTGTGTGTGTGTGTGTGTGTTGCTGTTGTATTTTAACAGTCAGGTTTGTTTGTATTCCAGCAGATATATCAGCCCACATTATTTAGTTTCTTCAGGAGCCGCACCCTTTTACCCAGCAGTCATGTTTGCTGTTGAAAAACACTGCAGTACATGCCACAAATGTATGTGCACATCCTTAAATACTTGTGCGCTGATTTTGTGTACAATTGGATTCTTGGGCATGGTTACACAGTTCTTGGGAAGGCAAATTTGATATTCACACATACGTTTGCCAACAAGAAAAGTGCCTTGCCCCTTGACAAATTAAGACCAAACGTGGAATCATAGATAGGGGAGGCCATTTTTTTCCACAGTCAACCAAAAGTTAAAAACTCTTTTACTCCTTCATAGAATTGTAGAGTTGGAAGGGATACCAAGGGTCATCTAGTCCAACCCCCTGTCCCTGTTCTCCCCCAATCCCAGCTGACTGTAAGCCGCAACTAGTGCCCTACCTTAGTCAAAGCTCAGCATGCACCACACAAGCAGACAGCAGTCCTTGGCACAGGAAGGCTAATCTCACTGTTCCTCCCCCAGTTCTATGGAACTTGGTGCAACTTCTATTCCATTCACTGCTTCCATTAAAGGTCAGCCCCATAAAATTAGGTCTCCAGTTGTAAAAATATTACGGCTGCTGCTTACCTCTTCAAATCTGGTGGCCTGGAGTCTTCTAAACCTGCTGATTCACCAGCAGTCCTGAAAATATCAAGTATGGAAGCAGCCTAGGACTTTCTAGCATTAGCATGTTGCGGTCTTGTTTGTGTTAGGATATCGTACAGACCGAGCTGCAAAAGCAGCAGCGAGGCTGGTATGACATGTTGTTTTTCCCATGAGAAAGCCAGCTGTCTTATCTGCTTTCTCAACCATGTGATGTTACTGTTATATCTTTCCTTTCACTTTCACTTCTGGCTCAAGAGATGTTGGACATGTTTAATGCACAGCTCTGCCTTACTGAGCTGGCAAGCAGAGACATACTCTGCATCTAACTACAATAAATAGTTTAGCCTAATTAATGGCTTGTGTGTGTTGTTCTTCCTGCTGGGGAACAATCACATATGAATGTGCCTCCGGGCTCTTGTAGCCGGGAATGTGCACAAAGGTTGTGTTCCTGTTTCGGGCAGTCTCACAACTTGTCCTGGGCGGGACATTTCCTAACAGTTTGCACACGTTGGTGTCCCTGCCTTGTGGTCCCTTTTCACTCTGAGCAGATGCTCAGAACTCTTCCATGTCCATTCAGTTTCCACTGAATTAAACATTGTGGAAACACTTTAGTTGTTCTGGGGCCACTTCTGGACTAGATTATTTCATACTAATAACCCTTTGTTTTCAATTGTCTGGGCATAAACATCTCATTGAGCCAATGTTTTGGACAATGCCTCCATGCCATTTGAGCAAATGCTGCTGAGCCTGCATGCACCTACTGGCTTGTACTGTGGCCGGGTCTCCTTCAATTCATCTAGGACAGCCTTTCTCAACCTTGGGTCCCCAGGTGTTGTTGGCCTACAACTCCCATCATCCCTAGGTAGCAGGACCAGTGGGTCAGGGATGATGGGAGTTGTAGTCCAACAACATCTGGGGACCCAAGGTTGAGAAAGGCTGATCTAGGAAGAGGGCGGGTGCCCAAACCAAAGAGCATTCTTATTTCAACCAGTTACAGGTGGGTAGCCGTGTCGGTCTGCCATAGTCGAAACAAAATAGAAAATTCTTTCCAGTAGCACCTTAGAGACCAACGCACGAAAGCTCATACCAAGAACAAACTCAGTTGGTCTCTAAGGTGCTACTGGAAAGAATTTTCTATTTTATTTCAACCAGACGACTAGAGAAGAGAGAATGCAGTGGCAACAGAGCAAGGTTTGGCAAAAACAGCTGCTACTAGCTATAGTTGGCCTTAGCTGGAGAACCACCTAAGTACAAGAGCCCACACTTTATTTCTTCTTAAATCAAGGTTGAAGATTTCACTGTGCACCCTAGCACTGAAGATCCAACGATCTGGGGCACCTGTAAAGTTGTAGCTTCTGTGAGAAAAATGCAGAACAAAGCTATGGGCTTGTTTTTATAAATGAAGTGCTGGACAAAGGGGTTGCCTTCCCACACACTAATGATCAGACAAGCAGATCTTCCATTTTTACATACAGCTCTCTAGAAATATTCTGGATTCTGGGGCAAAACTCAGCCATTCAGCTGTCTATTCACCTAAGGGTGCATTAAAACCACACTCCGCCCCAAGAAATGGCTGAAGGGGGGGGGGGAGAGATGACACTGTTGCTTATTTTTTCTAATAAGGAAAAAAGACAAAAGCGAATTATGTGTCTATCCTGCCCTCCCTGCCTGTCAGCTAGCAATTTCACTTGCACAAGAAGCTTATTCTGCAACACCCACACCCTCTGCTTCCATATTTGCAATTATGCAGATTAAATATCCACTTTATTCGAACTTTTCTACATAGAAAATTGTGGCTGGGAAAGGGTGAACTAGGTCTTCCACTCTTCTCTGAGCATTTTGACTGTGGGCTCGTCCACACTTCCTCCTGTGCCATGCCTAGAAAACATGGGTATCCGAGCGGTTTCCCCCTTGATCTGTTCCTTTCCAAGGGAAAACCTCCTCTTTAGCATGTACTAGTCTGAAACAAATTGTAATCTGGAGGAAACCTGACTATGTGCTAAACAGCGGCCCCTCCCCTGGGAAGCAGGGCGCGGGGCAAGAGGAAGAGTGGATAAGCCCTGTGTGCCTAGATGTGGGCTAAACTGCACAGAAGAGGAGCAACTGACCTGCATTAAGCTTGAGTGCACATTTTTTTAAGGTGCTCATTTCGAAGTAGGTTTGGTCCCCTGGAGTTGTGAGCAGTCGGCATCCTCCTACCTCTTAGGGAGGGAGGGGGCCTTTTGGAGTTCTTCTTGTGGCCTTGAGATTTCCCCCCACCCTTCAGGCTCTGGTGTTTAGGAAAGGACCCAGGGGCTGGAGCAAAGAATGCACTGTGGGCTCCCCAGGCATTTGTGGCTGTCTGATGGTGGGGAGAGGACTGTTGTGTGTGGGTGTGTTGTGTGTGTGTTTTGATGTGGGAGTGAGGCAAACCAGCAGCGCCTGGGAGGGGAGGCAGCAATAAGATAAAAGGAAAGTTTTGGTGGCAGCTTTATGAATAAGTCATGGGTGCATCAGGGGCCTTCATTAGCAGGAGCTCCGGGTGCTGAGTAGCTGTGGGAGGAGGGGGGCTTTGACTTAACGAGTTGGGGAGCTTTTTAACTGCCAGAATAAACTAGGGAAGGGGGGGGGAGGAGAAGGGATGTAGGTCAAAAAATGTCTGCATGACTGTGATGTAGGGCAGCCTGATCCACCCCAGGGGCTGATGGGAGTTGTAGTACGAAACATCAAGAGGGCCCCAGGTTAGGGAAGACTGATACAGCAAAAGCGCCTTCTTAAATGTTAGCTACAAGTGTCCCTGTTTTCCAGGGACTGTCCTGGATTTACAGAAGCTGTCCTGGTTTCTGATTTGATCCTGGAATGTCCCGCTCTTCCTTAGAACGTCCCCTTTTCATCAAAGAAATGTTGGAGGGTATGGAGTTGTGAGACCCCCCAATCCAAGGAGCTACCAGCAAGTAACTATACAGCCTTTAGAAGACATCTGAAGGCAGCCCTCTATAGGGAGGTTTTTTTTAATGTTTCCTGTTGTTATGATTTTATATATAACATAAAATTATTATGGAATAGGACATTCCTATTTTCATTGGAGAAATGTTGGAGGGTGTGTAGAACGCCTGCTCTTATTGAGCATTTGCCCTGATTTTAATTGTGGTGATGAGAGTTATCTTCCTGTCAGTCCATCATTATCCCACACTTTTTAGTGAATTTCCCTGTCACTTCCCTAACTGCAAAAAGTTGTCTTTTTAAAAAATGGATCTGTTTGCAATAGAGTACTTTAATTCACTTTAATTGTACACAGCTGCATTTCCAATACAGTGGTACCTCTGTTTATGAACAGGATCTGAATTGGAGCCCCGTTCGCAATCCAAAAGGTCCACAACCTGAAGCATCGCGTCTGTGCATGTGCGCGACACGATTGGGTGCTTCTGCGCATGCACATGACAGAATTTTGCGCATCTGCGCATGCGTGAATTGCCGAACCTGGAAGTAACCCGTTCCAGTACTTTCGGTTTTGGTGCGTTCGTATCCCGTGACGAACGCACCCTGAAGCATTCATAACCAGATGTACAGGATGGGAATCCCACCCACAAAATAGTGATAGTCTGGAGTTGACAGATAACTCAGAGTCCAATGGTTACCTAAAAATTAATGCACTGGTTTACTGCATAAGCTTTCATGGACTTCAATGAATGCAGTTGAGAGGCGTATATATACACATGGGTGCAATGGGGTGGAGGAGGGAAAGCAGAAGCTAGAATTAAAAGTAAAAGGTAAAGGTAAAGGTACCCCTGACTGTAAGGTCCAGTCGCGGACGACTCTGGGGTTGCGTGCTCGGGGGAGCCGGCATTTGTCCGCAGACAGCTTCCGGGTCATGTGGCCAGCATGACTAAGCCACTTCTGGCAAACAAGAGCAGCGCACAGAAACACTTTGATGGTGTTTCCTGCTTGGCAGGGGGTTGGACTGGATGGCCCTTGTGGTCTCTTCCAACTCTATGATTCTATTCTATGAAACACCGTTTACCTTCCCGCCAGAGCAGTACCTATTTATCTACTTGCACTTTGATGTGCTTTCAAACTGCTAGGTTGGCAGGAGCAGGGACCGGGCAATTGGAGCTCACCACCATCGTGGGGATTCGAACCGCCGACCTTCCGATCGGCAAGCTCTAGGCTCTGTGGTTTAACCCACAGCGCCACCCGCATCCCCAGAATTAGGTCTATCACAATTCAAGTAGAGCTTAAATGTTTGCAAAGTCAGCACAGTCACCTTTCCCAAGAGCAATAATCGGTGTATTTTGTTTATTTTAACTGTTAACTGGTGGAGGTTATAGAAACTGGTACACATGACACGTAAAGTATTGCCCTGTCATCTGTAATAGGTGCCAAGGTAAGGAAGCTTGATTTTAGCTGGGTGTAATAGAGCAGAGGTTCATGCAGGTGGTCTATGGCGTCTCTGCATTTGCGCTTGGAGATGAGAGATGCCACATCCATCACATTAAATATTCATTTGGATTTTAATTGTATTTTTATTGCCTCTTTTTATTTCTCGGATTGTATTTCACTGTATTATGGTTTGCATTCTCTGAAATTCAAATTGTAATATGATATACAAGAAAAAAAGAAGTGATAAAAGTACAATTAAGAATCAAACAGCATCTAGCATTACAACTGCTACAGCTGGAAGAAATATCATTATGTAGGTCCGCCAAGACCCTCAGCAATTTTCAAGTGCTCTGTAGTTGCGGGGGGGGGGGGGGAGGAAAAGTTTGGGAACAACTGTAATAGGAGTTTAAGGAAAATTCCTTCCAGTAGCACCTTAGAGACCAACTAAGTTTGTTCTTGGTATGAGCTTTCGTGTGCACGCACACGAAAGCTCATACCAAGAACAAACTTAGTTGGTCTCTAAGGTGCTACTGGAAGGATTATTTTTATTTTTTATTTGTTTTTTACTACGGCAGACCAACACGGCTACCTACCTGTAACAGGAATTTAAGGAGCAGGCCTTAAAAGGAACAACACCCAGCACATAGCTGAGGTGTAGTGGTTAGACTGTGGGACTGGAACCTGGGAGAGACATGGGTTCGAATCACCACTCGGCCATGTTGTTCACTTGGGAGACCTTGGGCCAGTCACAGTGTCTGAGTCTCACCCCTACCTCTCAGGGTTGTTGTGAGGATAAAATGTTGGCGGGGGGAGAACTATGAGCTCCTTTGAGGAAAGACCAGGGTATAATGCAATGAATAATAAATGATAATATAGCCAAAGTTAAAGTCTTCGCACAGGCTGAGAAGCTGCTGCTCCTTCTGCTGAATCTAGTTCTCTCAAGCATTTCTACTGCTCCTGCGCTTTTTGCCAGTGGCAGGCCAAAATAGGGCTATGTGGATGGTGGGGCCGGCATCCTTGCTGCAGCACCAACTGATTGCTTAGCAAGATGTAAGATGCTCATAGTTGGCAGCAGCGCCGATCTTATTGTCTAGTAGTCACTCAGCCATGGGCAGAGGGCAATAATTGGGGGTCTCCACCCCCCCCCCCAGGAAAAAAACCGTACAAAGGCTAAGCGAAGAAGGGAGTGTCTGGTGCTTCTTACCCTGGGGCTTTCAAAAGAAAAGGGTGGGGGGGGAGAGAAGAGCTGTAATGCCACATCTACATCCCCAGCTAATTCACTCTGGATCCATCAGCCTTGACAGCGCAGCCCACAAAGGGCCACTCAGGGAAGAATGCCCAGTCCCATTTAAACTCGCTTCTCTGACAGGCAGCAGCTGAATCCTGCCGTCGAGCGGCACATGTGCCCTCCCCATTGCAATCCCTCTCCCCAAATCTTATCCATGCCCCCCACATTTATGTTGGCCTCTTCACAGCTCTTTTCTGCTTTCTTGCTTAAGGTCTCTTTGTCTGCCTGTTCTCTCTCTCTCTCTCTCTCCATGCCGCCCCCCCCCCCCCCGGCCGCCCCATCATCCATGATATATAATCTCGGAGCCAGGGGGAAACTTTAAATTCTTCTGCTTTCTTTCTCATTCCCAGCCCATCATTGACAGGCCCTCTCCTTCCGTCTCTCTGCAGCTCCGCTCCCACCCACCCCTGCCACCCTCAAGATGATCCCTTATTATGGGGAAGAAGCGTTTCTGCCTTTAATCCCATGGGAGCTGTCTAAATCCGGACCCTTTGAAGTTATTTTCTACGCAGTTGGCTGAAGCTTCCTGCCTCGTGGCAGCATAGCAAATCTGCACCTTAGGTTAGAGGTCACTGCTGAGCTCTGGGACCTTGTTCGCCCAGCCGCTTTGGCCTTGGAGAGAGTTGCCCCTGCGCATAGGCCAAAGTATTCTTCCTTCTCTGCTGAGTAACTACAGCTAGCCTGTGTTATGGATTAAGGGGCAAGTCGTAAACCTTTCTTACTAGAAAATAACCTATGTTGCATGGTGAATGTAAGGAGCTGTTAATGCCATGCCCTTTTAACATTTCCACAGACAAAAAGAGGGGCCATGGGAAGGATCAATGTCTGGTATATACCCAGGGATGGAGGAGCAATGCGATTCAGGTTGCATTTAAAGGCAAATTTACCTGTATTGCACTTTCTGAAACCATAAAAGAATTAATTGAAAAACAGCTGTCCTTCACAATTCACATTCCCCCTATACACTTATCCAGCCAAGTTAAGAAAATGCATATACTAGGGTACAGTTTGCATTTTTAAAAATGTATATATTTAGTGAAATACATGCAAATACAAATAAAAATAAAAAAAATCCTTCAGTAGCACCTTAGAGACCAACTAAGTTTGTTCTTGGTATGAGCTTTCGTGTGCATGCACACTTCTTCAGATACGAAAGCTCATACCAAGAACAAACTAGTTGGTCTCTAAGGTGCTACTGGAAGGAATTTTTTTATTTTTTATTTTGTTTTGACTATGGCAGACAACACGGCTACCTACCTGTAACTGGAACTTATGCAGATGCATTATATTAGGCAAAACAGCATACAAAAATGTGCACATTTGGATAAATTTGCCCTAAAATGCTGATGAATTTTCATGCAGACTTTAAAAAATAATAATCACAGGCTGGCACGGAAATGCAGAGTGGAAAAATGAGAAATGAACAAAAACTGAAATGAAACAGTTACCCCCTGACCCAACACACACCCAATACACAATCCTTACATGTTCTTGAGGCCTCCCCTGCCTGCTTTATGTTAAACTGACCACAAGAAACACCCTGATATTTTTTTAAGGCCATTATAATATGCTTTAATCACATTGGGTTTGTTTACAGTGCAGCTGCAACGCCAAACACATTCACATTTACCTCTGGATCTGTACTCTCCCAAGGCACACAAAAAGCAAAAGAAGCCCATGTTGATTCACAGGGGGAGAATCTAAACTAGATCTTTATGGCAGAATGATTTATTTACTTCCTTTCTATTTATGTATACCCTACCTTTCCTTCAAAGAGACCTGCGTGGTTCCCCCCCTTTCCCTTGTATTTCAACTTCACAATAACCCTGCAAGATGGGCTAGGCTGAGGTACTGACCCGGGTCACCCAGTGAGCTTCGTGGCTAAGTAGAAATTTGAACCCTGGCCTCCCAATCTGGCACTCCACTCCACTGGTTCTCTGCTGTGCAGTGGTGTTTTCCAATTCCACCCTGAGTTTTTGCATATGATTTATATGTGCCACAGTTGGGAAGGATCTTCCTAACTAGCCACTTGGAATTTAATTGAGCCAACCCAACATTTCCATCCCAAATGTTACATTACAGGTAATTTGCCACAGAGCAGTTGTTGTAGCATGGGGATAGTGATTCAGCAAGTGATTTTCAGCTCTGACATAGCAAGTAGAAGACAGCTTCTTCATGTAACACTCTTTATTCAGACCAACAAGACTGGGGAACTAAGGAGAGGGATGCTACATTATAGGGACAGAAAGACTGGCTAGAAAGGATACATTTTGGAGGGAACAATCTCAAGCAATCACAAAGCTGCCTTTTGGTGGAAACCAATAAGACTGAGGATCCAAATGCAGCAACTTGAATGAACCAATAGTAGCTGTTCCTTCTGGAACAGGAAGGCAGTTACTTTCCCCTAATGTGAATACAGACATAGTAATACAGATATTATAACCCTTGAATCAATACACAACAGCAATATTTGTGAAAACGGGGATTGTCCCTGATAACTGGGGTGGGTGGCGGCAAGGGTAGACATCAGTTGGAGAACATGCTAAATGTTCCCTTCTCTTCATGCTTTGCACCCAGGAGTCCCAACCATGTGTTTTCAATATTTAAAGGGGTTTGCCATTGCTATGAAGCTAAGGAGCATTGCGATGCAGAGGGAGGATTTGGTAATAATTGGGAGTCCCATCTCCCAGGTGTGCCACGCTGTGTAGTACCAACAAACCGTCGGCCGTACTCTTTGGCAATTGTTTTATGTAGGTTGTGGGGAGAGGAACGTGAGGGAATCCCACCGCTGACTCCATCCATTAACCTTGTGTCAGCCGCTTGCCCACAGAGGGGGATAAATAATGAATAATCAAGCAGAGCAGGCAGCGGCCAGAGGCTTCTTTGTGTGTGTGTGTGTGCCTCCGTTTCTGCTGTTTCCATCTGCCAGGGTCATGTGAGGGTGGAGAGATGGAATGGGATGAACATGCTCATGCTAGACCCCAAGAATCCAGGACGCAATAAATGGTACGAGAAAGCTGAACATGGGCTTGCAAACGTCATCATCCGCTTCTGTGCTATTTTTCTAGAAAAAGAGGTGCTGAAACTCACTGTCAACCCTTCCCTTGTTCTCTTATAATGGCAGTGGCACACACCTGGAAAATGCCCTGATCAGCTTCGTTAATACCTTCTCGTATTGGTTTTAATGGACTTAGTAACGGATTACTTTAGCTGGATTCGGGGCCTAATGTAAGGTGCTTAGGGTTGGGGGTGGTCTAAGTACAGAAGATCCCTCAGCAACATGGAGAGTGAGGAATCTGTCATCTGGGCTACCTGTTCCAGTCACTGTCTGTGTCCGCCCCACCCAGTCTAAAAAGCCCAGACAGAATAAATTTGTATTAGATGGAAGAGAGTGGTCTTCTGGACATTGTAGGGCAGTGGGCACCTGTGGGAAAGCCAGATTCAAAACTCTCTGCCTCGCCTATTGTATGAAGCAAACTGGATGGGATATTTGACCTCTTCTGAGGCTGAGTGTGATCTGAATGTTTAGAGAATCGACTCTTCCTTTTTGGTAGGGAGTCCCCAAATTTTAACACCCCACTAAGAACATGGCTGAACCCCAGAAGCTATTGGAAGGCTGCTGTGATGCACCAGCCAGTAGACCAATCCTTTCCCTTTACTCTCCCCTATTTGCATATTTGAAATTCCAAGCTCTTTACTAGCAAATGCAACAGATTTCAAATATTCCCATTATTTGGAGGAAAATACTGCAAATAATAAGGATACCCCAATTGGGATCGGTGTCTTCATACATTTTCACACTGAAAGGGTACTTAATATTTTGACTTATTTTTGTGTAAAAATAGTTAGATGTAATAGAAAATAGGAGGCAGCCATTTTAAAACTGGACATGTGTTCTTTAGTGCAGTGTTTTTCAACCCTTTTTTGGGCAAAGGCACACTTGTTTCATGAAAAAAATCACGAGGCCACACACCATTAGAAAATGTTAAAAAATTTAACTCTGTGCCTATATTGACTATATATAAAGTAATTCTCTTGAATTTTTCCATTTTTCCCACGGCACACCAGGCAACATCTCGCGGCACACTAGTGTGCCGCGGAACAGTGGTGAAAAACACTGCTTTAGTGAGTGTAAAACAAACAGCCAGTCTGCCTAAAGGAGGTTTTACCTCTGTCTTAAAGCTGCTTGGATTGGATTCAGCATAAGCAGGAAGGGAGCAGTCAGTAATTTTGGGCTGTAGCACAGGGAGCCCTCTCCTTCCTTAGGCCAGCAGATAGCCCAAGCGGCAGCCATATAGGCCACGTGGTAACTTGAAAACAGAAAACTCGGCAAGAAAGTTATTTATTCCCACTCCTGAATGTACCTGCAGGAATCAATTCCTTTAGGGGTCAGAGCCTGAGGAGGTGCAGACAACAGAATAATGGCATGGGGGTGTGCCAAGGAAAGTGGGTTCAGTTCCTATGACTTGGGTTGCCGTAACCCCCTAACATCGCAGAATATGCTTCCCACACATCACCAGTAGTGGGAGGTGGTGGTGGGGGTGTTGTTTTTTTTTGCTGTGCGGTTACAACATTTCCCGAACTGCCACGATGTGTGATTCATGCCATCACCAGTCACTGGTGTCCATTAGTGGCTGGCAGCGCCCACATAACATTTTTATCAAGAGCAGAAAGCCAGTGGGGGGGGGGGGAGCATCAATCCTACCCAGGGCCTGTCACAGCCACCCTTCCTCTCCCCTCCGCAAGTTGGTGATTTTCACCCGCCAGCCGCCGCTAATGGCCTCGTAAATGAAATTTTATTGTTTCTGTCTCAAAAAAGTCCAGAGAGGAAAACGAGCCAAGATATAAATCCTGAGGAGGGGGAGGGGGGCAATGATCTCAGAATAAGTCTGGGGGGGGGGACGGAGGGGAAGGAAGGGGAAGGCTCTCTCTCCCACCCTTTCAGACATAGCTCATTTGAGGAGAGGGGATTAAGGACCCCTCCCCAGTTCAGCAAGGGGACAGAAATCTCATCTCTGGGAGAGGAATGGGTTAAAGTGGGCCAGAGTAGAAACCTCGCCCAATGCCGCTAGAAATTTCTTTCTGTGCAAAGCACACGAGGCTCTCAAAATCAACCCCAAATGGAGGCAGCCTGATTTTGCGACAGGCTCCAACCAATGGAGCAGCGATCCAAACCCCAAAGAGGCTCAGATTACTACAGACGCAGCTAAAAAACCCAACAAGCCGGTCCTCGCAACCCATTGGGAAATGCACATCTAAGCAGCAAAGAGGCTTGGCAGCTCTAACTGCTCCCAGGCCCAGCCTGGGATGATCAAGCATTTCCCTACAGTGAGGTGGACGAACAAAGGCAAGACCCTCTTGCCTAGTTGTTGTGTTTTTTTAAAGGAAATGGAAAGGTGCTGTGAGCAGGGAAGGAGGAACCCAGATGGCCAAAAAGTCAGATGGAAACCATTTCCAGAGAGAGAGAATGTCATGATTTCTGATTGATTGGTGCCAACCCAATAAATGATGTGACTCAGGGTCCCCTGGTTCAATACCCTATTGACTATACTGCACTCACTTCCCTCCCTGTGGCTGTGCCTGTGTTTCCTTGGCTATTTCTCTGATCTGCCATTCTGTACATCCCCTTCTCCTGTCTATCTTGCTATGTCACTTTTTGCAGCTGCAACTTCAACCATTTCCTTCCCAGGGAAGGAGAATCTGTCTAGTGAGGGTCACTTTGTCCTCTTCAACCAGGCCAAGGACAAAGGGGAAGGGAAGAGGGCAGGTGTGGGAGCTGCAACGGGCACAGCCCTGTGGATACCCACTGTCTGAAACAGTCTTGAACGCAACACTTGTTGTTGTTTAGGTCGTTCAGTCTGTCCCGACTCTTCATGACCCATTGAGCAGAGCACGCCAGGCACTCCTGTTTTCCACTGCCCTCCCGCAGTTTTGGCCAAACTCCATGCAGTCACTTCAAGAACACTGTCCAACCATCTCGTCCTCTGTCATCCCCTTCCCCTTGTGCCCTCATCTTTCCCAACATCAAGGTCTTTTCCAGGGAGTCTCTCTTCTCATGAGGTGGCCAAAGAACTGGAGCCTCAACTTCAGGATCTGTCCTTCCAGTGAGCACTCAGGGCTGATTCCTTAGAACGGAGAGGTTTGATCTTCTTGCTGTCCATGGGACTCTCAAGAGTCTCCTCCAGCACCATAATTCAAAAGCATCAATTCTTCGGTGATCAGTCTTCTTTATGGTATGGTCCCAGCTCTCACTTCCATACATTACTACTGGAAACCCTAGCTTTACTATATGGACCTTTAACTATACGCAACACTACTTACAAGGAAATTGGAAAGTACCTTTAACTGCATTGCATCTCCTCTCACCTGCAGTGGCAGCCCCTCCTAATGTTGCTAGACTACCACTCCCATCATCCTTCACCATTGGGCATGCTGGCTGAGGCTGATGGGAGTTGTAGTTCCAACAACATTGGCCAGTTGTTGGGACCGGCCCAAGCAGGCGACTGTGAAATTTATAGGGATGAGAGGAAGGCAGGAAGTGCTTTTTGGAATGGTGCAATGGGAATGTTTGATTTTTTTGGCCCTTGCCTGTGGGCAGAGGGGACATTCAGAGGTTTGCTTGAGGCAACGAAACGTCTTGGACCAGCACTGGAAGGAAAAAAAACGATTTACAGCACAATCCCAGCCATGTCTATTGAATTCACTGGGGTTTGCTCTCCCATTAGTGGTAGTTTACCCCTCACAGAGTTATAAATTCCAGGAACCTTTAACAAACTGCAGTGCCCAGAATTCTTTGAGAGGGGAAATGTGCTTCGGATGTGTGGTGCAAATGCAGACTGTGTCTGGGAGGAGAAGGCTCAGTGGCCCCAATTCACGTGCTGTACAGTGGAAGAGGATTGAGTGGTGAGGAGAACCACTGTGTGACCAGGAGCTGTGGAAGTGAGACATCAGATGAATGAAGCTCATGTGCTGATTTGAAACAACCAGACAACTCTTTGACTTCAGGCATCTTGTGGAAGGATGGGAAACCTGAGGCCTTCCTGGATGTTGCTGCGCTATATTCGCTCTGGGTGATTCCAGGCAGATGAGTGAGGCTCAATCACATACAGTACTGGCAAATTCAGGCTGTGCAAAAAAAAAAAAAAAAAAAAACCTCTCCACAACACATCCCCAGCCAGATCAGACTTTTTGCTATAAGGAAAGTGATGAGGAAATGCACTGGGAAGTGTGGGGTTGTGGGGATAGCCAGCAGATGGGACGACCAGTAATTCTGGAGTTCCTGCTCCCACTGCGCCGTGAAAGGGTCCGCTGGCTATGATCTGAAGGTAGTTGTCGTGAGTTCTGAAGGTTGCTGATGTTTCTGAAGGTTTTTCTGCAGGTATCTGGAAGTTCCGAAGATTCCGGAGGTCTCCGGAGAAGAAGATAGACTAAACTAGGTAGCGGCCAAAACTTAGAAGGCCAAATAAAAGCTTTTTAAATAAAATGAAATAAATACTAAGAGACTGCAGTCAATGGTGAAGAAGCTCTCAACTGCTCTGTGCGGCTGGTTTCGCTTTCGGTATCTCTCTGGCTTGTCTTGCACTGATGTTCTCTCTGGCTTGTCTTGTGCGTTCTTCACACACGCTACAGAGAGTGGAGGCTATTTATTGAAGACTCAAACACCGTCATAACATTTACATGAACCAATCACAACCTTGCTTCTATGCTAGTTTTTGGGTGGGAAACTAACTACTGACCGTTATATTGGCCAAATTGGCGCGCTTCGCCCAAACGCGGAGGGATCCATGCAGCAAAACTCCCTGCTGGATCCTTTGCCCTTCCTTCCTAACGCGGAAGGACACCTAAAGTAAACACAAACAAACAGGTGCAGTAGCACCTTAAAAACATATTGCCACATGGGGTAACACTTGCTTAACACAATATCATGTAACCTCCCCGCAAACAAATTAGAATGTGTGTTGAATGAGAGTTAATATCCCCATACCACATCACAAAGTTTGTGCAAACAAATTAGGATAAAAGTTTGATCAACAGGTCTGGAAGTGACCCCTGACCATTGGCCAGGCTGGCTGGGGCTGATGGGAGTTCCAGGATGCCCTTGAGGGAGAAGGTTTAACGGTGCCTGGGAAAGGGGCCTTTTGTAGGGGCTGTTGCATTTTAATTTGATTTTGGTGCTTTTTGTTTAATTCGCATTAGGGTCTGCCCAAATTTTCTCTCCTGAGGATGATGTCATATTAAAACAACATTATTTATTGCTGCTTTTTGTGCACAAAATCGCCCAAAGTAGTCCTCAAAAATTAACATACAGAATGAAGCAAAATACCAATTACAAAACAAATTGGATTGCAGAGAGATTAGATGAAGCTACATGTGCTGAAAGGATTTTTAAAGCAACACAGCAGAAGCCCAACATGAGAGGGGAGACGAAACAAATGCCGTTGTCATCATGTTGCTGCACACATATGTTATTGCTCCAACTGACGCTGGGTGCATCTCTCTTCCTTTTCACACTTTCCCATCTGCAACTGCACATGACCTTTCCACGCACACCCCAGTTCACAGCGCATCTTGCATGCATTTGCCATACTGTTTCCTTAGGCTTCTGGCATCAGACTGAAGGTCTTGCCATCCCAGAGAACAGTGCCCTGGTGATACCGTGTGGATGTAGTTTTGCTCTCACGCCATAACAGTCTGTCACAAGCTATTGTACGACTGGAGGAGTAATGCCCTGAGAGTACGGCTGTTATGAGATTACAGGCCATCACTAAGCTGCAACGAGTGTTTGCCCAGGTTTGGCAAAATGCAGCAGAATTCAGAAAACAAAGAAATTATTTGGGAATATTTATTCACTCTCAACAGGTCCGGCTACCATCAGGCAGTGTGAGGTGGATGCCTCAGGTGGTAGACTTGGGGTTCATGAAAGGACGGCAAGTGAATAGGTTATTTAATGTTGCATTTTTGCTCCCAGGGAGAGGCACTTGTATGTTTCACACAGAGCTAATGTATGAAGCACCCCTGATGGAAAGAGCACCCACAAAAGGGCCATAGCCCTTTAGTGCTGGATCTGATCCAGGGCTGACTCCAAGATTCAGGATGCTGAGCCTAGGTCAGATCCAGCACTCTAGCAAATTTAGCCACTAGCGATGACTTGTGGCCACAGGAGCACGCTCGAGCTGCCCTCGGTGGTTGAAAACTGCCAGTTAATTTTTCCCATGGTGCGCCAGAGTGATGATACATTGGAGGCATTGTGGGTAATTAAAATGGTGGCTCTTGGAGGGGGTGAAATACAATGGCAGAGCTGCGGGGTGGGAGAGAGCAGGGCGGGCACATGTTACGGGCCCAACACCTACCTGAGGGTGCTGCATGCTGACGCCAAACCCATTTGACTGGGCTCCCAGGATTCGCTCCAGGAAACGAAAGCTTGGATTCTGCAGCCAAAGCTTTCAAGCAACTATTGATTCTCAGCCCAAATTCTAAGTGACCTTGTGCGCTAAGAGTCTTGTTGATTTGCCAGTGAAACCTGCCGCTAACCCCCCGTTTCACCACGGCTGCTGAATGGTGCAGGCTGCCACTGCCACCCGCCTGCTTCCTGCTTCATTAGGCGTCACCTTGTGGGCTTCCAGCAGCATTAATAAAGCCTTTAACATTGTTAATTACTTCCTTGTCTGAGAAGAGGCTTGGGGGCAGCAGCCAGAGCGAAGCGAGCGGCTGTTAATAATGCTGCTCAGAACTTGTTGCCTGTGCTGTAGCTCAAGGCTTTCCAGACACTGTGTTGTGTCGGCTGCAGGGTGTCGGTGTGTTGTGCAAACACTCCCTGCGCTCCTCCTAGGGCTGGAAGGAGGTTAGTTTAACCTCTGGTTTGCTAGTAAAACTGAATTGAAAAGGTAAAGGGACTCCTGACCGTTAGGTCCAGTCACGGACAACTCTGGGGTTGCAGCGCTCATCTTGCTCTATAGGCCGAGGGAGCCGGTGAACAGCTTCTGGGTCATGTGGCCAGCATGACTAAGCCGCTTCTGGCGAACCATAGTAGCGCACGGAAACACCGTTTACCTTCCCGCCGGAGCAGTACCCATTTATCTACTTGCACTTTGATGTGCTTTTGAACTGCTAGGTGGGCAGGAGCTGGGACCGAGACATAATTTTCTTTTTCCTATTTCCTATTACTTTCAGGGTTTTTTTTGTTTTGTTTTCTTCTTGTGTTGAAATGTATCAGAATTTCTGAGTTCTTTGGAGTCCAAATCTGGGAAGGGGAAGCAGGATGTAGTAAGTTAAGCCAAGAAAATGTTCTTGCAGGCTTCACGCTCACAGTCGACACACACTCACCTTAAGTCACAGCCGCACATGCAACACCTTCGAATGGTATTGCCTGATGTTTTTTAATGGGGGAATAATTTCTGAAGAAACATATTCCATACAGGAGACCTGTTCGTACCTTTTGCTTTAGTTCAGCTGGAAGAACTGCTCCTTCATTTTTCAACCACTAACACAGGTTAGAATCCCTGTAATTATATTCCCTTTCAGCAAACACTGAAAGGGTTGACTCTGCAATAAAAGGAGTTGCTTTGTACGTGTGCATGTGTGAATGTGAACATGCATGTGCTTGTTAAAGGAGACAGGCGTAATTTTGCAGCCCCCTTAAGTCCACCCATCCAGGGAGAGAGAGCACACTTCTGGCTAGCAAGAATCCTGGGAGCCTCCCTTTTTCCTGTGTGCTTCCCCATTCAGACCCTTCAGTTGTGCACATAACCCAGAGTAAAGTGGTAGACTGACATGGTGGAATACTTCTGGGCTCTTGCAGTAGCAGTCGGGGCTCTCAAATTTCAGCAGCACTCCGTGCAATGTCAAAATTTGGCATGCCCCCACTTCTCGTGCTCCGTCCTGTACAGCATTGTTGTGGTGCCCCCTGAAGCTCTTTATGCTGGGTCAAACCGTTACTTCATCTAGCGCAGAATTATCTACACTGATTGGCAACAACTCTGCAGGGGACATTCCCAGCCCCACTTGGGAGACTGAAACTGGACTTTCTGCATGCAAAGCAGCTGTTCTACCACAGAGCCACAGCCCTTGCTCTGTGAAGTGGCACAGTCCAGAATTCTAGTGCCTCAGTCAAACACAATGCACTCTGGGAGAGATGACTTCATAACTCAAGTTGTACAGTTGCAGGTTGTAGAAGCTGGGGTGCAATATTTACTGTACTGTGCTAATTTTCTACTTGCAGGGAGATTTTTTTTAAATATAAGGAAGTGCTGGAAAATAATGTTTTCCTCCCCTCCTCAGCTGCAGGTTGAAATGATACTGGGTCTCGGCATCCTCTGGGAACTTACTTCTCCAAGAGTCATTTTTATTGTGCATTCATGATTATTTGATCCTGCTTTGAATACTGTTTTCACCTACCAAAGTTCCTGTTTCTTTTCCATTCAGTGTGTGTTCCCCAGCTTCCTGCTGAAATCTTTGTAACTTTTCATACCACAAAGGTTCCAAGGTTTTGTGTTGCTTTGTTGCACTCAGTCCTGTGCCCCTCTGGGTGGCAATCATGCAGTAATGTCGGGGAAGCATCAAAGAACAGCTAATAAAGCAAAATGATATGTGGATGCTCCAGTATAAATCCGCCACCAATGCATTATTCCTGAGTCACAATGCACCCACCCACACCTGCTGAGCAGCACCAGTCTGGAGGGGCCTGGGTGTGGTCTTCAAGGAGCCCTCTCATTTAAAGACAGTCGATAACTAGGCCTCAGGCAGCCATACTCCACCGAGCCTGCCTGTGTCTGCCTGTAAATCTTTAGCCCTGACACACATACACACCCTCTGCCTCTGGGTGGAGAGAAAGGAAGATTATAATGCGAATCGGATAGAAGTTCAGAGCAGCCTCATAAAGATTAATTACGATCAGGGGGCTTTTAGCACATTAATTGCGTACGGAAGTGGCATTCTATGCCAACTGCATCCTCAGACAGGGGAGAGCTTGGAAAGGGAGGGGGCACAATAGAGATGCCCACTCTCGATTTTCTGAGCCAGAAAGATGTATGTGGCATCACTGGAGGCCCAGGGGTAGAACGCAGAGCTAGCCAGGATGCATGGGTTCAATTCATGGGCGTAGCTGGGGGGGCAGGGAGGGGCAGCCCCCCAATCAATAAAAATACATAGCTAACTAAGGTTCTGCCCCCCCCCCTCAAACAAAAGCCCCCCCCAAAAAAACCAAAAATCCTGGCTATGCCCATGGTGGGAGATCTGAAAATAATCTGCTAAAGGTAGAAGGCAGATGCCATCAACAGATCAGGCCCCCCAGGCAAGAGCCCTCCCCACTGAAACAAACCAGAGGCTCTGGGCTACAGGTTGGCAGTGCAGTTCCTCAGAACGAGGCCAGGTAGCTGAGATCACTCTCTGGACCCTGTTTTTTCTTTTATTTCTCTTTCCCTGTGTGCTGAAGCATGTGAGGTGTATCACTAAGAAGGCTCAGGGGCCAAGGTGGGGAGGAGGCTGCTGTTTGCATCTTCTCTGCCCCCAACTTTCTTCCCATCTTTGCAGCCGGGACTCCGGGGGTTCTTTGCCAAGCCTGGGGGTGGGGGGTGGGGGGTGGAAGGCAATTCAGTGGTCTAGAAGAAGAAAGGGGGTAGCAGTTTGATTCCTCCCCACCACCAGATCCTCAAATCTACAATCGGAGATCTCAGCCTGAGGAAATGGGTTGCAGATGATGTCCGGGAGGACGCTGGGGAGCCCCTTCTCCTGCTTCCAGAGACACGTGCTCCCTGACCATCTGCCCTGGCCTCCCCTCATCCCCGGGGGGTAATAAAGAGCCACTCAGGGTGAGGTTTTGCAGAGCCCAGATGTGATTGATTCCTCCTCCTTTAAAATAAAAAATGGGGGGGGGGGGAGAGAAAAGCTAGCCATCGCAAAGAAGAGAGCGTTCATGGTTCCCCAGAGGCACACAAGAGCTTCAGCAGCTGCTTAGAACTGGGGGTGATGATGGGATGGAATGGGAATCGCCTTCTGTACTGATACAGAAATGCAGCTGTTTCTGGGGAAGGACCAGCAAGAAGAGAAGCTGTCAGCCACTCGCCTGAGCAGCAAAGGCCAGCGCCAGATGCATGCGGGGCGGGGTGCAAGAGGCCAGTTGGCAAAGAAATGTGCGCGTAGTAGGGAGGAATTCTCGCCGGAATGATCTCTCCGTCTCCTTTAAAAGGGGGGCGGCTTTGGAGAGCCGAGGCAAAGCGGCATAGGGCGGGGGAAGGGCGCCATCTGGTGGCGGTCTTGCTCCACTCGCGCAGAGCCAAGCGCGCCGCCCCGAGCTAATCTGGCGCTTCCCCGACAGGCGTCTTGCTTGCTCCCTTTCATCTGTCGCTGAAGAACCATCGTGCAACCGCCTTCCCCTCCCTGGTACGCTCCTTTTATAGTAAGGGAGTAGTTGGATGTTCCAGCCCCAATTCTAATCCCTTTCCGGACCCCCGCACCCCCGCACCCCACTTCCAGGAACCGCGGCGCTGCCAAAGATAGGGATAATTAATGGAGGCGCAAAAGCGATTAATGGAAAATGCATTTCCCCCCCCCAAGCCGCACATCTATCTAGCAATGCCAGGATCCAGAGAAATAAACAAGGGGGAGGGGGAAAGTGAGGGAGTTTCATTGGCTCACCAAAAATGAAGGGGAAAAAGGAGGGGAGAGCCTATAATTGGCACCCCTGAGAGACCCGGCGCGGGATGATTCACACGGCTGGAATCCTGACATATCTCTGCAACGAAACCTTTTTAGGAATGGGCAAAAGTGTGCTGTGCGAGGTGGCAGGACGCCAAAGGGAGGAGAGAGGAGGCGGATCCGGGGAGGGCGATCTCTCAGACAACCCAGATCAGCCAACTTCCCTCCTCCCCTCAAGAAATGCCATCATCGCCCCATTCCGATGGACGGGGCTGATGTCATCTCAGACCATGCTTAGCATCTTGAAGGCAAATAAAAATGCTAGACGGCCTACAAATGCGGCTTCCTTTACTGCCTTTGATCTTCGCTTCCCTCCTACAAGGTGGGTCACTCTGGGCCATGTTGTCCGTTTATTTCCCTGTTTTTCTAAGCTCATCATGTTGATCCCAGGGAGAAAGTGGAGGCTGGTCCACTGGGGTTAAGAGGGTTCTGCACCCCAAACTCAGCCAGTCCCCACCTGCCTGCCTGATTTATGGCCTCCTTATGGCCAGTCCAGGGTCTCTCCTGCCAATCTAGGCACATGAGCAAGTTGGTAAAGAGACTTGTGTGCGTTCTATTATCTTGGTCCCAAGTCTTTTAAGGTTTAGGTGTCGATTTTAGCCCCGTGAATTGGGGTCAGGAGTACAAAGGCAACCAGTGCAAGCCTGTCAAGTCTGGTGCTGTATAACATTCGGGACCTGACAGTTGCATTCTGCACTAATAATTTCTGAAACGGTCTTCAAGGATCGCCCCACTTACAGTGCATGGCAGTAATCCCACTCTGGAGGCTACCAGAGCATGGATAACTAGGGCAAGACTATCCTGGTTCAGGAACAGCAATGGCTGGCGGGAAGAGCTCTTGGGTCTTTTTACACAAGCACCAACCCAGGTTTCAGCATGCGTGCCTTCAAGAGGGAGCTGCAAGCTGCAAGTGTAACTTACGACAAATGCCAAACAGAAATTCAACAGGTGAAGCTTTCACCAGAATGCAAAGGTGGTGACAGAGGTGGGGACGTTCTGCTTGCTGCTTAAAAGTAGGAATCCTGCCAGAAAGAAAAAGGCAAATCTTGCTATATAAATATGACTTCAAGGCCAGGCCATCTGTTTTGGCTCCTCTGCTGCTTGGCCCCACTCCTCTTCCTCACTGCCAACTATTGGCTGCTTTCCACCTGGTGGCAAGAGAGACAGAGAGAAGCAGCAATGGGGATGGGGAACCTGTGTCTCTGCAGATGCTACAAGGACTACAACTCCCATTATCCCTGACCCTCAGCCATGCTGGATGCGGCTGGAGGGAACTGGAGTCCAGCAACACCTGGAGAACCTGAGGTTTTCCATGGCTGATGTAGGAAAGAACAGAACGGAAGAAGAGAAGCATAGATCTGTCAGCTTCATTTAACTCCAAAGTCACAATTTATAAACTCACAAGCCTCAGAGCACTGCCTTCTTGACAAATTTGATGAAAAAAGAATTGATGGTTTTCCTGTTTCTATTTCTAGAAAACAGATGGCTTTCCCTTTTCTAAACAATGAACATCAGCATCTGTCTTTTTGTTAGAATTTTCTCTCTTATGATATCATCTCAGTTCAGGAGCCTCAAAAAGAAAAACCCCACCCCAAAGCACTATGATTTAAGATTTTGCTTGTGTTTGTGTAATTGATTAATCAATATGGTGAGCCGGCTCAAATATATTTAATCAGTTAACACATGCAGACTATAAAGTAAAGCACACTGGATAATTTATTAGAGCACCAGATTCCATGTACTTTGTCTTATATCAAAGCAGTCCCAGGCTTGTCTGCTTTTCAGCACCCAAAATCTATCAATGTCCAAGAGTATCCGAGAGCAAAGAGTTCCCCGCTGGCTCCAGAACACAAAGTAACATCTTGGCTCTAAGGATGGCATGTTCAGGGCCTCCTCTAAGATCAGTAGCCCATGGGCAAGTCCAGAGTCCAGACAAGACTATTGGGAAGTTTCCTGTTGCAACCATCTATCAAGCCACAGGAGGCCCAAACAGGTCCATAGTTTCCACCACCAAGGAGAGATGCTCCAGGAATGAGCTGATGGACACACGCAGAATGCGGGCTTCATCTGCTCTCCATCGACTGCAAAAAAATAAAATATATATATTTTGTGTATACTGAAACATAAAACGTCAACACTTGCACTACAGAGTCCTATGAATATGCCACTCCTTCTGCCAATATCCTCATTCTATTCCAGTCCTTGAGCTTCCCTTTTACTCTTGGCAGACACTGGGCACCTGGTCCAATACATTTTGATGCCAGAAAATTACTTTATGCTTATCATAGCACCACCTGAATGCAAAGGACTCAACAGAGAGGATAGGAGGAATTATTCTTATTATCCTCCTCCTCCTCTATATAGGATCATCAGCATGTATAGCACTTTACAGAAAATACAAAGGGATATATCTCTGCCCTGACAGGTTTACAGTTTTAAAATTTGGCAAAACAGAGGAGGGAGAGGGACGTGGGGGCAGGCGAAGGAGGCAATGATTTGACTGACCAGTGTCCAGGTTTAGTTAGAGGCCTGGCTGCTGTAGTGTCCAAGGGGTTCTCCAATGTGAAAGATGATTGGAGGTGGGGCTTGAAGGAAATAAGCGAGGAGGATGCACAGAGGTGTTCTGAGAGGTGGTACCAGGCATATGGGGCACCAGGGAGGAAAAGACAGAGTTGTTTCGGGGAACATAAGATGTCTAGAGGTTGAGGAGCAAAGATCACAGGCAGAGATGTATCGCGATACAAAAATGCTGTCATAAGGGTGGGAGAGCATGGCCAGAGGGCTCTGAAGGCAAGAGCAAGGAGTTTGTGATGCTTCCGGGAGCAGGCAAGGAGGAGGAGCATTTTATTGGAGTGCTGTGAGAGATGAATGATTTTGGCAGCTAAGTCAGCAAGGGGAGACAACAGAATGTCGGGGTGCAGAAGTCTCCATCTCTGTAGGCAAGGGATGATGACAAGGGCATCCCACCAACTCTCAGTCACTAGCAGGGGGCACAACACCCCCCACCCTTGGGGAAGGGCCCCAGCTCAGTGGGAGAGCAGCCACTTTGCATGCAGATGGTCAGTCCCTAGTAGGTCTGGGAGCTATGCCTGTCTGTCTCCCTGAAAAACTGCAGATGGTCCTGTGCTAAATGGATGATAGGCAGATTCCTACGTCAACAGGAAGTTGTCCTGTATGAGCCTCACAGGAGGTTTGCAGAAGCAGGTCTTGCTCAGCACACCACTTTATTTTACTTGCACCCCACTCTTCTTCCAAGTTATGCTCAAAACAACCCTGCAGGATAGGTCAGGCAAGAAACAGACTCATTCCAAAGGGTTCAGCTCCAAGGGCCTTCTGGCGGTTCCCTCCTGTGAGAAATGAGGTTACAGAGAACCAGGCAGAGGGCCTCCTCGGTGGTGGCACCCGCCCTGTGGAACGTCCTCCCATCAGATGTCAAGGAGATAAATAACTATACAACTTTTAGAAGACATCTAAAAGCAGCCCTGTATAGGGAAGTTTTAAATGTTTTATATTTTTATATCTATTGGAAGCTGCCCAGAGTGGCTGAGGCAACCTGGTCAGATGGGCGGGGAACAAATAATAAAATTGTTGTTTTTTCAAGTCCAACATGCCATCCGTTACGGCGTCACCTTGTCACTTGTGCAGGAGACCTTCCAGCAGGCTGCACCCAGGACCCAGAGCCCACCATCTGCCCCAACTGCTGCCACACATCGCAGAGCAAGGGGGGGCAGAGGCTGGGCCGCCCCAGGTACCGCCCTGGGGGGTGACACTTGTGGCAGGGCCCCGCCCCGCGATCTGCGCAAGGCAAAGCTGAGCTGGCCGGCCGCTGGCGCCAACTTTCCCTTTAAAAAAGCGGGGGGGGGGCCTTTTTCAGTGCTCAGCTGCCGCAGTGCGGAGCCGATTGGCGGGCCAGCAAGGAGGGATGTCATGCAACGCCCCTCCTCGCTGGCCCGCCCCTAGCCTCGATGCCGCGGCTCCACCCAGGGAGCCCAGTGCCAAAAAAAGCCCTGAAAGGGGGGAAAGGGAAGCGTCTGCTTTGCTTCCCCTCCCCCCCCCTTTCAGCGGTTTTTTTCGGCCCAGATGTACTACACACACCCGGAAATTCCGGGCATGCGCAGGGCATCTGACGTGCGTTGTGATGCCATGACACACACGTCATGCCCCACCCCCAGGGGGTGCCCGCAGGCAGCAAAGAGGCTTCCTCCACCGCTGGCCTGGCCAATACTCACACATGCAAGATGTCCTCCGTCACGTCCAGTTTCTTGCTGATCCCTTCTTTGCGGGGCTCAGGGTCAGGAGCCAGGGAGCCCAGTGCAATCTGGGCCAATGCTGGTGATGGAAAAGGGATCCTCAGCTCACTGGTGTTGGGGGTAGCGATAAGGAGCATAAAATGTACAAGAAAATTCCCACCACACACAGGCGCACACTGCCTACCTTTCCAACAAGAGACTTTCTTATTCAAGTTACAGGTGTTGGTCTGCCATAGTCAAAACAAAATAAAATGTAAAATTCCTTCCAGTAGCACCTCAGAGACCAACTAAGTTAATTCTTGGTATGCACACGAAAGCTCATACCAAGAACTAACTTAGTTGGTCTCTAAGGTGCTACTGGAAGGAATTTTTTATTTTATTTTGTTTTTTCTTATTCAAGGTCACCTTTGTATGTTTAATATTTCTGGGAGAGCTTCTAGTCCCTGGTTTTCGACTGCGGAGTTATGACACGGATTAGAATCCCTGCTTATCCATGACTGTGGATGGGAGAAAACTCAAGAGCAATGTTCAAATTGCAGGGTGGAGGGCAGAGGGGGGGCCACTTTTGTGCCAACCTCTTTCGCCTACTATTTTTAGAGGGGGATTTTGCATCAGGGAAGCAGGGGAAGATATGTTATCAGGAGGGGGCCCAGGGCATGTGGGTTTCATTAAAGGCCTTCCTGCCTCTTTCCCTTCACCCCACTCAGTCACCGTTCTGTCCTATTTGCAGTTAGTGGTCAAAAAGCATTAAAGGGCAATTTATCCCCATTTCTCTCCTCAAAGAATCCTGGGCACTGTAGCTTAACCCTCACAAAGCTAGAAAGTGCCCATAATACTTTGCGGGGGAAACCCTAGCAACCCATCACCTTGATTTCCCAGCAGCTCTAGAAATGCAACTTAGCACACATGCATTTTATTCAAATGCATGTTGGGGGTCTGCGCTTAGAGTTCCTTCAGCAACACCCTTGCAGGTGACCACGGACTCCGGCCCCCTCCCCAACCTCCCAGCAACGGTGCTCAACCTTCCGGATCCACATCGCACTTCTAATCCGAACATACAGCACAGGACCCGTTCCTATTTTATTTTTACGGGGTACATCCGGGTTTCCGTCGCAGGACTGATCAAGGCTTTTGCACTTTTGGCACGTCAAAGGCGTGGGTATTTTGGCAGGAGCTGAAATCCCGTTTCGTTCTGCAACCGGTGAAACCCATTTCAACCGCCTTTACACCTCCTGCCTATTTCCTGAAAGGCGGTTGCCAGAGGCTTTCGGTGCCAAAGGCGCGTTTACGCAGAAGCAAGTTCGGCGGCGCCAAGCGGAGCTTGCTCCAGGCAGGATGAGGGTGCACAGGGGCGGCCGGGGGCCTGATCCACCCACTCCCCTCCTTCTTGCCCCGCGATCCCGGCGTTGTCCTCCCCCACAACCTAGTCCGGGAAACTACTGTCCCTCCCACCCAGGAAATGAATTCCTGCCCCTCTTGAAAACAAATATGGCGGTGGTGATGGTGGGGGAACCGCGATACCTCCCTCCAAGGGACCCAGGCGTCCGACAGCCCCCCACCCGGCCCCCCTCCGCGGGCGCAATGCTGCCTCGTCCCTACTGCTTCTTTTTCGCCGGATACAAGGCGAGGCCTGGCCGGGACACAGCGCTCCCTCCGGCCGCCGCCTGTCCTTCCATCGCCTCAGCCGCCTCCCCCTCTTCCCCACGTGGGCGCCGAGGGGTGGATCCCAAGGAGCCACCAGCCCACGTGGGGTGATCCTTCCGAATCCAAGCTGTAGCGTTGGAGACGAGGTGGCGACGAGTACTGTACAATAAATACAGAATCTCGGGAGCATAACTTGCCAATCGGCCAATCATTTTTGGTATAAAGTACAGCAATCCCGCGATCTGCGTGCATTTAACTTGCACGCTTTCAGCTTTCTGCGCTCAGTAGTTGTTGTTGTTTAATTAAAAAAATTGGGGTGGAAAGGATCTGGGAGGAAAGACTTGGGCAATCTGGCATGCCATTGCACCCAATGTGTTTTGACTACACGCGATTTTGGCTTTAGGTGCGATTCCCCCGTAAGTTGAGGGCTTTCTGTACCACATAATCAGAGCCGGCCCACTGAGGAGGCCGGGCAAAGCACCTGCTTCAGGTGGCAAAACCACAAGAGGCAGCGCTCTGCCCACCCCTTCTGCCACCTTGTGGAACGCTCCCTCCTCTTGCTGAGCTTCACAAGGGGGGAGTGTTCCAGCCAGGCAGTCACATAATGGTATTTAATTTGTTGCTGATTTAGGCCTCTGCATAGTGAAACAGGTTGCAGCAAGGAGACTACTGTCCTCTGTCAGTGGAGAAATCTATGAGACACAAGAAAATGCAGATAGGATTTGGGTCCCATTTACGCTATACATTTAAAACACATGGCTTCCCCCAGAGGATTCTGGGAACTGTAGTTTCATAAGTGTGCTGAGCATTTTAGATCTGAGGGGTAAACCATAGTTCCTACAATTCTGGGTGTGTGGGTGGGACCATGTGCTTTCAATCTGCTTTGCATCTATGGCGTAGCTGTGACCTTTCACACATGCTTGGTTTTCTGAGAAAGCTGTAAAAAAACAAACACAGAGGTTTATGAGTACTGCTGTAGATTTATGGTGAACCCGATGGTTTGTAGAATCATGTATAACTTTCCAAGTTGGTCTCTGGCCAGGCCAGAGCACTTCTGTGGCATGAAACCAGGCCCAGAACATTGGTACCAAATGAATGTCACATTCAGTGTCCCATGCACTTCATTCTAAAAAGGTAATATTGGAATTTGATGCAAGAGGGGAATTACATGCACTAAAATAAATAGTGGAAGAGGAAGTGTGAGTCCATTGGTGCTCCCATTCCCCAATCTACCTAGTGGACCTTCAGCCAGAAGACACACAACTGTATTGCTGCTACAATTACGATAGAGCATTTAGAGATTACTTGTTCGTTATTAGTGCCTATCGCCACCTCTGATAATACATTGCAGTTGAAGGTATTTAAATATATTGCCTTAGGAACAGAAGCACTGGCGAGGATCCAAATTTTAGTATTTGTCGGAAACCCAGCAACTATCAACCCTATAGTACAAGTTTTCACCAAAAAGCCAGTAATACAATTTGGGTCAAATTAAATTTCTAATAAAGTCTCAGCATTTATGAATCATGTTTTCTGCCTTAAACAGGCATACCTGTACCCCAGGCAAAGAAAATTGGGAGCTACATGCCTCCTTTATCTACAAGATTTAAGGGTACAGGCCTCTGTTCCAAAATGTTTCATCAATGTGGGTTATTATGATTTTGTGTGGCCCCACTCTGGTCATTAGTGGAACAATCAGCCACCCCCTTATGTACGAGTCAAAATGACCAGAGATTCGGGATTCATAAAATTTCAAATATTTTCTCAGTCATCTCAGCCTTACCATTAACAGAGAAACTTTTCTGCCCTTTATGTACAGGAAAAAAATGATCTAGGCTCATCCTTCCTAATTCTGAATATGTTTGTGCTTAAATGTTTGCTGGACATTTTTTGCTTTAAAATGGTTGGCAAAATGGTGAAAACCTCTACTCACTCCAATGCCATCAGTAGATCCACCCTCAAAATGCCTTATTTGCTTTTTCACACTGAAATCAGCAAGGCAACAGTTACAGACAAAGGAAGCAGTTTGATGCATCAGGTTGTATCTCTTTTAAGTATTCCTTGTGGGAGGGGCCCCAGTGATGGATTAATCCATATATCCGGACTCACAACTGCTAGCTGTGAGCACCAATAAACAGATGAAGTTCAGCTCCAGAGGTTTTGAAGTAATCCTTTTTTATTTAAAACAAAATTTAAAAAAAAAAAAATCTTTCCAGTAGCACCTTAGAGACCAACTAAGTTTGTTCTTGGTATGAGCTTTCGTGTGCATGCACACTTCTTCAGATACACTGAAATGTTTAGCTTTTATTTATAAGCTAAACATATATATACACAGATTATACAGACTGTGTGAGTTTCAGTCACCCAGCAAAGATGAGAACACATTTTACCTCAGAATACTCTCCTCAGAACTGACAGTTAAGAACAGTTAGGAATAACAGTTACCAAGTAAGCTCCTCCCCCTCTCTCTCCACTGAGTCAGGAGATTGACAGAAAGGGAGGGATGAAAATGCTAACACCCAGGGCCCCAAAATGGATAGCCTATTGTTTTAAAAAAATGCTAAGAACCTGTTAAAGCTATCTATCGACCTATCGATCTATCGATCTATCGATCTATCTATCTATCTGGATGCAGGTGACGCTGTGGGCTAAACCACAGAGCCTAGGGCTTGCTGATCAGAAGGTCGGCGGTTCGAATCCCCGCGACGGGGTGAGCTCCCGTTGCTGGGTCCCAGCTCCTGCCCACCTAGCAGTTTGAAAACACGTCAAAGTGCAAGAAGATAAATAGGTACTGCTCCGGCAGGAAGGTAAACGGTGTTTCCATGCGCTGCTCTGGTTCGCCAGAAGCGGCTTTGCCATGCTGGCCACATGACTCAGAAGCTGTACGCCAGCTCCCTTGGCCACTAACACGAGATGAGTGCCCCAACCCCAGAGTTGGACATCACTGGACCTAATAGTCAGGGTCCCTTTACCTTTATCTATCTAGCTTGCTATCCAGCTAGCTAGCTAGCTAGCTATGGATCTATCTACAGTATCTATCTATCTACAAGCAACATTTAAAATTGTCTACTTTGGAGATCACAAGTGAAAATCTGTTGTATATCTTTTAAAAGTTGTAAATAACAACATCAGCTCTGACCAGTGAGAGGGCTAAAACCAGTATTATTGCCAGGGACAGTCAGTGGTGGAGGAAGCCGCTCAGGCGCCTGGTGTGTGAGCTTCCCATATGGGTGGGGCGAGGCAAGCCGCCCATAGGGGCAGGGCGCACCATGGAGACTCCAGAGTCTGCCAGCCTCTTCCCACTGTCTCCTTACAGCTGGGGGGAGGCAGCGGGCAGACCGTTTGGGCAGCACAGAGCCTGCGCACGCCCAAGCCACGGCATCTCTCCCAGGAGAGACACGTGCCACAGGCACGCTGCAGGCCCTGTGGTGAATGCCACCTGGCATTTGGCCACACCCCTCAGGGGTGACACCAGGGGCGGCCCCACACCTACCACACACCCTTCCTCTGCCCCTGGTGGCAGGGCTCTCAGAAAAGTGACCATGGTCAAAGATGGAATATTGTGGTTGAGATCCCCCCCCCCCCCCGAAGAACCAAAAACTGTGAGCCACGGATCCATTTCGTTTATAACCGATTATTTATTTATTTATTTAGCCAAAATGGTACACAAATGTTGTGGGGCTTTGCGAACTATTGGAGTAATGGAGAGACAAGTAAGCAGTCATTTTTGTTTCCTCTTCTTGGCAGGCCTATTCACACAACATGTGCATGGTTGGTCCTTAATGCAGGAGCCGGGAAGCTGTGACACTCCAGACGTTGGGAAGCCAACTCCCATCCTCCGCCCCAGGCAGCATGGATGAGGGAAGCTGTAGGCCAACAACAACAACACCTCACATCTCAGAATACTGTGGTTTTGTTCCCACAATGTTTGTCGCTAGACACTGGAACATTAGAGGATGAATTGCTTGTGTGAATCAGCTGCCTTGGGTTTAAGCTCATATATGAGACATGCTAAAACAAAGGAAAGACTGTAACTCTGCGAGCAGGGCTTGCATTGTTTTTAGAAAATGTTAGAGAGAAAACATTAGACACTTTACAATTCAAATAAAAACCCTCTCCATAATTTCGGTTCTCTGCATTCGCCTGTTGAATGTGCAAACTGACTCCACTGAGGGAAAACAATATTGCATTTGAAGCATGGTATAAGTCTAGATAGCATCTTAAAAAGCAAAGACATCACCTTGCCGACAAAGGTCCGTATAGTTAAAGCTATGGTTTTCCCAGTAGTAATGTACGGAAGTGAGAGCTGGACCATCAAGAAGGCTGATCGCTGAAGAATTGATGCTTTTGAATTCTGGTGCTGGAGGAGACTCTTGAGAGTCCCATGGACTGCAAGAAGATCAAACCTATCCATTCTGAAGGAAAGCAGCCCTGAGTTCTCACTGGAAGGACAGATCCTGAAGTTGAGGCTCCAGTACTTTGGCCACCTCATGAGAAGAGAAGACTCCCTGGAAAAGACCCTGATGTTGGGAAAGATGGAGGGCACAAGGAGAAGGGGACGACAGAGGATGAGATGGTTGGACAGTGTTCTCGAAGCTACTAACATGAGTTTGGCCAAACTGCGAGAGGCAGTGAGGGATAGGCGTGCCTGGCGTGCTCTGGTCCATGGGGTCACGAAGAGTCGGACACGACTAAACGACAGAAAAACAACAACAACAACATAAGTCTAGTCTGTGGTGTCCATTCACAGGTGAAACATTGCTGGGCGTTGCAGTGATCTGGTGATGAGTATTTGTGTGTGTACCAGCCCTGAAAGCAAACTACAAAATTTAATACTATACTTGTTTCTGCACTAATAATTTCTGAAACGGTCTTCAAGGATCGCCCCACTTACAGTGCATGGCAGTAATCCCACTCTGGAGGCTACCAGAGCATGGATAACTAGGGCAAGACTATCCTGGTTCAGGAACGGCAATGGCTGGTGAGAAGTGCTCTTGGGTCTCTTTACACAAGCACAAACCCAGGTTTCAGCATGCGTGCTTTCAAGAGGGAGCTGCAAGCTGCAAGTGTAACTTCTGACAAATGCCAAACAGAAATTCAACAGGTGACGCTTTCACCAGAATGCAAAGGTGGGGAAGTTTTGCTTGCTGTTTAAAAGTAGGATCCCTGCCAGAAAGAAAGAAAAAAAAGCAAATCTTGCTATATAAATAGGACTTCAAGGCCAGGCCATCCGTTTTGGTTCCTCTGCCGCTTGGCCCCTCTCCTCTTCCTCACTGCCAGCTATTAGCTGCTTTCCCCCTGGTGGCAAGAGAGACAGAGACACACAGCAATAGGGATGAGGAACCTGTATCTCAGCAGATGCTGCAAGGACTACAACTCCCATTATCCCTGACCCTCAGCCATGCTGGATGCGGCTGAAGAGAACTGGAGTCCAGCAACACCTGGAGAAACGCTATGATTAAGATTTTGCTTGTGTTTGTGTAATTGATTACTCAATATGGTGAGCCGGCTCAAATATATTTAATCAGTTAACACATGCAGACTATAAAGTAAAGCACACTGGATAATTTATTAGAGCACCAGATTCCATGTACTTTGTCTTATATCAAAGCAGTCCCAGGCTTGTCTGCTTTTCAGCACCCAAAATCTATCAATGTCCAAGAGTATCCGAGAGCAAAGAGTTCCCCGCTGGCTCCAGAACACAAAGCAACATCTTGGCTCTAAGGATGGCATGTTCAGGGCCTCCTCTGACATCAGTAGCCCAGGGGCAATCCAGCGTCCAGCCAAGACTATTGGGAAGCTTCCTGTTGCAACCATCTATCAAGCCACAGGAGGCCCAAACAAGTCCATAGTTTCTACCACCAAGGAGAGATACTCCAGGAATGAGCTGCTCTCCATCAACTGCAACAAAAAAATTATATATATATATTGTGTATACTGAAACATAAAATGTCAACACTTGCACTACACTTAACAGTCCAATGAACATACCACTCCTTCTGCCAATATCCTCATTCTATTCTAGTCCTTGAGCTTCCCTTTTACTCTTGGCAGACACAGGGCACCTGGTCCAATACATTTTGATGACAGAAAATATACTGTTTCACTTAATTAATTTATTCTTATCATAACACCATCTGAATGCAAAGGACTCAACAGAGAGGATGGGAGGAATTATTCTTATTATCCTCCTCCTCCTCTATATAGTATAATCAGCATGTATAGCACTTTAAAGAAAATACAAGGGGATAGATCTCTGCCCTGACAGGCTTACAGTTTAAAATTTGGCACAACACCTACCCTTTCCTCTGCTCCTTCGTACATCCAAAGACGTGTTGGTTGAAAGGTAAATAAACTTGCTTTCACCCCTCACGTTCTTTCATTTGTCTTAGTTTCCCCTTGGCTTTTCTAGTCATCAGGTGTATCTGCTTTTCTTGATTCTCTTTAAAATCTTCAATTTGGTATTTTTATGAGTTTTCAGTTTAAATTTTGCTTGGCTAAGCTTTCTGTTGGGGGCTTTATCAAAGTCCGTCATCTGTCCACAATTTACTCTCCCTGTTTTATTAGGATTCTTTGTTGGTCTTCTATTTTCTTTCAGTTTCCTTTTAATTTTAAATGTATTGCCTCTCCTAACACTTTTTAGGGAGTTACTGAATCAAGGTATCTCTCTCTGTCTCTTTACAAGCAACATTTAAAATTGCCAACTATGGAGATCACAAGTGAACATTTGTTGTATCTCTTTTTAGAGTTGTAAATAACAACTTCAGCTCTGACCAGTGAGAGGGCTAAAACCAGTATTACGGCCAGGGACATTCTCACTCACTAGACTCTGGCTCGCCCCTTCCACCACCTGTTGGTCATAATGATACATAAAAAGTCCCTTGGTGCATTGATACAATGGTTACAAATGTGTTGGGTAATTTTTCACCCATGTGTAATTTTGCACATGGGTGAAAAATTAGTACCAGCCCCACTCCCTAATAACAGGGTTCCTGGGTGGGGGGCGGTAAGCCCTGCCCTACATAGTCACATGACAGGGCACACAGAATTAAATGGCAATGCCCATCAACTTTGGGGGGCGAGTTTCCCGGCCCCCTCAAAAGATTTGGGGGGGGGGGGGGCTTAAGAGGAGTTCGCTCCTAAGCTGGGGTATGTGTCATTCCTGGATCAATGTCTTTGCTTGCTTGGCTATGTGTAGCACCTGCTGTGCATTTTAATAGCATTTTGTCCATGTATCGCACTGATCTGAGCATTAAAGATTTTGGGAGACACTGCAGCCTGAGTTTGAATTCTTCTTTGAGAGGGAGCCAGGAAACTCTCCACCACAGTGTGCTTTTTTGGAGGTTCTCCTTGTGGGAGGGGCCCCAGGGGCCCAAAATGGATAGCCTATTGCTTTAAGAAAATGCTTTAAGAAAATGCTAAGAAACTGTTAAATCTATCTATCTATCTATCTATCTATCTGTCTACAAGTAACATTTAAAATTGTCTACTATAGAGATCACAGGTGAAAATTTGTTGTATCTCTTTTTAAAGTTGTAAATAACAACTTCAGCTCTGACCAGTGAGAGGGCTAAAAGCAGTATTATTGCCAGGGACAGTCAGTGGCGGAGGAAGCCACTTGGGCTCCTGGGGCGGGGTTCAACATGGTGTCTCCAGTGTTTGCCTGCCTCCTCCCACTCAGTTGCCCTACAGCTGTTGGGGAGGCAGCGGGCAGACTGTTTGGGCAACACAGAGCCTGCGCACGCCCAAGCCTCCGCATCTCTCATAGGAGAGACACATGGCTCAGGCCCCCTGCAGGCCCCGTTGTGAGTGCTCCCTGCAGTGGTGTCAAGTATCCCGTATCCGCCGGGATTCCCGTTTTTAATCGTGTTTCCCGCTGCAATCCCGGATGACTAAAAAACCCGTATATTCCCGGGTTCGCCTCTCAGGGGAAGCTGCACCTGTGGTTGCCGCCGCCTGTCCCACGCCTACTTTGGCGCGTGAGGCTCCACCCGGCTCGCGCCTGAATGCGCGCTTGGCATTGGCACTGTCGCTAGCCGCTGCCGCCTCAGTGCAGGCAGCACTAAGCGGAGGAGGGCGGGAAGGTGGTGGCTGCTGCTGCTGCTGGTTCTTACTGAGGTGGCCTCAGCTAGGCCCGAGGCGCCCGGCCACAAGGGCTCTCTGTGGGTGCCTGCGTGGCATGGACGGCGCCCAGAGGAGCCGAGCAGAGTCTCCTCGCGAGAGAAGGCGGCGACGGTGCCCGTCCGAGCTCGGTGCCTGCAGCTCGCCGGTGCCCTGAGCGCCAAGTCCGAGCCGCGGTGCTCCCACCCTGGGCGAGGCGTGTGGGGAGGGGGGGAGAGGACTGGGTGGTGCGGGGTGGGGGTGCTGGGGGAGCAGTTCTCAGCTGCCTCTCGCTCGCTCGCTCTCCTCAGGAGCTTCACCTCAGCCTCCTGCGCTGGGCGGGAGGGGTGGACGGGGGGAGCGTCGGAGGAGAGAGAGAGAGGCAGGCGAGGGGACTGTCGCCGGCTCCGCCTCTTCCTCGGCGGCTCTCGGGCAGCCGGAACCGCACGCGGGTGCGGCGGCGGCAGCGGCTGCGGCTGCTGCTGCTGCTGCTGTGGCAGGAAGGGAGCCCAGAGTGGAGGGATGTGGGGCTTGGGACGAGGCAGGATCTTCGGCGTCTTCTCCGCTCCGGTCCTGGTGGCCGTGGTCTGCTGCGCCCAGAGTGGAGCCTCGGCATATTTTCCCATTGGCTCCGCCCACTTTTGCTTGTGGCTCCGCCCACCACTGCCATGTGACTATCATAGGTGGGGCTGCTGATCCCTTATTTTGAAATCCGAAAGTTGACAGCTATGGCTCCCTGGCATTTTGCCACACCCCTCAGGGGTGACACCCGGGGCAGCCCCACACGACCCTGGTTGCACGGCTATCAGAAAAGTGACCATGGTCAACGATGGAATATTGTGGTTGAGACCCCCCCCCCGAAGAACCAAAAAAATGTGAGCCACGGATCCATTTCGTTTATAATTGATTATTTATTTAGCCAAAATAAATACAGAGGGTTTTTGCACCATTTGTTTCCTACCGGGATGGGGCTTTGCGAACCATTGGAGCAATGGAGAGACAAGTAACCAATGTTTGTCGCTAGACACTGGAACATTAGAGGATGAATTGCTTGTGTGAATCAGCTGTCTTGGGTTTAAGCTCATATATGAGACATGCTAAAACAAAGGAAAGACTGCAATTCTGTGAGCAAGTTCTGCATTGTTTTTAGAAAATGTTAGAGAGAATTATTATTATTATTATTATTATTATTATTATTATTATTATTATTATTATATTTATACCCCGCCCTTCCCCGCCAAACCGGGCTCAGGGCGGCTAACACCAATAAAATCACAACAAAAACATAAAACAATTCATTAAAATACAGATTAAAATACAATCTAAAATTAAATCTAAACTGCAGCCTCATTTTTAAGTAGCCCACCAATCACACCAAAAGAATGAAACATCAGGGTTGAACTGAAACCAGCCCAAAGACCAGATGGAACAGCTCCGTCTTGCAGGCCCTGCGGAAAGATGCCAAATCCTGCAGGGCCCTGGTCTCTTGTGCCAGACCGTTCCACCAAGTTGGGGCCAGTACTGAGAAGGCCCTGGCCCTAGTTGAAGCCAACCTAGCATCCTTGTGGCTCGGGACCTCCAAAAAGTTATTATTTGAGGACCTTAAGGTCCTACCTGGGACATACCAGGAGAGGCGGTCCCTTAGGTCCCATTAGACACTTTATAATTAAAATGAAAACCCTCTCCATAATTTTCTTTCTCTGCTCTTGCCTGTTGACAGTGCAAACTGACTCCATTGAGGGAAAACAATATTGCATTTGAAGTGTGGTAAAAGTCTAGTCTGTGGTGCCCATTCACAGGTGAAACTTATTTCTGGGAGTTTCCGTGATCTGGTGATGAATATTTGTGTGTGTACCAGCCCTGAAAGCAAACTACAAAACTAAATACTTGTTTCAGGAGTCAAATCCCCACCACATGAACCTAGACATGGTAACATCTTCTTTTGGACTGATGGCGTGGAAATATGGGGGCTTTTCTGTTTTGTCAAAACTTGCTTTTTACGGATTTCACTTGAAGCAAAGAAACATGCAGACACTATATAAATAAAACATCATCAGCTTACACAGCAACCTTCCTTCAAATCCCATCTGTCATTTTCACCTTTGGGCCCAAACTATCTATAACTCTGTGCCTTGGTTTTTTTTTTTCTATATTACAAGAAATGCTTCCCGGCATGTTGGGAAATGTGCCAAGTCCTTTCTCATCATCAGGGCTCTTTGAACCAATGTTGATGGCAACAGGATTGCCACCACGTCCTGAGCTTTTGACAGCTGTACAGCAATGCAACAGGCACAGTGTTTGCTGGCATAGAGATGTGCCCAGTGAAGAAAACTGTGTTTGTCTGAATTTATGCATGGCATGTAGTTGTTAACGAAGAGGGTGGTTGGCAGCATTAGGTGGCACAAGAACTGGCATAACTTTAGTTCAGCATCAGATTCATAACGGGCATGTTAAAGTTACGACAGTGCCTTACATATCAATCCTAACTGTATACTCAGTTCACACATGTATGTACATTAGTGGTGGGTAACTCAAGCTCTCTCCAGCTGAAGATGTAAACAGACTGCCCACCTCTATTGAAAGCATTGTGGTGGAGGTGATAGGCAAGTTCTGGTTGCATTCTTATTTCTTCTCATACATGCAAGTTATGACAGGATGTGGTAGTGCTCAAATGGTAAACACGTATGCCCCAGCTTTTGAGGCCTTACAGCAGAATGCATGGATGACTACAGGGGGGAAAAAAGGTTTCGTCTGTGATTATCTGCCTGCGACCAGGGGCGTAGCGAGGTAAATTGGTGCCTGGGGGCAAAAAAAAATTTTCCACCCCCCCCCCCCAGGCATGGGAAGGTCAGGTGGTACCCGGTGCGTAACATTTATTGTCAACCCCCCATTGATCCCCCCCGCAAAAATGGTTTTACGTTATTTCATATTTTCTTACAAAGGAATAATAACAAGTAATAATAATAAAAACTTTTATTTATATCCCACCCTCCCTGGCCGAAGTCGGGCTCAGGGTGGCTAACATCAGATGCATAACATTGGTATAAAATCAAACAATAATTAAATTACCTCCTAAAAACATCTCAAAATCAAATTAAAGTCTAATTAGATGGCTTTCCACAGGGTTAGGGTTGGGAACAGTAAGTGTTCTCTGAACTGAAATTTCAGCCTTCACGACATAGGAAAACAGCCAAGTGAACAGCTATTTTGGTGGAGGAGGGTCAAGATATTAACCGATATGCATGAAATTTCATATATAGCTATATAATCCCTAGTATAGTAAGATAAGACCTTCGAAGCAGGCATTTTCAAAAAAAAAATTCATTTTTTTCCCCAAAATTCTCCCCCCCCAAATTGTTCCTTGATAATTTGTCACCCCCTCCATTATGGAATATGGGGCGGCCCGCCCCCTGCCCCCCCTTACTACGCCTCTGCCTGCGACAGCTCTTCACATGTAATCACTAATCCATACTGCATTGGTCACATTTACATTGTACACTTAAAGCACTACCATAACAAGGCTTCCCCCAAAGAATACTAGGGACTGTAGTCTGTTAAGGGCACTGAGAATTGTTAGGAAACCCTGCCCTGAGCTAGAGTCCAGTGCCCTTAACAAATTCCCAGTTCCCGGGATTGTTTGGGGGAAAGCTATGGCTGTTAAAGTGCTCTAAGTGCTTGCAAATAATTACGTTCTGCCTGTAGAGTTTGATCTGTGAGAATGCAGGCACATACCCAACTCTACAATTATATGATTCTATTCTGTATGCAAGTTCACAGTGGATGCCACAGAGGTAAACATTCAGGTGCCAACCTGTACTTGGAGGCTCCATTGATTATTGTGAAACTTGCTTTTCAGTAAATGAGTTTCCAGGAGAAATCTGCTTGCCTCCTTGGCTCATATAGTCAGTGATATGCCATCCTTGCAATATGTATATGCAGTGCTTTCCCCCCCTAAAAAAATGTTTAGGGGTACGCTCATTTTGACTCAAGAAAATCATAATTTTATAGTTCAAATCAGGGAAAATAAATACAGTAAATGGGCAAAAGTACGAAGATTCACAAAATGTTTAGGGGTATGCGTACCCCCAGAAAAAAGCAGTGTTTGTGTGCAAAACACATAAGTACAACAATCAGAAGGAAGCGTGTGTTTGCTAGATTTCTGCCTTTAACCATTTGAAGTTTTTCATTTATTCCTTCCTTAAGTCGTGTGGGCTGGGCTAGAAGTTTCATTTTCAGAGCTCACTGTTGTAAAATGAAAACCGAGGTTTTCAGTATTCAAAGCAGCTTCCAAAAAAACTTGGGTGTGCAGGTGCTTATAGCTCTCCCTTCCATTTAGACAAAGAAGAAAATTCCATTCACTTCCCCTGCAGCTGCCAGGATATTTCATTCATTCGAAGAGCACACGTTTAATTGTGGAGGGTACCCTGTTCAGAATTCCCCAGGCCCCAGAATTCCATTTCTCCCCAACATTCAGTTGGCATTTCGTTGCCACTGGGCATGCTGAATTCTCTTTGACCTGTTTGGGGGATTTCCCCCTCTCCGTTTCGGTTTTCTCTCTCTGTTTTAATTTTCTCTGTATGTGATAGACATGCTTGTCCTCAATGCCAGGTACAATCGTTTCATTTCTCCACTTACGACACTGGGCAGTTCTCACATCCGTTCCACCCTGGGGAAATTTTTAAATAGCATCTCAGTGTGAATCAGGAGCTGACCTTTCCAGACAATGAGATGGTGCTCTCTAAACTTTTTATGACTGTGTCTCTTTCTCCCCCTACCCCCATTCATGCCACTCTATTCTATTTCCCCCTCTCCCCACACAGGCTTTCAGCTCCCCCAACAATCAATCAGCCTTATGTGGCCACAGAGCATGCTTGGTCCTATGTTTCTGGATTCTCAAGCCTTTTTGTCCCTGGTTTGTGTACTTCTGCAAGACTTGGGTTCCCAAAAGGCTGCTGCTACCTCTCTCTTAGTCGGGGGAGGGATGCAATAAACAATAGCACACACAGCATGCAACATCAGAAATAGAATGATGAGAAGAGACCTGCTAGATCCGATCAAAAGCTCTCTATAATTCAGCGTCCTGTTTCCAAAGGTAGCCAGCCAAATGCTTCTGGGCAGCCCACAAGCAAAGCATGAAGGCAACACCACCACTTCCCTGCCATTGCTCTGCAAGCCGCTGATATTCAGAGGTATTTTGCCACTGAATATGGAGGCTCTATTTAGCTGAGGAGTGAGGAAGCCTGTGCCCTTCCACGTGTTGTTGGACCATAACTCCATTCATCCCTGACCACTTGGCCATGGTGGCAGGGGCTGATGGGCACTGGGAACTCAACAGCATCTTAGAGGACACAGGTTCCCCTTCCCTGCTCTAGTCATTAGCAGAACCATCACTCCCAGTTCTCTTCCACTATTAAGCTGTGCAAAGGTTTGCATTCTGTTATTAGTGCAGAATTACCTCCCTCCTTTAGACTCCAATATCTGCAGTGATGCCAGCCCAACAGTGCCTACCCTTGAGATGCAGGGCTCAGTGCAGAATATGATTTTAACCTCCCCCACCAAACAACAGCAGCAGCCAAGCCTATGCCTTTGAATGTACACATTTCCCTCCCCAGTGTTTAGGCTGAGCCTGCCTGCACACGTCAGAAATCAGGGTACAGAGCAATCACAAAGACAACAACTCAGCACTGCACAGCTGGCTGTTTTGCTTTGGAAGGGAACCACTGAAGGCCACGTAACAAAAATAATTGCTGGGTGAGCACAGAGCCTCCAACTGGCCCTGAGCATCTCCTGACTTTATTACACACAGATCAGCTGCTTCTTCCAAAGCCTACTGGCAAAGGGCACTTGATCATCCCACCCTCCCAGTAAGTACAACAAAAACAAGGGAAAGGAGTTGCCAAAATTAAACAAAGCTTATTATTCTAACAAAGATGTTTGTTACCCACACTGGGAAGAAAGGTGTTAAAGAACTGTATGTTTGCATTCTAGCTCACATGGATGGGAGTGAATGAAGAGACAGAGCCAACTGTTTTGATAGCTTCTATTTAACTCAAAATATAATCCCTGTTAAAATTAGTTGCAGTGTCATAGGGCCAAGAGAAACCCCACCAGTCCTTTCTCCCATAACCCCTGATGCCACAGCTCTCTTCAGTCCATAGCTCCCAAACACAGCCTGCTGCTGCTGCTTCACCCACCCAACCCGTTTCCAGCCTCCCTAATCTTACATCTCTGTAAATTATGTTCTTGCTAGCCGCCACCATCACCACCGCCGCCACCACCCCTCCTCCTCCTCCTCCTCTCAGGCTCTCTTGGCCTGACCTTATTCCTGAGAGTTAAGTATTTCATGTGAAATATGCTGTATTTTAAGTTTATGGCATGGTTAATTGGCATGCACCCTAATCCAAATAAATCTGAACTTGAACTGTTGCATTTTCACCTCACAGGAACAACTTTCATGAATGCCTTGCAGAATCCAGATTGTTCATTGTCTAAATCCGAGAGCATAGATTGAGAATATTGTGCCAACATCCGTCTATGGTGTTGATTACCCAAGTGGCAACATCTTGGCGTAGATCTGGAGGAATCGGTTCTCCTCTGCCTCCAATATGTTGCTGGACTCCATCAGCCCCAGCCAATGAGGCCAATGGTGAGGGATGACAGGAGCTGGAGTCCAGCAACATCTGGAGTGGCAGATGTTAGCCCCTGACTCCCACTGCAGTATGGGCTATACACTATAAGTAAGTAAGTAAGTAGTACTTGTAAGTAAGGCCTGAAACAAAGAGATCAATGACTGGACTTTCCTATGTGTTTATTCACCTAATTAAAAAGCAAAGATACTGGGAGAAATAGGAATTAAACCCTTCCCCACATTCTATGATTGTTTCCCAGATCTAAATTACCCTATCTAGACACACAAACACCAAAGATCCTATGATCCCCACAGTGCTGAAGAGGGGAGAAAGAGGGGCTTGATACAAGGGCTTGCCTTTTCTTGCTAGGGATGTTCAAAGCACCTTTTGGGCAAGGGGATTTAGAACTGGGGGGAAAATGTTGGGAGATTCATTCCCAGATGTCCTGCATCATGTCCATTTCGGCTTGCCAGCAGTGAACAATGTCTCTTTCTTCTGCACAATCTTGGAATATACACAGCCTTGATTTGGGGTGCCTTTCCATTGGACAGATCCAGTTTCCTTGAGCTGTTTATCTGGCCGCCATCCAAAAACACCACACAAAGAAATATTAGCAATTGCCTCTGACAGCCACATAAGCAACAACTAAACATCTTCAGAGAGTTTGTTTGTGGCATCCTGGAGATCTACCATGCTGTTTGAATGTTCCATGCGTGGCATGGAGAATCTTTCATACAATCTGAACAAGACGAGTCAAGAAGAATGATCTGTATTCTTAGAAAGGGACAAATCATTCTGTAAAGATCATGTAGCACTTTTGCCCCCCCTTCCCCCCCCTACTGGCATCTGACTGGATGCTGAGGCTGGAGGTGGGTGGGGGAAAATAAATGATCCGCCTGATCCCTGTCTGCTGCTGTGTCTGAGTGGTTAGGGACCTACTTTGTGAGATTTGCAGCATGGGCTTGAGTACCAATTGCACATCACTCTACTCTTTTTCAAATGATATTACTTCCCTTGCTTCCCAGGCATTCAAAAGGCAACTAGGACCATAGTTATCCTTTCCTCCTAATGGGGCTCACACTCCTGGCTCCTGCTTCTCAGCCTCTCTGGTCTATGCAGTGAGCCTATGGGGGCTACTACCAGTGTGTCTTCGCCCCTGCCTTTGGCTGCTTGGCAAAAGAATCTTCTCCACCCTGGGCAGGTCTTGAACCCTTGTCCATAGGAGAGCCATGTATACTTCCTGCAGGACCCCTACCCAAGGAACTATGGAGGTGCTACATTCATTATGTGGGTCCTCCTCTCTCGCCTCTGTGCGTTTGTGTGTTGTGTTCATAAGGAGCATCAGAATATTAAAACCTCTGATTATAGGGCTGCTCAGGGACTAGTGATGCTGAGGCCACTGCTGTTTGTGCTACAGGAACTGATGGAAAGTGGGCACGCTGGCATTACTGTTGACATTATGTGTGCAGTGATGGAGGGCTGTGTGATGAGAACATGTCTGCACCTATGCTCTGGTAAGCATTATACAGGTGGCAGTGCCAGCACAGTCCCTAGTTAATGGTTTTTAGTAGGGTGTCCAGGAATGCTGTTAGCATCTCTTATTGATTTCCTGTTTTCTGGGCTGTGCGTTTTTCCTCCTCCAATGAGCATATATTGGATGCAGTGGCTGTTCCACTGGCAAAAAGGCAATATCGTTCTGCTCCCAGCACAATGCAAGTCTGGTTCTGGTTCTCTCTCTCTCTCTCTCTCTCTCTCTCTCTCTCTCTCTCTCTCACACACACACACACACACAAGCATCAGTACTAAGGTTTTCAAAACTTGTATTTTAAATTTGGGATATTCAGATTTGATTTTCTGTCTGAAAATTTTGGTAAACTTTATTTTTAGGATGGCCTTTGGATACAACAATAAATATGAATCTATTAGCTGCAACCAGGCTTAGGTGATGAAAAAGAAATCCCCCATATTATTAAACACAGCAGCACCCAACCCCAACGGCAGCTGCATCTCTCAGTACTGGGCAAGCAATCTTTCCCCAAGAGTCATTCCCCCCACTTCAGACGAACACACTAGACAGAGTAGATCAGTCTCACCCATCACCACCTTTAATGGACGGGGGGTGGCTACAGATGCTCTGTGCCCCTTTAACAGCAGTCCAGAGGGATCGCTCCCATTAAGCCCCAAGCTGGGCCCTGCCCAGGGGCTCTCTGTCCAAAGAGGCAGGCTCAGTCCCCAAGTTCACCAGCTAATCCAGAAAGCCCATTTCTACAGCTTCAGCCACCTCAGGGTGAAGCAAGCGTGTGGCCAAGCGCTCAATGTCATCCAAGCTCAGTAATCGAAGGCTCCGCTCATAATCCTGGGATGGGGAGGGGGGAGAGAAGAGAGAGAAAGAAAGAGAGAATTGAACACAGCGTTCAGAAGCACACCTGCCAGATAGTCAGACATTTTGTAGTTAAAAGGGTCCCAATGAGAAACTGCTGTGTGTGTAGATTTGCAGGTTAGCCAATGCAATATTTTAAAATACAGTGACATATTTTGATGTGGGAGACAAAAGTTAAAAATCCTGCTTATTGGCTGATCTTGGGCAAGTCATTGGAGTCTTGATTCATACACACTGGATGCATGTGTGTGAGTGAAGCAGGTGCCTGGCTCATTCTCAGCTGCCTCTGCCATCAAATAAAAGCAGGTTATCCCAAGGAGCTGTTGGGACACCGGCAGTACGACATCTTATATACGTATTCTCAGAAGTAAATCCCACTGAGTTCAATGCGACTTACTCCCAGATAACTGGGTACAGAACTGCAGCCTGAATAAGATAAAGACAACAATAATGTTTTGTAGGCCAAAACACAAACACACTCAGTCAAGATCAAGGCTGCAATCCTAACCCCACTTGCCTGGGTGTAAGCCCACTGAGTTTAATGAGATTTCCCCCCCCCCTTCCATGGTACATAGTTAGGATTGCACTGTGAGCCTCACTGAATTCAGTAGGAATTACTTCCAAGTAAAGGCACTTAGGATCAGACTGCATAAGCCAAACCTGAGGGGATTCCCACCTACACTCCCTGTTAGAAAGTTACCTTTTGCAGTTGCTCCAACACCTTCTCAGCATCAGCTACACTGAAATGCCTGCCTAGGACTTGGGCTAGTGTGTGCCAGATGACAGGATTCTGTGGGGGACCAGCTCTGCGGCCAGGTTCCTCAGGCGATGCCTTCTCTGGTGGCTTGATCACAAGGTTCAGTTTTGACTCGGGTCCAATAGAGTAATCAGAGAGACGATGTTCATCTGGGAAAGGAAGCACAAGCTGCTGAAAGGCCAGGTGCTAGCCAGCAAGAGGCATCACTCTGGCAACCAGAACTTCCACAGGGCCACAAAGCTATGGTCTCAGACCAGCCATAGCTTTTCACGGACTGGAGGATACAATTTACTACAGAAAATTAAAGGGCAAAGCATTCAGCTAGTGCATGTGTGGGGAACCTCTGGTCTTCCTGATGCTGCTGTATGTAGGAGCCAACTTTTAGGGGCCAAGGTCCCTTCAGCTCCCTCTATAAAATATTTGAGGGGCCTGGCGCCCCCCAAAGTTCATGGGCATTGTCATTCAAATGGGGTGTGTGTGTGTGTGTGTTGTGTCATGTGATCAATTATGGGGGGGCTTAGCTCCCCCTCCCCCAATATTTTATTCAGGTTGGCACTCCTGCTGCTGAACTACAACTCCCAACAGCCCCAAGCAGGCATAGCCAATGACCAGGAGTGTGTTCCCCCACTGCGAGAAGTGAAGTTACAGGTGAACCAGACAGAGGGCCTTCTTGGTAGTGGCACCCACCCTGTGGAACGCCCTCCCATCAAGTGTCAAACAGATAACCTACTACACAACTTTCTGAAGGCAGCCCTGTATCAGGAAGTTTTTATTGTTTGATGTTTTTGCTGTGCTTTTATTATGCTGGAAGCTGCCTAGAATGGCTGGGGAAACCCAGTTAGCTGAGCAGGGTATGTAATAAATTAATATCATTGTTATTATGGAAGTTGTTCATCTAGAGTGCTAAATTTTCCACAATCCTAGCTAGTCACATCTCCATAAGCATTCAAAGTCAAAACATCATTTGCTGTGAGTTCAGAGCAGAAAATATATGCCCCCCCCAAAGGCAAAGATTATAGATTCTTAATATCTGCTGCAAAATAAATCTGTGTTTTGGCTTATGAAAACCAGGTAATTTCATATTGTCACAGAACATCCAGTCTCCACAGTGACATAGCAGGGTTTTTTGCGGGCATATTAGCCAATATTAAGAGACTCTTCTTTTCTATGAAACATGTCACAAATCTCACTGCCATAAGTCTCAAAATGAAATAAGGGCAAATGAGATTTGAAAAGGCTTAGACAAAAAACAGTACAAATCAGAGCTATAGCTGGGATGTTTCGGGAAGACATTAGGGAAATGAAAGGAAGTCATCAAGCTCCATTTGTAGGTAGCAATTTTTTTAGAAAGGTTGCAAGCAGGGTGGATTTGATTTAAATCAAACTTACGATTTAAATCACCAGTCAGTAAGGCTCAGGGTGGATTTAATTAAAAAAAATCCGATTTAAAGAAAAAAATCCAATTTAAATAAAAAAATCTGATTATTTTTTTATATAAATCCACCCTGAGCCTTACCGACTAGTGATTTAAATCATGATTTAAATCAGTTTGATTTAAATCAAATCCACCCTGGTTGCAAGCATCAGAAAATATACTTTCAGTACAGAAAAAAGCTTTCTTGAATGCTTTTCAAACACTGCATTTCCTATATCAATGCCAAATCTCATACATATACATATAGGTTGTTATTATTATACTCTTCCACACAAGCAATCTCCACCCCGTTTACGCTACTATGTTCCTCCCTCCACAATTTACAACCCCACTTACATGCCCCCAAACCATTCCCATTGATTCCTACCCAAAGATGCCTTCCTTCCCTCACACACAGTCAGGTCTGGTCCAAGACAGTTAATCCCACAAACACCTCACTCTGAGAGTAAAATACAATAATAATAAATCAACTTCTCACTACCCTTTCAATAAACTCAGCTGCCTGAGACAGCTGCTTCATTTTATTATTATTATTATTATTATTATTATTATTAAATTAAATTTGTATATCGCCCTTCATCCGCAGATCCCAGAGCAGTTCACAACATAAAATTGCAATATAAAAACACAAAATATACAATTAAAATAAGAACAAAAACAAACCAGTAACACCCCCCCTCCCACCACACATTTAAAAGGGTATCAGATGTCAGTTAGCCAAAGGCCTGGTTGAAGAGGAATGTTTTCACCTAGAACCTATTCTGCCTAATGACAGGACTGGCCTTGCCATACTCTAACATAAAGGGCCAGCAACACAGTCACACCAAACCACCCTCAGCACCCACCTGCCAAAGCTTTGCCTTTGAAAAGCAGGCGCTGCTGGGATACTGGGACATTCAACTTCTCGGAGACCAAGCGTTTGAGAGAGGAGATCCGTTCATCTGGGGAGACCTGAGAAGGAAGAATGTGATGAAGTGGGGCTGGCCCCCCAAAACTGACAGGCTCAGAGCAAGGACTTTCATAGGCTGGAGAATATAGGCCCTGATCAAGCACGGAACTAGAAAAGCTGATCAAACCTTTTGTTCAGTAATATACACTACACCTACTGTACCTGTCCGTTCTCAGGTCCTTTTCAGAGTGAATTCCCACCCCCCTCCAGTTGCTCTAAGAAGCTTGCCCCATTGACAAATTGGTCCACAGGAAAGAATTTTGTTCTGTGCTAAATTTATGGCTGGCATTTTTTCTTCCTCCTTCTGGAAAAGCTCCTGTGAAAGGTAGAAGATCAGTTAAGTGCAGCTTTTCACAGCATGAATATTTTCTGCTTTTCCGGTAGCTGTTAAATAATATTACTAAGTAGGCATATAGTGTTTTTCAACTTAAATTAGTGTTGGCCCCTTTTTCTCCCTAGCATGAAAATCACTTGAATGTAGAAAATACAGTCAAACCTCAGTTGTCGAAAGTAATCTGTTCCAGAAGCCCATTCGGCTTCCGAAATGTTCAACAACTGAGGTGCGGCTTCTGATTGGTTGCAGCAGCTTCCTGCACTCAAGCAGAAGCCGTGCCAGACATTCGGCTTCCGAAAAACGTTTGAAAACCGGAGGAATTACTTCTGGGTTTTCGCTGTTCGGGAGCTGTAACGTTCCAAAATGGAGGCGTTCGGGAGCCAAGGTTTGACAGTATAAGGTATGAAGTGGAAATTCATAGTTAAAATCTCTTTTTCCCTTTAAATCATTGAGAGTCTGTTCCCCCAGCTGTAACATGACAATAATACTATTATCATTTATTGATACAGGGATGCCTTAAGCAATTGTTATAAGAACGACCATGTTCACGTGTGTACAATGCTTAGGAAGAGCAATGCATATTAAGTTCAAGGTGTTGGTTCTGGTGCTCAAAGCCTTCTATACAGCTTGGGACCAGGATACCTAAAAGATGGTCTCACCCTTTATACAGCCAACCAAACACTGCACTTGGTAGGAGAGGGCCTCTTGCAAACACATCTCAGCAAGAGGTCTGTTCCATACAATGTAGAAATTGAGTTCTTAGTGTGGCCCTGCAGCATCTATCCTTTGGAACTCCATCCCACTGCATATCAGACAGACACCATCTCTATTGTCTTTTTGGTGTTGCTGAAGACCATCTGTTTTTTAACAGTTCTTTTAAGTGGAGATTGTTTTGCTCTTATATGAGAAACTGTCTTAATTGTTGATTTTTTTACTGTTAAATCGCTTGAGATTTTTCATAAATGAAATGAAATACATTTTTAATGTACTTCTAACATTACTGGATGTTCCAACCTTGGAAGGAAGTAATCTTTTTTCAAGGTACAGTCTGAGGGGATATAAAAGCATAAGAGGAACATTGCCGGATTGGATCAAAAACCATCTAGTCCGGCATTCTGTTTCCAAAGTGACTAACCAGATGCCTGTGGGAAGTCTGCAAACAGAACACGAGTACAACAACCCTCCCACATGGTGCAACCACTAGCTGAAGCTGAGGAGCTTTGGGTCTGGTCTGCTTTGAGCATTATGGAAGAAATGTGGGGTATAGATGCACTAAATCAGGGGTGGGGAACATCTGACCCTCCAGATGTTGCTGGGCTCCCAACTCCCACAGGTACCCCAACCTTATATCAAGAGCCCTTAACCCTGACCCGAAGGCATGTGGTTACTTTCCTGCGAAGGGAAGGCACAGAATGCATGGTTAGAAACACTTACCTTCCTCTATCCAGATCCTGGGCCTGAGCCCTAGCAATAGCAGACACTGTAAAGCCCTTAAGAACTTAGGACCAGTTTACCTAGAAGATCGCGTTACTCTAATCAACTCATTCAATGGATGGAACTGGCACTACTACAGGTGCCACACCCGTTCCACATTTGTAAGAACCTGGCTGTTTAGCATGCCCACGCCTGCTCTTTGGAACTCCCTGCCTATTGAGATCAAGCAGGAGCCCTCACTGTACTCCTTTTGGTACAGTGAGGGCTCCTGCTTGATCTCAATAGGTAGAGACTGTTTAGACAAGCCTACCCCACCCAGATACTTAGAAGTTAATGCCATTTTTAATCCGTTTTAGCATTTTAACTTGATTCGGCCGTTTTGTATTTTTGAGGTTTTTTGTTTGTCTTTCACAACCAAGCTGTGTACACGTTTTATGAAATGAAGTAATACTACCACTCCGTTTTGCCTTGGTCAGACCACACCTGGAACACTGTGTCCAGTTCTGTGCACCGTAATTTAAGAAAGATATTTGACAAACTGGAACATGCGCAGAGGGGGGAGACCAAGAGGACCAAGGGCCTGGAAACCAGGCCTTATGAGGAATGGTTGAAGGAGCTGGGTGTGTTTAGCCTGGAGAAGAGGAGACTGAGAGGAGCGAGACGACCCTCGGGGTCCCTTCCAACTCTACCGTTCTATGACTCTTATGAAAATAAATATTCCAGCGGCAGAGCTGAATTCGACTTCGTCAACAGAGGAAGAAAAAGGCGGCAGGAGAAACAGCTGAGGGCCGGGAGGTATCAGATCTGCTCAGGAGCCCCCACCCCCCGAGTGCATGAGGTCCCTTCGCAGCCATCGATGGAAGGGACCCCTCGCTGCCCTCCGACCCCCACCCGCCCAGGCACAAGCCGCAAGAGCCGGAGAGGCTCCTGCCGCCCTCGGCCTCCTTCCTCCAGGCCAGGTTCTCCCGGTGGCTCCTCTCAACGTCGCCCCTGGGCTTGGGGCGGGCAAGGGCTACACCCAGGCAACAGCCCCCACCCAGCTCGGGCCTCAGCCCTTGACTCAGCATCCCATCACCCGGGAGGAGGAGGAGGCGGGATACCTGGAGGCTGCATTCCCGGCCCTGGAGCGCCTTCACCGTAAGCAGCATCTCGGGACCCCGCAGCTCGGAAAGCCAGAAGCGGCCCCTTTAACTGAATCATAGACACGCGGAAGAAACTTCCCGGAAGGCAGAGCGGCGCGGCGAAGGGAAGCTACGTAGGCGAAAGGAATACGCGGAGGCCTCTCATCTCTACGAGGGCCGCACGCGCACTGAAGCGGTCAGAGAGAGAAAGCGGCCAGAGAGGCGGAACTTGAGTCTATAGGAGAAGCGCAACATCCCCTAGAATGCTAACGAAGAAGACCCGGAAAGCGGTGGGCGCGGCGAAACCCAACCTCTCCACGTCATATGAAACTCTATGATGCAAAGGCTCACGTGCCCGGGAGTTACTAATCATAGAGTGGAGGTGGGGTAGAGCGAGAATAAAGGAGATTCGGGGTTGGGCGGCCCGGCGCCGCAGCCTGAGAGACTTTAATAAGATGCTTAGAAAGCGAAGGTATTTTCATTTTCGGTATTTTAACTTGTGTATGTTTTAAAGTAAGGTTGTGAGCCCCCCCCCCCGATTCTGTTGTTTTATGTTTTTGTAAACCGCTTTGAGGGTTTTTGTAAATTTTATGAAATTAATTAGTTGATTAATTGATTTCAGATTGTAGATTGCGGCGCTTAAAATCTGCCAAGCGCGGGGCGAAATCAGTAGAAACGAACAGGAACCAATATAAGAGGCCGAAATCCAGGCGGACTCGAAGCTTTCCTTCGTTGAAGTGCTTTGAAATAAATACAGTAGTTGTGCCGCCTCTCAGAGAAAGCACAAAAGAAGCTAGGAAATGTCGCTGTGTCGCGCTCTCTCTCTGGGCAGGCTCACTCACTTAAGCTGAGGTGCCAACGTCCTGGGGCCCTGGGAGCACCCATAAAATTCCCTATGAAGGGGCCGGGCACCCACAAATTTCAGTGCCAGCCAGGACCATGGGCGCTACAGGCACCCACATTCGCAGGGCCAAGCTGACACTCCTTTACATCATGTCATGATGTCATGTGTCTATAAAACACTGGATGAAGTTCAGTAGGTTGGTCCCAGCTTTCTTTCCTCTGCTATGGAGAGAGCAAAACCTGTTGAGTCCCCGCCCCACCCCAAACCCACAAAAAATACAAAGGGGACCCTGACACAAACACACCAGAGCACATTCAGTGAGCTCACCTGTGCACTTGCCTACAAAACTGGTGGTTCTAATTTGTGAAAGCATATCATATCCCTAATTTTGCCTCTACAAGCCATCTGCTCTTTTTGCTGGACAGGCAGGTGCTTCTTTTTAAAGTTATGCATGAGTTCCATCAGGAAAAAAGGCAGGGAAATAAATAATAATACCACCAACTTTAGCGTTGTCAGCCAGCTGTTGTACTCATAGCCTGCCTGCGGACTTCCTATAGGCGTGTATGTGGTGGCTGTCGGAAACAGAATGTTGTAGATCCGGTAAGGCTTTTTTATTCCTGCGTTGCAGGGGGTTATACTAAATGACCCTTGGGGTCCCTTCCAACTCTACAGTTCTGTGATTCTCATGCCGTTATCATCCATCCCAACCCCTCTTGCTTACCTTTTTCATAAACCAAAAGGTACTACAGTAGTACCTCGGAAGTCGAACAGAATCCGTTCTGGAAATCCGTTCGACTTCCAAAACTTTAAATGGCTTCCTCTGAAGAATCCTGGGGACAGTAATTTGCCCCTCCCAGAGCTACAATTCCCGGCAGCTTTAGCAAATTACAGTTCCAGGATTCTTGGGAAAAGCCATGTAATATAAATGTGCTTCAAAAGTATGACGTGTATGCAATTTCAGTGTAAGGCAGCTTCCTATGACCTTTCTTCATATTGGACTTTTCAAATTGCCATTGCCAGTTATACTGCCATGTTCTAGAAAATACTTTGCTGTCAGCATGGCATCAGCAGTTTTGAGAAGTTTACAACATACTGTAGATATAAAGGACGGTCTAGGAAACATTTTATATGAATAAATCCCAAGCCCCGTCTAATGGATGATATAGTTGTTTCTAGCTGAACAACTAGTGGTGCTGTTTAAATTGTAGTTTTCCAGTTGGTTGGTCATCAAAGGCCCACTAAGGGCTCATCCACACTTCCTTTTGTGCCGTGTTTCCATGGATTGCCATTTATTCTAATTCAGCAGTGAAATGCTGGTTTTCCTGGGGAAAGTGCAGAGCAAAAGTAAGTATAGATGAGCCCTCAGTGAGCTTCATGGCTGTGTGAGATTTGAATTGACATTGAACCAGTTCAAGCCTATTCTGTCTACCATGGCCAGCTAATTAACACATGGATTGAACAACAGGAAGGTAACAGCACTGGGATCTGAGCAGGTAAAATCTTATTACCACAATTAGCCATGTCCCTTGGGATATTGCTGCAGCTGTCTGCCAGGAAGGCACAGCCAGGTAGTACTTCAGAAAGGTATCTGCAGAGGGGTGAAATTTAGGCTGGAACAAAAGATACTGGAATCTGAAACACAAAGTTTTTCAGTCACAGACATTGTAGCATATTCATCAGCTAATTAACACATCTATTGTGATTAAAAAAATCTTCTCTGATCAGATTCAATTCACAAGTTAATCAGTCAAGACAGTTTCAACATCAATAAATAGCATATGCACATAAATACCTGTGCCAGAGGAATAGAGTTTTAAAACTGGCATTTGAAATACCTGGTACCTACAGGGTCACCAACTTGGCCCCTCCCAACACTTGTGTGTCCCCACCCAGGCCTTCTCTGGAGCCCAGTTTCCACCTACCCTCCCTGCTGAAATTAACCTTGAAACATTCACTTCATTGTAGTCAATAGAATAGAAAGCTGCCTTCTACTGAGTCCGACCCTTGGTCCATCTAGCTCAGTACTGTCCACGCTGACTGGCAGCTGCTCTCCAGGATTCCAGGTGGGGTTCTTTCCTATCTATACCTGGAGATGCCAGTGGGGATTGAACTTGGAAAAGCAGATGTTCTACCACTGAGCTATGGCCCTTCCCCAATAGGCTACTTTGTATGTGAGGTGCCCACAAGTTTCACTTTGCAAATGTGTCCACATGCTCTAAAAGCTTGGCAACCTCTGTAAAGACTGATATTTAACCAGTTTCACATCTTTGTGAAGTGTCCCCCCCCCCTTTCTTGTATTTTTTTCATGTGTAAGGAGATGCTTGTAGTGGCCAGACAGGGACAGTGTTTTCATTCTTTCAGAAATAAAGCCAATCTGCATGCACACGAAAGCTCATACCAAGAACAAACTTAGTTGGTCTCTAAGGTGCTACTGGAAAGAATTTTTTATTTTGTTTTGACTATGGCAGACCAACATGGCTACCCACCTGTAACTGGTACAGTACTTGTGAATCTCATTGTATTCCATCTGTTAATGCTGCTGATATTGCGGAATCATCTTCCACTGTTGTGGCATATATGTCTCTAGTTACAGAGGGAGAAGGTGTTTTTTCTTTTGTAAACTGGAGGTAATTACGGAGTGTGATCTTATCTCATGGAAATTTCCCCGTCTACAGTGCCACCGCAGGCGTGTGCATGCATGCACAGGTGTGCAGAGCGGATTGCATTCCACCTGCCCTGTCAAGTTAGATTAACCTTGCCCTCAAATTAGTTCTCTTCATTCCTTTCCACTTATCAAAGTCTCTCTTACCTTTTTTTTTTTTTTTTTTTGCCTCTGACCTGACTCAAAGGATAATAATATATAGGTATTTGTGGATAATTTATCTGTGTGCATGATGGGAGCAGGTGCTGAATAGCCTGTATTTTTGGATTCAGTATCTTAGGCAAAGCAACAAAAGAAAAAGAAATGCCAGACTTAGACATGTTATGGTTGCATTTCTTAGTTTTAAAAACAAGTGGAGGCATTGCCACGATATAATGTCCAATCCACCATGTCACTGCATCTACTATCCAGTCTTGAGCCTGACCTCTATAAAACGGGTGGGCGGTCTTGCGGTACATTGGATCTACTTTGTTTTTTGCTAGAACCCCAAGATCTACTGAGAGCCAGTTGTAAATAGTTAGAATGAAAAAAACAGGGGACTTCTGGGCACATTCTGAGCCAGGAAATCCATTTTCAGTACCAGAACTGAACTGAGCTCACACCAAAGTCCACTCCTGCCTCATTTGCTTAGTTTTAGCATCCTTCAGGAGGAATATTTCAGTTAGCTCTAACCTATGATGCCTCTTCTCCTAGTTTGCACACAAATGAACAAACAAAATGGGACTCACTATGTTTTTTCTTTCCCAAACAAATGATCCCAACTTCCACCCCATCACAGTGCACTTGACGGAAGTGCTGACCATCAAATCAAACACTGATTTATCTGTCTTGCACCTCCCAACATGTTTCAGGTGGGCTGTCTTTTTATTTTTAAAACACTGAATGCACATTTACGTCCGTTACCGGTAAATTTTTATTTTTTAAACACTGAATGCACATTTACGTCCGCTACCGGTAAATTCATCGCTTTTTTAATGTTAACAAAATGCACTGGGAGGTGGGAAGTAGGTTTGTGATGCCTTTGGCTCTCACCAATCAGCCCTGTGCACAACTGACTTACCGTACAAACATACAGAAAACATTTCCCCCGAGCTCAATCTTGGAGAGATCATGGTACATGTGAACAAAACACAGTGAGTGCATTTCCACCAAGGCCCCAGTGCTCCAACTATGTACATTTGACTCACTTCTTACACAAATGATCCTTTAGCATAGGGGTGAGGTATGTCTTATCAGGGACCATTAACCTACAGAAGAAAAATAAATGAGGAGCTTTGATTCCCCGTCTCCATGGGTCAGTGGCCAGAGGGACACATTTGAAAACATGAATCAGGTTGGCTGTCAGCCAGTCTGATCAGTACCTTCAATAAGCTCACCTCATTTAAGAGGCTGTCCAGTGCTCTGAAAGTGCAAACGGCCCACTGACACCCAGACTGGGCTGCACGTAAGGAATCCCGAGAACTGCAGCTTGTTCGAGCAACAAAACAACTTGGCCAAAACAAAGAAATTTTGTGCATGGTTTGCCCACCTGCCCCCCTCGCACTTCGATGCCCCGGCATCTTATCTGCATAATTTAAATATCCCAAAGTATAGACGTGCTTTTACGTTGGCAAGATTGGACGTACTACCCTCTGCCGTGCTCGAAGGCCGATATCAGAAACTCCCCAGGGAGAAACGACTCTGCCCATGTGGAGACGGAAACTTGGAGACAGTGTCACATGTTCTTCTGACCTGCCCCCTGTACAAAGACCTGAGGAGCGAGATCATTACTCCCCTCCTACTTTCCATCCCAGGTCGCTCATCAGCGGCCGCAATGTTTTATTTGTTAGCGGACCAGAACATCCAGACAACAGAGAAGGTCGCCAGATTTATTGAGAGGGCAATGAGACTAAGGGCCACAATTCGACAGACAACTCGAACGAGGCCACCTTTGAACGGCCTTTTAGCCTGGGGGTTTCATATGATTTATTAGTATTTTTATATATTTGTGTACCTGACTGGTCTTTCCCCAGTATTTTTATCTGTTTTATCTGTATTTTTAGTCGCAATGGCCTGTTGGCTACGTGAATAAAGTTTGATTTGATTTGATTTGAAGATGCTCTGCGAAGGGTAAACTGCAGTTACCAGGATTTGGGTGTGTGTTTTGAATGTATGGTGTGTACACAGCCCTGACCTGCGCTTTCAAAGGTATTCCTCCTGAAATGAGTTGGACAGTAGTTGAGAACTCCCCACCTTTGTAGTTTGCCTGTGTAAATAGCAACAGAGGCTTTGGCAGGAGCCTCTTATGCCCTTCAGCCATTTACTCCCAATTGCTAATCTACACATTTTATTTATTTGTAGAAACAGATGCTGATATGGAAATTAATAATAATAATAATAATAATAATAATAATAATAATAATAATAATAATAATAATAATATGGAACCACCATTCTTGTTTTAACATATTCACAGAGACTCCTTAGTCAAACTGACAAATTCCAACCTGCTCCTTTGAATGGCTATCTACACATCACAACCACTAATGCTGTGGGAACTAAGAAATACCGGTACAGTGGTACCTCGGGTTGCACGCTTAATTTGTTCCGGGGTGCCGTTCGCACCCCGAACAGTGCTCAACCCGGGCGGCGCTTTCGTGCATGTGCAAAAACGCGAGAGATCTCACTTCTACGCATGCGCGAACTGCGCAGAACGCTTCTGTGCATCTACGGACCGTGTGGACATGCGCAGAAGCGTCCGCGCTCAGTGTTTCACTTCCGGGTTTGCAGAGTACGCAATCCGAATGTACTCAACGTGGAGCGTTCGCAACATGAGGTATGACTGTATATCAAAAGGGGCGAAATGAGTAAAAAGGCCTCATAAAAACTCCCCCAAATACTTTATTGAGTGTCCCCCATCTTGTCTTTCTTTCAAGCCCCATCTCATACTCTCCTCACGGGAAGTAGAGGAGTTTAGAGGATATGGGGTTTTTCAACCACTTCTATTTGGCAAAGCTCAATATGGCAGTCCTGCTAGTTCTGCCCTTTCCAACAGCCTTCCTTTGGGTACACTTGGCACTCCAAGTGGGCTCTGCCAAGTGGCCTTAATGCCAATACTTTTTTCTTTTTAATCTGTGAGGCCTGTGTTAATAAAGACATTGCCCAGAAGCTCTTAGGCGAGCAGGTTCCAGCTCTGCTACCCAATGGGGCTGCTGAGTGGAGGTGTTGGTAAAATTGATGCAGACATCCTGGAAGTGCAGCTCTATCTGGGCTGACATGGGATATGCAAGTAGGAGAGAAAAACACGACACCTGACCACAAAGAAGTTATTTCGAGAGTGGAAAGTAACCGTCCTCTAACACCCACCTCTAAGTAATGGAAATAGCCGAACAAATTGACAAAGATAAGGCCCAGCAATGGATTAAAGGATACGGGAGTTCTACGACGACTGAATTTGAATTCTATACATCTGATGCCCTTAGGCAACCCTCATCCACAGATGCGGAACCATTATGAACGTCCTGCTAATCCCACAATTTTCATTAGTTGAACCCCTCCCCCCCCCCAGACCATTTCCAGAAGGCATCTACGATACCACTTCTCTTTTTCATTTCACTTCCTCTTCAAAGCTAGATTACAACTATCACACATACACACACCCCAACCATTACCCAAGAGCCTTGCTGGCAGGCCAACGTCAAAACTTGCAATGTAATCCTATGCATGTTTACTCAGAAACAATTCCCACTGAATTTCAATGAGAACTACTCCCTAGTGTGGGTAGAATTGCAAGCATTAGCCAGTACTCATCCTTATTGCCCCATCAAACAATGAAACAAACCATTCCATGAAGAATTTTGGAGCAGAACATGCCTCTCCCCACCAAGAGTAGAACAGAACAGGCCTCTCCCTACCTCTCCTGAACACTTACAACACAGGAGGGGCACCCAGTTTAGGTGTGTGTGGGGTGTGTCCTACTTTACTCCATTCTCTGCCTGATTGTTAATCCATCTCCAGTGCTGTCCACCCAACCAGGCAATGCAGGGGAGGGTGATGGGGGTGACGAAAGGGAAAGTGGTCCTTAAAATGGATTTGGGGCCATAGTTGAAAAAGTAGATTGGACTCTTAAGCTGACAGGTGAGAAGGGCGGTTTAGTAGTAGTAAAGTCATTGTTTCCCTCTGGCACAAGATCAAACACTTTTAATTGAGACACCCAACCGCAGCAAACGATCACTGCCCTCAGAACAAACTGTGCTGGATGAGAGGACTGGGCACAAATGTCACAACCCTCCCACCATGTCCCCTGTGGTATGCCATACACAGCCAGCCTGGAAATAGTGAAAGTGATCTATACTCAGCAGGCATCCTGCATGAGTAGCGAGAGCTAAAGTTGAACTAGCTCAGAGGTGGCCAACGTGTGGTTTTCCCACTGTCGTTGGACTTTAGCTCCCTTCATCCCTGACCATTGGCCATGCTGGAGGTTAGTGCCTGCTGGACTAGGATGATACTGAATGTTGACGCAGCAGAGCTGGTTCTTCACAGGCCAGAGGCAGAGTACCTTTTGTTCAGACTGCTGAGACAGAGCATGGTCTGCATATACTCTTCCACATTGCCTCCATTTAAAAAACTTGTTTAACGGCACAAAAACATTAATAAGAAATTAGTTTATCAGAGGCAACAGTAGAGAGAATGCAAATATATTCTTACACACACTTATGGACACACAGGGAGGGAGACACAGAGAGACAGACTACAATGCCCCTCTCATATTCCCTGAACTATCACCCAACTCCAAACTTTTTTTTACTTCATTATGTAAAAAAGCAAAGGTAGCCATCTCGGTCTATAAGAAAATAATAATAATCCAAAATCCACAGTTGGGCAACACCTTTATTAGGACCTGCAAGTGACATTTTGGTTGGCCGTAACAAAAGGCATCACGCAAGTGTGGATTTTGGAGTTTTTATTTGTTTCTGACATTTTCACCCAGGCCTTCAAGCACATTTCAGGGTCACTAGCTTTTTTTTTTTTTTTTAAAGTGACAAAATCCTCCTAGCCTGCCTCCACGTCTGCCCATCCCTCCACAAAGCCCCATTTCTGCAGCTCTTGGAAGGAAATAAGAAGAAGAAAGACAGCCACACAGAACATATTATCTCTTTCGTTTTATTCAAAACCCTGTATCCCTGGTGAATGGGAGAGAAGAAATGGGTCAGTTCCACACCCCCCATCTTCCACCTCACAGTCAGTACAGCTCTAGCTCTTAAGCTCCAGAGGCACCACTTGCTGTGTAGAAAAACAAGTAGACAAGAAAACAAAAAGGCCAGATGATGTGGATTCCTAACACACAAGCAGCCTCTGGGAGGTGTGTGCTTCTCACTTCAAAGGGCCCCTTTGCTACCCAAGCCACCCCTTGAAAGGCTGAGAGGCTGAGGCCTTGGAATCCACACCCCAGGGAGGGGGGAAGCGCCCCAAGACCAGCTTCTAAGGCCTATGGTATCCGTCTCTTCTTGCAGGCCACAGCCAATGTTTTGACATCTTTGGTATCTGCCTCCCCTCACCCAGGGGCACTCAGGAGCCAGCAGAACAGAGTCTGTTGTATGCCAGGTTCCCCAAAACCAGCAACAACATCTCTGAAGTGCTGCTCAGGGCCACAATGAAAGGAGCCTGCGAGGCAAAGTCAGCCTGGGCCCGCTGGAAGGAGAGCTGCAGCACAGCCAGAGCCAGCAGGCTGTTCTGTACCCCAACCTCAATACTAACCGTCCGGCGCTGTGGCCCAGGCAGCGCTAAGCACCAAGCTAGCAAGTAGCCCAACAGCAGGCCAAAGAGGGGCACAGTGACGCCCGCCAGCACAATCGGGGCCTGCACATTCGCCAGGATAAAGGCGCCCATATGGTACGCCATGAAGAGCCCTCCTACAATGAGGGTGAAGCTGAACGGCTTGATCAAGAGCAGCAGGAGGCGGGCGAGGCGAGGCAGCTTGCACTTGACCAACATGCCAGTGGAGATGGGCACAGCGATGAAGAGCAGGGTGACGAAGATCTTGAGGAAGGGGACGTGGAGAGTCTCGTGGGCACCCAGCAGCCAGCCGTAGAACGACGAGGAGAGCGGCATCAGCCCTGTGGCTGCAATTGTGGACAGGAGGGTCATAGAGATGGCCACGGTGACGTCGCCACCCAGCAGCAGACTGTACAGGTAGCCGCCTCCACCGCCAGGCGAGGAGCAAGAAATGACCAGTCCCAAGGCCAGCGGCTTAGGCAAGGAGAAGGCCACGGACATGAGGTAGCCGTACAGCGGCATGACCACAAACTGGCCTAGTATGCCTAGCATGACCGGGTGGGGCTGGCGCACCAGGCTCCACAGAACCTCCACCTCCACCTTGCAGCCAAATGCACATTTGTTGAGGAAGATGAGAGGCAGGAGAGCATAGAGGATGGGGTTCTCAGAGAAGTGGCCCAGCCCCGACGATGCCACCGGCTCTGGAGCACTGACACGGATCTGGAAATCGGCTTTCTCAATAAGTCGATTCTGCTCCAGCAACTGCAGCTGCAGCGGAGCTACGCCAGCTAAGCTGGACTGAAACCCAACCATAAAGCCTCCTCCCCAGGAGGCACTGACGTTCTCAACGGCAACAACTGTAGGTTCCAGAGATTCCACGCTCAGCCAAGCATTGGGCCCTGAATAGCGGCAGGAAACCAGCAAGACACCACGGCTGTGTGCAGGGAAGTCAAATTCCAACGCTGTCCCGTCCCCCACACTAAGGTAAGGGCTGTCAACAGTCGCTCCCTGAGCCCAACCAGCCACCAGCAGGTGGAGAAAGAAGAGGGCTACCCCACCCATGGTGCAGCTGGCTGGCAAAGTCATGTAGAGGACTCATTCCATGCAGAACTTCTTTCCCTCTCCAGCATGGACAAAACATGGATTCACTGGGCAGGGGTCATTCTCCTTTTGGGCTCAGGTCCACGGGCACCCTCTGCTGATGCAACAGTGATGGCGCAGAAGCATTCAACCTAATCGGGGAGTGGAAAGGGAGGCAGAGTGTTCAAGCACACCGCACAGTGTTCACCTATAAGGAAATAAACATTGGATAATTCTTAGAGGCACACACACCGTGACCAAGTGAATCACTTCATCTGATCTAACCCAAAGGTCAGCAAACTTTTTCAGCAGGGGGCTGGTCCACTGTCCCTCAGACCTTGTGGGGGACCGGACTATATTTTGGAAAAGAAAAAAAAGAACCAATTCCTATGCCCCACAGAGATGCATTTTAAATAAAAGGACACATTCTACTCATGTAAAAACACACTGATTCTTGGACCGTCTGCGGGCCGGATTTAGAAGGCAATTGGGCCGCATCCGGCCCATGGACCTTAGGTTGCCTACCCCTGTCATAATACAATCTGTAGAATCCTCTAATCTTTAATAGTCTTGCAGCCACAGATCCTCCAGTTCCACTGTTCCCTCCATTCCCAACAACTGGAACAAGGAGGGCTCTCATTCATTTGACCCCAAGGCAGGAAGGGCCACTGAGTGGGTGCTGAGACAATGAAATGGGGCCAGGAAACCCCATCTGGGGGCAATTTCACAGACTGGCTTGCATACGGGAGGGTGGATGACATAATCAGGATTAGGAGAGGGGCAGAGGGATTGCCAGAGTGCTCCCAGTCTATGCAACCCTTTGCTCAACAGAGCTACTCCAACAAAAAGGCAAGCTAGGCAACCCCCTGGGGCACCCAAATTCCAGGGGTGCCTGCCCCAGATAGCTAAACAATGGGGTGAGGAAGAGCCTGCCTGCACTTTCAAGCCAGGCAGCAGCCCAGCAACCCTCAGACCTTCATTGGCTGCCCTGTGTTAAAGGTAAAGATGGGCATAACAATCAGTGTGTCAACATTTTAACTTGCCTAGGGCAGCAATAATACACGGGGGCAGCCCCACATTTATCTTTTCTTAAAAACCTTACAAGGAAGTACATTTCCCCTTAACCTCCCTTTTAAATTCAGCAGATAGTTTTAAAAAGAGAGAACCTTGCTACTTCCCCTATGCAGAGAAAGACTAAACAATGACTGCCTTTCCACCTCAGGATTGTTTTAAATAGCACCAGGCTTGCCATAAATGTACTTGCTCTAGGTGCATAGCTGTCAACTTTTCCCTTTTCTTGCGAGGAATCCTATTCGGAATAAGGGAATTTCCCTTTTAAAAAAGGAAAAAAGTTGACAGCTATGTCTAGGTGTGTTCCATTTGTTTTGGCTCGACCTCCTACAATTTCCCTTTACTGTATATTTGAGGTGTGCATGTTTAAGCTGCTCTTTCCAGGCCTGAAGTGTTTCTAACTCCTCAAACATTTTTAAAGCCCACGAGCGCAAGGTGTTTCCCACAGGAATTATCCCACCACCCATTGCACTCCTGCTCTCAGTCAGTGGCCCCTTTGGAAGAAGAAGAAGGGCGCGCGTGTGAGCGAGAAAGGGGAAGGGAGAGGAAGGGGAGAAGGAGGCACAGCAGGGCACGAGCAGCCCACCCGCTTTGCTCTCCTGCTTCCCCTGCAGTTCAGCTGAGTCACTTCTCTCTTCTAGCCATAAACACCTGTTGGGAAAGAGCCCGCTGGCCACAAAACTTGCTTTCTCTCTCTTCACCCTTTTTTCTTAGGCAAGAGGAAAAGCTCGCAGCCCTCTCGCAACACTTTGCTCCAAACCGATTCCTCTTTCCTTGAAAGGGAGGCGGCCCGTCCCTTCACCCACCCTCAGTGCGTCCTCTTATCTCCCTCCCTCCCCCTACCCCCGCCAAAAAACCCGCCACGCAAGTCTTACCAAAGACCCCCCCCTAAAAAAGTCAGCAACGATCCAACAAGAGCCCCGCGCAGCTGCCCCCGCGTGTGCCCCCCCCCCCGATTATCTCTCCAGCCGTCAATTAAACAAGTCCTCTGCAAAGGAGCGCTCAGGGAAGCCGCGATCCTCAGCCCGAAAATCTGCCCTGGTCTGACCCCTCCGGCTCTATCTCGCTCCCACCGCCTCACCTGCCGCCGCCGCCGCCGCCGCCCCAGAGCTGAACTCCGCCGCTGGATTTGGTTGCGTTCTCCTCCTTCCTTCCTTCCTTCCTCTCCGACTCCGCCCCCCGGGGGTGGCGACGCATCACAATCATAGCCACGCCCACAGCAACTGAATGCGAATTCATGGCAGGATCAACCCGTGAGTTTAGCAAGGCATGCTGGGATTTGTAGTCTTCCCCCCGCAAAATATATATATATATGCTATTTAGGCGCAGAGAATAACAGGGAAAGCACTTCGGATCTGGTATAAGCAAAAATAATTCCCTGCCATGCGCTGGTTGGTTGGCTTGTGTGTTTTTTTAAATAATCTCAGATTGCAGCAGGCGGTATTAAACCCGCTCTGTGCCTCGATTAATAGGATCAGAGGGGCACTCTGTGTTCTGATTGGAGGAAGTGGACAACCACGTCTGTCCTAAATGGGAGATTAATAGTTACATTCTTCTGCTCCGTTTAGCAAAAACCCTTTGCCTGGTTGGCTGGATCAGAAACTCGCTGAACGCTGATTGGAAGAAACGGATGCACTCCACCGCTAACTATCTCAATGGGATTAGGCAGTGATGTGATGGAAAGGATTATGCTCATCCTTTTATTCGATTGGGCAATTTAAAGGCCTTCTGTCCTCGGATTGATGGGATTGGGAGGCTTTTTTTGCTCTGCTGGGATTATGGATTCACTGGTATCAATTAAATCCATTTAGTTTGAGTATTTCCTGTGCTCAAGCAGAGGGTTTGGGATTATTTTTAGTCAGGGATGATGAGAGGGAGGACTTTAATCATTGTTCCACGTGAGCAACACGTTGTAGGGAAGATATAAACACAAGGAAGAAAAGCAAAAAGCAAGCAGTCCTCCCAATGCCATTTCCTGTCAGCTCAGTAACAATATGGCACCAGAGGATGTGCTAAGCAGAGGTCGATAGAAGAGAATGGCTGGAACTTAATATTTAGGATCTGGGATAGCTCAGTTGGTAGAACATGAAACTCTTAATCTTAGGGTTTGGGGTTTGAGCCCCACTTTCGGCAAAAAGATTCCTGCATTGCAGGGGGTCGGAGTAGATGATCTTGGGGCTCCCTTCCAACTCTACAACTCTCTGTGATTTGTATACCACTTCAGATTGTTCAAAGCACTTTACTCATCATTTCTTTTGCAATACTGTACGTATTTACCTGGGTGTTATCCCTATTTTACTAAACAGGGTATTAGCCACAAGACTGTATAGTTTCAAATAGCTAAATTATGTACTTCAAACCACCACATTAAAGTGGAACAAATGGCACTTGATAACAATGGAGGTTTTTTTCAAAACACATGGTTTACCTGTCGGTGTCTTTTTAAAATTATAACATCTGTAAGGATTATGATTGGGACTGCAATCATAATTTTCCTCTTGCTTTATAGTCCCATCTCAAGATATTTCCCTCCTGCTTTGTACAGTGGTACCTCAGGTTACATACGCTTCAGGTTACAGACTCCGCTAACCCAGAAATAACGCTTCAGGTTAAGAACTTTGCTTCAGGATAAGAACAGAAATTGTGCTCTGGCGGTGTAGTGGCAGCGGGAGGCCCCGTTAGCTAAAGTGGTGCTTCAGGTTAAGAACGGACCTCCAGAACAAATTAAGTTCTTAACCCAAGGTACCATCACCTATTAAAAGCTCCTATTATTAGGCCTTCAAAAGATGTAACAAGTATAGCAATTTAACCACCTTAAATGCTTGATTGCTGCAATTCAAGTCTTTGTGCATCTGAGTACCAGTCACTGGGGAAGAACAGCAGGAGAGGGTGATTGCCCTCATCCCCTTGTTACAGGACTGGGGGTAGTGGTGGTCTGGATATCATCTGTGGGTAGAGGCATACCTAGGCTCCCTTGTACCCTTGTCAAGGAACTGCATTGGTACACACACACACACACACACAGTCATGTGCACCTTTGGGAAGATGTTTTGATGTGGAGAGGTGTGATTTTTGCACCCTTTCCTGGGTGGGGGACAACCTAGCGGACCCCTAGGTACAACCCTGTCTGTAGGTTCCCTCCAAGCCTGTAGTTTTATATCTGTAAAATGATATTCTTAAGAAAGAAAGGCTACTAAAGTAGTCAAACCAGTCTCTTAATAGCTCTAGCCAGGCCTGTTTAGCATCTCTTTGCATGACTAAGAAGTCCAAGTGACAGGTTTGCCACAGAAACTATGACTGGATATGCTTTCAGAAGCTGAGCAAAAAGTGGACAGGTTCCCTGCTGCCGCCTCACCCTTGAGGTGATATCATCAGTGAATGTCAGAGGAGAGTAGGTCAGTTTTGGTTTTTGTGGAAGTTTGGAAACTTAATGGTGGAGTGCTAATGCTGTGAACTTTTCCATCTTATACTCAACCTGTAAAAAGTAAAGGTAAAGGTACCCCTGATCGTTAGGTCCAGTCGCAGACAACTCTGGGGTTACGGTGTTCATCTCGCTCTATAGGCCGAGGGAGCCGGCGTTTGTCCACAGACAGCTTCCGGGTCATGTGGCCAGCATGACTAAGCCGCTTCTGGTGAACCAGAGCAGCGCACGGAAACGCAGTTTACCTTCCCGCCAGAGCGGTACCTATTTATCTACTTGCACTTTGACGTGCTTTTGAACTGCTAGGTAGGCAGGACTCAACCTGTAGATGTGTGTAAATAAAACCGTGTACTATAAAGACATGTCTCTAGCATCCTTAATTCTAAGGGTAGCAAACTCAAGGTGTGTATTGGTATCCCTGAGATCTCTCACCACTCAGGAGTTTAGCCTGCATGTATAACCCCACTCATGGACTTTCCAAAGGCAGAGCCGTTGCTACGGTGAGGCTAGCCAGGTTTTTTTTGCCCTGGGTGAAGCCTCCAGAGGCTCCCAGCCTGTGTGTGTGCAAATGCACATGGATGTGGGTGTGTTCTAAACAGGGTCTTTGACTCGGGTGAAATAAAGACTAGTTTTACCCTCTGCCAAAGACGGTCGATTGTGGAGACAGGGTGCCAGCTTACATAGGCCTTGGGTCTGATCTAGGTTGGTTCTTCTTATGTATTTTGTCTGCATGGTAATGATCACTGTAACTGTGAGCAAAGATGGGGGACTCTGGTGGGCCAAAACAGATACACTTTAAAATAAAGTTCCCTCCTCATTATTGCTTTCAGGAAAAGGGGGCAGGGGAACAAAAGGAATATTACCATGCAGACAAAATACTTCAATCCATTGCTTGTTGCTGCCCACTCAGAAGTCATAAAGCTGCAACAAAGCTCAGTTGCGGGAGAACACCACCAAGTACATGTCAATAGCAAAAAGTGTGAGGGGACAGAGAGAGGGAGTCAGCTTAGGGGTGCCTTGAACACAGTCTTGGAAAGCAGACCTGAGAAACCCCTGGTCAAATCCCAGGAGAGCTCCTGTCAGTAGATCAACTATTCTAGGGGTTAGATGTGCCAGTTGTCTAACTCCATACAAGGCAGCTCCTTCTCTCCAGTGTGCTTAGTTTGGTCACTGACACCAGCAGAAGGCAGAGCGAGCTCCATTGGTAAATCTCTGGGTGAGAAGTTGGCAAGGTTTCTGACTCCCTATTGTTTAACAGTAACAACAATGGATTTTTGTATGGGAGGACTGTGAGCTCAGCTCAGTTCTGGCACTTAAACTAAATCCATTTGTTCAGCAGTGGCCCACAGCCAGCATGTTCTTAATTCTGTTTTTTGCACCAGGCTCCACTGGCTATGAGACATGCTCCTGTGTCTTGCTCCTCTGATGCGTCTTGATTTTCTGCTGCTCAAGGAACTTGTCAAAGTTCTCTTCTTCAAACCATTCCCATTCCACCAGGAATTTATTGCACAAGGCATAGCATGGTAGGTATTGTTTCTTTACTAACGAGAACTGACTGCAAATCTGTGCCTTAGATGACCATAAGTATGTAAAGAGCACCTGTAGACCCAAGACAGCATATCTTAGTTTCCTTCCCCCCCTTTCCAGCAGCAAGTGATTGACCCAGGTCAGCCTTCCACAACTTGGTACCCCCCCCCCCAGAGATCACTGGGCTACAACTCCCATCATTGCTGATCACTTGCCAGTTGGGAGGTGGAGTCCAAAACATCTGGAGGACTCCAGGCTGGTGAAGGCTGCCCCAGGTACTTGGCAACACTTGAAATAATGGCTACCTATGGATCCAGAATAATCCCCATCCCAGGCACGCAAAAGTTGAGATTACCTGGAACTTTTTCTATAGGTACTGTCCGAGGACACCTTTTGCTCTCTTGTTCAACAAAGCAAAAGTGATTATTTTAAGCTAGGCTTCCCTAAATGCTCTATTAAAACTGCACAACAGCAGTCATAGGATGCAGCCAGCCCAGCTTTTATGGACATGATCCAAGGAAAAACTACATGTTATTCACACTGTAGAAACATGTGTCAAGTGGCCACTATTTTTAAAGAAAAAGCAGCTGCTGATCTGGATTGGGGCCCCAATATTATTATTATTATTATTATTATTATTATTATTATTATTATTATTATTATAAAAATTGCATATTGCTATTCATCTTTAGATCTCAGGGCAGTTCACAAGGTCCCATGCCAGTTTCCTAACCTAAGTCACCTTCCTCTGCTGCTATTTACTCTCAAAGGTGCCAATGAATGCAAGCAGCACCTTTGAGGGCAAGGTGATGTTGAGGGAAAAAAACTGATATGATAAGAAGCGAATACTGGAATGGGGCAGTGACTACTTTTTCTTCAACTTAAGTGGCTAGTTGAAGCTTTTTTAAAAAAGAAGTATGAGTAAAATGCAGTTTAGCCTTCAGCACAGACACGGGTATGTCCCAAGCCCAAGCATCAGGGTGATTGTGAGATTGGTAGAAGTGCTTCCCCCTTCTGGATTTTGCTCCCAGTTACAGAGGACATCAGGATTGTCCACCCTGCTGCTTGTCCTGTGCTTTCTAGGCACGGGTCTGAGTGGTTTTGCCTTTGCCCTCCCACTTTCCCCTGGAAATCCTACTCTTTAGCGCTCAATTGGAACAAAGGCGGTCCACAGAAAACCTGACTGCCATTTGTTCCAATTCAAGGCTAAACAGAGGGTTTTCCTGAGGAAAATGCTGGGGCAAACTAAGGTGTGGATAAGCCCATCTAGTGGTAACATGATTTGGATCACCATAAGTCTGTTCGCAGTCTTAAATTATGCTTGCGGTGATGAAAAACCTTGGACAGGGTACATGTTGGGGAGAAAGCAGGGGAACAGGCGAGGGAAAAGATAGTAAGCTCAAATCCTGGAAAAGGGCTAGAGAACCTTTCCAGCTGTATTCACCTCTGGGCAACTCAATTGTGTGCAAAGCCAGAGGCAAAAGTGAGCAGAGCAAAGAATGTAAAGTTTTACCTTTGTACACTAGGCTAGTTTCTACCCACACTCTTCTTTGTTTTCCCTCCATCCAGGGAAGCAAGAGGCTTTATCAGAGTCAAGGACACATTCTAGCCAGGCTAGACAAAAACACTCAAGGAGAGCAAAAAACAAGACTAGGAGGGGGTAGGGCTGGGAAGAGTCCCAAGGGCCAGGCAGAGAAGCATTTGTCTTCGGTCCCTAAGGTTCCCCACTCCAGCTATTAAAAGAGCTGCAGTAGCCCATGTTCATCCTTTCCTTCCAAGAATGTGTGAGCTGGGTCCTCCTACTGCGACAGGAAAGAAATTAGGATCCCACCCCCCAAGGGCAGATTAGGCGTTATCTGCAGCGGAAGGCCAAAATGCTGGTTGCAGACCTCTACCTAAAGCAGGAATGGAAGAGTTTACAAGAGTGCAATCACTCTCTTGGCCACTAATTGTGGATCCCAAGGGAACAGCACTGGTTCTGCTCTTGAAAGAATAACAATTAACCAACAGCTGCTGTGCACATTGTTTATTGGAGATACCGTTTATCAACAAGTGTTCTGAAAAAAAGAAACTCAGCTTTGATTCCTTTCCACAACAATGTATGAACAGTGATCCCTCTTCAATTCCCATCACAGTTTAAGTACCAACATTGCCTTTCAGGAAACAGCAACTTGACATTTTTCAAGAGTTTCACCAAAACCATAAAAAGGATTGTCCTTAACACCCTTCCTCCTATATATTAGTGTCTGTAGTAGTGGAAGAACTAACTTAAACCACATAAACTATTATAGAAAAGTAGTGGTCCCTTTAACACAGGGATGAGGAACCTGTGGGCCTCCCAATGTAGTTGGGACTACAACTCCCATCACCCCATAACCACTGGCAGGGCTGACTGGGGCTCATGGGAGCTGGAGTCCAGCAACATCCAAAGGGCCACAGGTTCCCCACCATGTTAGCAGATCACTGTGGAAAAAGAAAGACTGTCACATAAATACACTTGCTTCCTCTGAGCAGAGGGCACCAATCTGCTCATCACATTCAGAGCAACAGGCAAAGGGGAAGTAGGATGAGCTCTTCCAACCAAGAGAAAAATAAGGCACTAGGGGAGAGTTGCGTGTGGCCTCACATATACCTCACTTCTTTTCCCAGGGTTTCGGCCAGACGTGCCTTTTGGAAAGGAAAACTTGATTGCCTAGTTGAGGCAGAGGCTGCTGGAGAGGGGAATGGATAGCTGCCACCATAGGGAAGACAACAACAGGTGGACAAGCAAGGACCTTTCCCCCACCACAAAAAGACACCGCAGGCTTCAAGGAAACAGGTCCACGCTAGACCTCAGCAGTTCGCTGTGGAATGCAGCCCTCCATCTCAAGTGCTTCAGGCCAACCCTCATACTTGTTGGAGCTCTTTTTGTTCTTGACGTGCTATGAAAATAACAAAATCAGGGTTTAGATGGATATTTCACACTCCTCTGCTTCTCCTCCCAGATTTTATCTAAGGCAGAGGTAGAGAACCTCCAGCCCTCCATATATTGTTGGACTCCACCTCCCATCAGTCCCAGCCACCATGCCCAATAAGTCAGAATCAATGGAAGTTGGAGACCAACAATATCTGGAGTGCTCCAGTTTCCCTGTGTGAGCTAGTGATTTCAGGATTTCTCTGAAATACAGACATTTCAAGGTGACATCTGTGAGAAGGAAAAATGGTTCAGTACCTGTTCAAAAGGACTTTTGTTCTGCACCCCTTTGGCTCCTACAAAAACCCAGCTATCTCGAAAAGCTAGGTCTTTGGCAACCTTGCTGCCCAGTTCTGAGAAGATTTTACGGGTCTCTTCATTCATCCTAGAGGGAACAGAAAAAGTGAGTAAACAAACCTCTGCTATTCATTCCTCCAGTCCAATCAACACAGTAAAACATTCTTCTTTCTGGAAAAAGTTCAGTGTGGTGCCAAGAAACTATAGAGTTCCTGTGCTACACAGCAAGACTTTCAACTGGAATTTCTTCTCCCATCCAAATGCTGTAGTGGTGTGAGAAGTTGTACTTAAACACAAGTTATTAATTCAGGTGAAAAAGCCCTGTCCTGACCGTCTGGCAATCTCCCTTTGATCCAATATCCAACAATGGGGAACCAGTGACCCCACCATGTTTCTTGTCTACAGCTACCATCATCCCCAACGACTGGCCATACTGGCTGGGACTGCTGGGAGTTGGGAGTCCAACAACACCTGGAGGGCCCCTGCTTCCCCATCTCTGTCCTAAACCGTAATATAAAGCCACAATATCTGAATTTTCAAACCCTCTCTCCTATAAGCTTATTCATACATGCATGCCCATCATTTGAAAATTGTAGCATCAAGCACCACACACTGCCTGTGTGGAGGAGTCATTACCAATCAGATGGAACTTTCATATTTCATGTTTTCATATTTCAAACACTTTTTTTGTCTTGTTACCCTATTATTTTAACATGAGTGTCCCTGTGGCAACTTTACATTGAATGGTGGCATATAAGAATACCAAACATTTCTCGGGACATGCGGACACATGTGCTTGTTAACAGGCCCAGGCTGCATGTTCATCAAGGTGTGTTGAACCAAAGGTGAACTGTTCCGGAAGCTTTGCTAATGCCATCTTGTTAGTCAAAATAATCTCACCATTAATTGGCAGTTCCTGTAGCAATGAGATCATATACACTTGCTTTGATATAAGCTAATTGGCTTGCTTTGATGTTATCCTTATCTGTGGGCTTGGGGTGCTGGGCTCTGAGCTCAGAAAGGGGAACTATCTGTAAGACTTGGGTATTTGCCACCTATGTTGTCATTAGGGCAGGTGAAGTGATAGACAAAGTAACATATGTTGGATGATATGGAGTTATGCAACTCCCAAGCCAAGGAGAGAAGTAACCTAAAAACCTTTAGAAGACATCTGAAGGCTGCCCTGTATAGGGACTTTTTATTGTTTAATGTTTTGTTATGTTTTTTTACATATGTTGGAAGCTGCCCAGAGTGGCTGTGGCAACCCAGTCAAATGGGTGGGGTATAAATAAAAATTGTTCCGGCACCTCTCGCCACGCCTCTGGCTCACAAGAAGATTCTCCCTGGAGAGGGTCTTCTCATGAGCCAGAGGTGCCCCAGGGCTTTAATGAGGTTCTTCAGCCTCCCCTGCCTCAGCTCTGCAAGCCGCCCTGTCTCTTCGGCTTGCACAAGGGACAGGATAGCTTGCAGAGCAGATGCGCAGGGAAAAAGCTTCTCGGCTCATCTGCTCTTCCTCCTCCACAGAGTTGCCCTGTCCCTCCTGCTTGTGCATGGAAGCAGGAGGGACATGGCAGCTTACAGAGCAGACACACAGGGAGGCTTCTTCCCTGCGCATTGGCTCTGCCTGTTCACACAGCAGCCCTCCCTCTTCCACTGGTGCACAAGCAGGAGGGACAGGGCAGCATTCCTGCACCTGTTTTTCTAGAAAAAAAGCACTGTTTATATTCACTTGCTTTGATATAAGCTAATTGTCATGCTTTGATGCTATTGTTATCTGTGGGTTTAGGGTACTGGGCTTTGAGCCCAGAAAGGAGAGCTATCTGTAAGACTTGGATATATGCCAATCTATGCCTTCATCTGGGCAGGTGAAGTGATGGGAAATTCTAGACAAAGTGATGTACTGCTTTGTATATAAAGAATGTGTGCACATTTGCTTGGGTGCAGACAAGCCATCTCCCTGTTGTGGTGTCTGTCTCGAACATGTAATGGATAGGGGACCTGGCAAGCTGTAAGTCTACTCCTTTCTTTAATAAAGCGCACTGGTGTTTTTGGCATCCTTCTTCAGGATACCTGCACTCAACCACTCCCATGAGCCCTCCTTTGGGCCAGCGGTTCAGGACACAAAGGCTGAGTAACCAAAGGATAAGTAATCAAGCCATGGGCATGCAGGTCTGAATAAGCCCTCAGTGGCCCCCATGCTAGATATAGTCCTCTGAAGGAGACCAGCTTTGGATCTCAGAGTCTCAAATACCAGGCATCAAAAAACAGATGCAACAAACGGCTGTCTTTTCTCAATACACTCCCAATTTTACTTGAGTACCTGTTAAGAGGGGGATTCCCCAGCCTCCCCAACAACTGATTTGCATTAGTTTTATATAAGTTAGGTAGCTTCCTTTCAGGTTGAGTACATTTTTACTGCATTAGTTGAGTGTAACCTGTGCTGGCTGTCCCCCTGTTAACACTCACTTTGTGGCAGGATCATCGTATGAGGCCACAAACACCAGCGTCCCCTCGTGCAGTGGCCGGATAAATTTTAACAACTCGTTCACGTCTGGAAGGGTAGGGAGAGAGGGAGAGAATGGAAGGAGATCTTAGAACAACTGTTCCTCCCAAGTGTCATAGACCAAAGGCTTGCATAAATGCTACAATTCTGCAGAAGTGCAATTCTGCAGAAATGGCGGCATAGTGTGTAGGATTCAGCGATAATGAAAAACTTAACTTTAAAAACCTCAAAGTGGTTGGGGCAGATTTGCTCCAAAGTGCAGGTGGGCAATGCATGCTGAATTATTAGATGATAGAAGGGTGGCTGGACACAATTCGCAGAGGTTAGGTGTGAGGTTTGAGCACTCTGCTTAGCCTCTAGCCCTTCCTCAGTACTAGCAGAGACAAATTAGGAATACATTGTGCAAAAAAGGATGTAAGCAAGTATCAACACAGGAAAATATGGAAGTGTGATCAATTTGCAAAGCAATTATTTTATGACCATGACCCCTAAAGTCTGTTCCCTTACAAGGGATGCGCTCCACATCATCAATACGTTGCAATCTGGATGTGCCCTCTTGATGCATTTACAGCATCTTGACCTTTGAGGAGCCTACAGCACATGCATTGACCCAGGGCCCATTCCCCCCCATCAAGCACCCAGAGTTGTGCTGGGTGTCAAAGCACGTTCTGTTCTGCTTTCAGGTCCAGTATGCACCAGCACCACAAGCTGTTTGCACAGCCTCAGGTGTCCCTGTTCACACAGACCTAGCCTGCAAATCCATCCACTGTTTTTCCGCCTGCTGTCCAGAGCTCTTGGCCTGGTGAGTATAGAGCAGGGGTGGCCAACTTCCAAGAGACTGTGATCTACTCACAGAGTTAAAAACTGGCAGTGATCTACCCCCTTTTGGGGGGTTCAGGTCAAAGTTGTTGAGCTTTTTTTTAGGAAGGAAAGCCCTGTTTTGGGGGGTTCACGTAAAAGTAGTTGAGCTTCTTTAGGGAAGAGGAAAGCGATGCTGAGCTTTTTAAGGGAGGGAAGCCCTGTTTTTGGTGGTTCAGGTCATTTTAGGGGTGCAGGGCAAAGATGGTGAGATTTTTTTTTTAGGGGAGCCAAAGTTTTTTAGCTTCTTTGGGGGGAGCCACTGATCTGCTGGTGATCTACCACAGACGTCCAGTGATCTACTGGTAGATCACGATCTACCTGTTGGACATGCCTGGTATAGAGTGACAGCAACCCTATGCTACAGCCTCTTCATAGGCAGCCTCCATCTTCTGTAATCCAGTGCATGTTAGTCAACATGGCAACCTTCCTTGAAATTATTTTGCCTTCCTCCAAATCCAAAGGCTGCCCGTGCTCCCATAACCATATAATTATTATTATTATTATTATTATTATTTATTTGTACCCCGCCCATCTGGCTGGGTCTCCCCAGCCACCCTGGGTGGCTTCCAACAAATATTAAAATACATTAAATTGGAACACATCCTTAAGATTTCTCAAATAATCCCTGTATCTCCCGTTCTTTTTGCCCCACCTTGAGTACCAAACTCCTACCAACACAGCACACTCACCTCCTGCCCACATGTCAAAGAACTTTGCATCAATCAGTTCTCCATTCACCCCTGCAAAGCAGAGCAGAGCAGAACAGGACAGTGTTGGTGACTAGTTTTTATGTTGCCCTACACCATCATCATTCATGCCCACCACCCTCAAAAGCCCACCTTACCATTCACAAGTGCAACGTTCAGGCCCCGGCCTACATTGTTCTTCACGCTGCTCATTAGCCTGAAAGGAAGATGGGGCTGGTCAGAAAATGTCCCATCAAGAGATCTAAGTGAGGCTAGAGTGGGGTCACATCTGGTTGGTAAGGCTTTCCCCTAGTTTCTTCCCCCACTCCAATAGCCACCCATAGGGGATTGCACCTGAGCAAGTAGATGCAGCCCATGAGCATCACCACCTCCAGTCAGGTTGGTTACAGCAAGGCTTTGAGAGCCACAGTCGTCCTCAGTGGCAATGACTCACATTTTATCCTCAAGGCAGATCTTCGGCCCAATGACATTAGCTGCACCGCTCATGATCCGGAAGGCGAACGAGTTGTCTGGGCAGGCCCGAGGAAGGCCACACTTGTACTTCTTAGGCCTAGGTTCTAAGTAGACAGCAAAGAAGAAATCCTAAAGCCCCGTCGTTACAAGTACCCTTTTGCACCAAACAGGATGCTTTCTTGCACTGTCAAGAGCTGGGCAATCTGTGGACTCCAATTCCCATCAGCCCCAGCCAACACGGTCAATGGTCAAGGATGGGAATCCAGCAACATCTGGAGGGCCACAGGTTCCCCAACACTGCTGCATTGCTCCTAACTGCTGGTGGCGAGGGGAGGCACGACAGTGCTTTAGTCATCCAGCCCCAAGATACAGCAGTGATTGTCACCTAAAAGATCCTGCCCACCTTATACATTATAATAATGGAATTCCTGGGGCAATCCTCTCTGAGAATGCCTTGCGGGAGATTCTGTGATGGCTGCCAATGCCACAGGGCTAAGTGGTGCTTTTTGTCTCACTCCTCCCCAAGTAGCCTGACTTGTGCTTTCTTTCGCTTTTCTCACTGCAAGAGTGACCATCCTGGCCAACTGCCCCCCCCCCGCCGCCGCCACAATCCAGCAAGGAGGAAAAAAGAAGGGACAGCAGAGGGGGGATAACAGAGGCAGTTGGGTTTTTTTTTCTATTAGGATGAGGAATGCAGTACAAGGCAAGTAAGTTTTAAGATAAAACTAGACAAGCAAAGTAAAAGGCTTAAGAGTGGACCAGGCCAAAAAAAAAAAAAAAAAAAAAAGGCCAAGAGAGGCAAGTGTAACTAATCTGAACCTGGGCAAGGCTGAATTCCTCTACCTGCCTCAGAATTCAAAGCTGCATCTATCAACCCTGCCTGTCTTGAGGGAGACACCCCATGTCTGGACATCTCCCTTCCACTGATAGCCACTTTTTGACCAGCTGAAGGAAAGCTGTTGCCAGGAACTGAAGGAGACTTTTCCATGGAACTGGCAACAGCTCTCCAAGATGCCGGGTTGTGGATTTTCCTGACATCAAAGCAAACATTATTTTAAACCCAAAGTTACATGGAAAGCACGTGCTCTACGACTGAACTATGATAACACTACTTCTTCTGACAGCTAGGGCAGGCCAGAACCTTCCCTTAAAGTAGGAATGAGGCTTTCTGGATGTTTGTTTTGGACACCAGCTCCCATCAGTTCCCCAGCCAGCATGACCAAAAGCAGAAAGCTGGGGAATAAGTCTTGCTTTCAACAGGCCTTCACATGCTCCACTGTACTATCCTCTACTTGCACCCTCTCAGCTCATCTGAACTCACTGCGGTATCTACTGTTGCTGCCTTTCTCTGCCGTGACCACTCTGATCTCATCAAGAATGCTGGCCAATTCTTGGCGAATAAGCCGAGGACATTGAGGTAAACCAGTATATTCTAGGGATGGCAAAACACACACAAAGAGCCAGAGGAGATGCACAAGAAAAAGTGATGTGGAACCCTCATTTCCCACTTACCCTAACAAGCAGGGGTGGGCAAATTGTGACTCTCTAGATCAGAGCTTTCCAAACTGTGTGTCAGGACAAGTTAGTGTGTCAGCATGTTGCACAAATGCTCCTTGTGCTCCTCCCAGGGCTGGAAAGGGGTTAGTTTTACCTCTGGTTTGCTAGTAAAACTGTATTATTGTGTCGTGAAATGATGCATGTAAAAAATGTGTCACCAACATAAAAAGTTTGGAAAACTCTGCTCTAGACGCTGTTGGAGTCCAACACCCATCAGCCCCAGCCAGCATAGCCAAAGAGATGGTGGGAGTTGGAGTTCACAGTACAACATAATCTCTCCTGAACTGGTCACCACAAACTCATTTCCTACCAGAGTGGAGTGGCGGGGAGTCACTACCACCACATCTGCTGCTAAGGGAAATTAATGATTCCACTTTATCTTAAGATATATTACAAAGCCACCCCAAACAGAACCCCACTCTTCAGACAGCTACTGAGAACTGCAGTACAGCACAGAACTGTCCTAGACAGCACAGATAGTTGCCAATGAAGACCTCTCTCTGCCACCCCCTTAATTTCTGTGTGCATTTTGTTTGGTCTCCCACCACTGCTTGGTAGTTGGTGCTACATGACAAACTCTATGTCTCTCAGCTGGTGATGCTGTGTGATGAGCTATGATGAGATAAATCTCCCAGTTTCCCCCTGAGGATTTCCTTGCTCTTTCCTTTTGCCTTCTCCTTGTTCCAAAGTGACAATCGGCACTGTGAAACAAGCAGGATCTCTCTGGTTTATCTCAGCTCCACTATGGGAAGTTTAAAAAGTCTCTCTATAAGTGGCAGAACAGTTCAACACAGTTTCAGAGTGCCCAAGCTCCAAGACCTGTGTTGCTCCCAACAAAGTAAGAGTGAGTGATGAGTTTGCAAACTGGGCGTGTGTTAGTGTAGACTCCATGAGAATGTAGCCAAAGCCATTTACCTGTTGTAGGAGGATTCTCAGGACCTGCAAGGAAGCAAAGAAACAGCTGTATCAGCAAGATCCACTCCAGATTGTGCCCTGCCTTTTTACTTGAAGAATGTAGCAGCAATATGTCAAGATTTAAATTACTTTACTCCTCAAAATACCCCAACAGGACAGGTGCCAAAGCACTGATTTAAAACCTCTTCAGTTTATTTATTTAAAGTGTTTTGTGCCCCCCATCATCACAATGCAATACTAGGTCAGGAGATATATATAAAATCATAAGGCTTGGAGGCGAAACTCAAAAAGCCAGAAAGGAAACAATCTTCTTGCAAACTTGGAAATTATGTGGCTTGTATCACTAGGCTAAGCTATCCAGTTTGCGAAATCACTTTTTATACAAGAGTCTCCATTTCATCGTTAAAATAACAGTGTAATACTCTGCAGGGGGGAAAGCAGCTTCTTTATGGTGAAAAGTAGATTAGAACTTCTCAGTGAAGCCACCCAAGGGTTCCAAAGGCTACCTGAGCATACATATATTCATTCCATCACTGAAGAAACATTTAACAAGAGTGAAGTCTCAGGTGCCAGAAAAAAATGTAGATCACACTTTAGCTCAGGGATGGGAAACCTGTTGTCCTCCAATGGTAGGGCCACAGGTTTTCCACCCCTACTCTGACTAGTAAAATTTAATTATGTCAGTTAAAAAAACCCACACCATATGGGATGGCTCCTGCATTTCCACACTATAAGCTGTGATAAAGGGTGGTATATAAATCAGATGAAGAAAGAAAGAAAGAAAGAAAGAAAGGTGATCAAGTTTGACACTATCCACTTCAACATGGGTCATCAGAGTCCAAATCCATACTTCAGGGATTAGGAACCTGTGGCTCTCCAGGTGTTGGACTACAACTCCTATCAGGCTTGGCTACTGACCATGCTGGCTCAGGCTGATGTGAGGTGGAGTCTAACAACATCTGGAGGGCCACAGGTTCCCCATCTTTTCCCTACATTGTCACAAAGCTCACTCAGTGACTCTAGGTTCATCACTTTCTGTCTGATTCAACCCAGGCTTGTAAACAAGCTCACAAAAAGTTTTAACACTCAAAATTTCTTAGTAGCCTGCTGGGGGTTTGCAGTTGAGGAATTTAGAGGTGCAGATCCAAGGGCCTTCTGATGGTTCCCTCACTGCAATAAGTGAGGTTACAGGGAACCAGTCGGAGGGCCTTCTCAGTAGTGGCGCCCGCCCTGTGGAACGCCCTCCCATCAGATGTCAAGGAAATAAACAACTATCTAACTTTTAGGAGACATCTGAAGGCAGCCCTGTTTAGGGAAATTTTTAATGTTTGATGTTTTATTTTGCTTTTAATTCTGTTGGGAGCCACCCAGAGTGGCTGGGGAAACCCAGCCAGATGGATGGGGTATAAATATATTATTATTATTATTATTATTATTATTATTATTATTATTAAACTCTGTATACTCTCCAGCATTTCTACAATAGGCATGAAGGAGACAGCTGCCCCCCACCTCAGCAGCTTGCTTGGATCTCTTGCTAGGTTCAGAGGAAATATATATAAAAATAAAAAAAAATGTCCAGCAGCACCTTAGAGACCAAATAAGTTTGTTCTTTGTATGAGCTTCTGTTTCAGTGTATCTGAAGAAGTGTGCATGCACATGAAAACTTATACCAAGAACAAACTTAGTTGGTCTCTAAGGTGCTACTGGACAATTTTTTTTAATATATATATATATTGACTGCGTCAGACCAGCACGGCTACCTATCTGAATCTAGGTTCAGAGGAGTGATGGTGCACTCTGTCCATCTTCCACCAGCCAACATGCTATGGCTAACAAACAAGTGCTTAAATACAAGGGTGGCCTAACCTCCTTTACAGGGACACTGATGGAATAAAATGTGTTAAGGCCCATGTACATGGCCCTCAACTCCCTTGGGTTACAAAAAATAGGAAGGCACGGAAAGGGGGGGGGATAAATAAACTGCATTGGAACAGTAAGTGCAAATTCTGCAGAAGTTACATAATTAGTACTCTTGGAATTATTCATTAGAGTAACATCTCATGTCTGAGAAAGTAAGTGTGAAAACATCAGCAGAAAATAAATTGCACTCAGTAATTGTGAGAAGATTTTGCCATGATGGAGCTTCTGTACTCCCTCTGCTTTAAGCCTAATTACTCTTCTAAAGTCACATGTTATAGGCACAGAGACTTTAATGACCCTGCGACTGGGCTCCATAAAGGTCTCCAATCTCACTTCTTGTTTAGGGCCATGTAGGGTTAGCCCAAGACACTGAAACACTCACAGATACAATATGCTCATAGCACAGTGGAACTTTCTCTGCAGCTCACCATGCAGCCCTCATGGAGCAGATGACAAGCATGAAATGAATGAAGGCAGGGGCCTTCTTCCCTTGTAGCAGCTGGTACTTGGTGTTACACTTTCTGAAAAGTTCCACTTGGATCTCATGGCTAATAGCTCTTACTAGACCTATGTAATGCTAATCTAAAAAACATCCTAGCCTTCCAGTTATTCTGCTGCCAGTTCCACACAGCCACCTCTAGATCAGATATGAAGAACCTGTGACTCTCCAGAGACTGTTGGACTCCAACTTCCATTAGCCTCAACCAGCATAGCCAATGGCCAGGGATGCTCTAGGTTTAACAACCATAGTTGTCCTCTTTCTACTTTTCCAGAACCCAACAACATGGCTGGGAGTGAAGCATGGAGAAGCAGGCACAGGTAAGGCTGTGGCAGCTGCAAAGGCAACTGTTCTGCCATGACCCAGTGCTCCAACCCTTCCCCACCATAGCCCATCATCCCCACTCCTAGCTGTTCTGGTTCTTACTCCTGAGGAACTGCTGCAGGCGAGAGAAGCCACTCTGGGTACCCAACAAGATGCTGACAAGGATCCAGGTCAGTCCTGCTGTCAAGACGATCACAACAACACGAAGGGGACCTGAGATGGTTAAGACAGACAAAGTCAGATCTGCAACAACAGCAGCAAACCCCTGAAGGGTTGAACCTAACTGCCGCCATAATACAGTCCTTGCTACTACATCTTTCCCTTGTTGTCCCAGGAGCTTAAGGGCTCCAAAGGGCATATCTGATATCACTGGCTAAGTGCTGCAATGCTGTGTCTTAACCAAATCTAAACGTTTCTTTCAAGCTAAAACTTTCAATGCTTCTTTCAAGCTAAAACTCACCTGCTAGTCTCATGGCCCCTTGAGGGTGTCCGGAACCAGCGACAATCCAATGCTACTAGGCTCCTGAAGTGCCAGGGCGGGTGAGGGATTCTGAGATGGGTTAGTCACATGCACCCTTCAAACTACAGAGATCAGAAATGGTAATCTGAATATCTGAATCAGCCCAAAGAATTTTAAAAAAGCAAACAGCCCATACTGTAGTCTGCACTACTCAAAAAGTCATAAACATAAAAATGTCAAACAAATATTAAAGTACTACTTTCACAGCACCCAGTGAAACAACCAAGATAACAATCTTGTACTATTTCCAGACTATGGGCCATTTCATACATTTACACAGCAACAAACCCTGGTTTGCCCTCTCAGCAGGGAGCCACAGTCAAACCCAATTTTAATTTTATTTGAAATAGATTTATTCTGCCAAAACAGTCAATACAGGCTCCTGTGGTGGCAAACCATTAAGAATAATTTATGTACTAATAAATGAATCTGTAAAAAAAACAAAACCCTCAATTACTTAAAACTGTTTTGAGGCTTTTTCTTACAATCAAGTGTTATATATATATAAACTTTATGAAATGAATAAATAAAATATATCAACATCAGACTGCATAAAAATCCCATCAACCCACAGGGAAAGGGAACCTGTACCCTCCAGGTGTAGTTGGACTACAATTCCGATCATTATTGCTTTATTGCTTTTATATCACAAAGAGGTTCTCCCCCTCAGTTAATTAATCCCAACAACCCTGTGAGGTAGGTTAGGTTGAGAGGCAGTGACTGGCCCAAGGTCACCCAGTGAGCTTCATAGCCAAGTGGGGATTGGAACCCTGGTCTCCCAGGGCCTAGTCTGACACACAAACCACTACACCTCACTGACCGCTGGCCATGCTGGCTGCTGCTAAGGATGATGGAGCTGGCGTCCAACATCTGGAGGACACTAAGTCCCCCAACCCTGTGCTAAACCAATTATCCAAAGACTCTTCTAAAAATGAAGAGTTTTCATTAACCTCCTAAGTATTTAGACCAGGGGTGGCCAACTCCCAAGAGTAAAAACTAGCAGTGATCTACCCCCTTTTGGGGGGTTCAGGTCAAAGTTGTTGAGCTTTTTATAGGAAGGAGGAAGGCCCATTTTGGGGGGGTTCAGGTCAAAGTTGTTGAGTTTTTTCAGGGAGGAGGTAAAATGTTGAGCTTTTTTAGGGGGGCACATTTATTCAGCTTCTTTGGGGGCGCCAATGATCAGTGATCTACCACAGTGATCTACCAGTGATCTACCACAGACATCCAGTGATCTACCTGTAGATCACGATCTACCTGTTGGACATGCCTGATTTAGACCAATTAGGGGAAGGAATTCCATTTCTGGAACATCACAACCCTCAATCATGTTGTTGCCAACCATAAAGGGACCACAATTATACCTGCCAATTCCTCAATGGCGTATGACTGACAAACAGATCTGGCTTCCACTGACCTCAGAGGCACCTGGAAATCATAGCATCTCACTGCTTTCTGAGTGACTTGGGAGCTAGACACAAATTCAGGGTGAAACCCCTGCCTACTCTAGTCCCAGACTCTGTCCTTTGTTTACCGGTATGTTGCAACAGGATGAAGTGTCTCATCCTTGCCTTCTACCCTAGCTCCAAACAGGGGGGGGGGGGGGAGAAGAGTTTGGATTTGATATCCCGCTTTATCACTACCCGAAGGAGTCTCAAAGCGGCTAACATTCTCCTTTCCCTTCCTCCCCCACAACAAACACTCTGTGAAGTGAGTGGGGCTGCAAGACTTCAAAGAAGTGTGACTAGCCCAAGGTCACCCAGCAGCTGCATGTGGAGGAGCGGAGATGCGAACCCAATTCACCAGATTACAAGTCTACCGCTCTTAACCACTACACCACACTACACCACACAGAAGCATTTGTTGCACCCCTAAAGGTAGCATGACAGAAATGAGTTTTGCATTCTTTCTCTCCACCTCAGAGCTACAAAGCCAACATCTGAGTACCCCTCAATCAAACATGAAAAGTGAGCAGGTGAGGCGGTGGGGAGAGTGATGGCCGACAAGATCAGCAAAGCACATGTCGTGCAACCAGGCGAAAACACCATCTTTGGGAAGTTCACCCACAAAGAGATCCCTGGGAAGGTCATCTTTGAGGACGAGAAGTGCCTTGCCTTCTGTGACATTTCCCCACAAGTTCCAACCCATTTCCTAGTGGTTCCCAAGAAGCTTATTGCTCAGTTATCTCAAGTGCAAAATTCCGATGACGCTCTTCTTGGATTCTTAATTATTGTGGGCAATAAATGTGCAATTCAATTAGGCCTGACGAGGGGATACCAAATGGTGGTGAATGAAGGGCCAGATGGTGGTCAGTCTAACAAGTGCATCTCCATGTCCTTGAACATGTCAGATGGGTTGGCCTCCAGATTAAGAAGGTGGGGAAGAAAGAATCTTGCCTCCAAACTCCCTCAACTAATGTTTTCAAAACCCAACTATGATCAGTAACTTCAGTAACTTAAACTTTCCTGTGGAGTACAATTGAAGTTGTGCAATTATTGGTCAATAGAATTACAAGCATGCTAGCTCATCCAAAAAAAAAAAATAAACCTGAAAAAGTACAATAGTATGTCTAATAGGACTTCCTCTTAAACCTGTAAGGCAGGTTTGGATGTATACAGGTAAAAGTCTCCAGATACCCAAGACCCTATCTAGTCTTCCTGGGTTCCAAGAGACTTAGTCAAATATCAGTGGGTTTGGATTGAAGGTCAACATAAGCACAAGAATTGCACCTGACAACTTATCTGTAACCAGTGCAGCTCCTTCAAAGTAGGCAAAGTAGGCATTATACTACAAGACTTCAAGATAGGGGTTTTACACAACATTTTTTTATCAGTTGTAACTACTGGACACTTTCCAATCTCAAAGTAAACACAGCAGAAATCTTTATGGCTAGCTGTGTAAACAACTGTGTTTTGTTTAAAAATGTCTTTGTCCTGTTTAAAAATCCTCCTTCTTTGGAGGTCTTTAAGCAGAGGCTTGACAGCCATCTGTCAGGAATGCTTTGATGGTGTTTCCTGCTTAGCAGGGGGTTGGACTGGATGGTCCTTGTGGTCTCTTCCAACTCTATGATTCTATGATTCAGACATGAAGAGGACTTCAGCAAGTCACCATGGTAAGATGTTTTACAACTGAGATGCAGTGACTGATGAATGTCCCAGAAATGTCAAACCACACACTGAACAGCAGTGAGGCCTGGTCTACAGCAAAACAAGGTGGTAGGATGGATTGTACTGTACCATTTTTGGTGGGGGGGCAATGTTTTGAATGCTCTCCCCCATTAAACAAAAAACAGGTGCACAGTAGACTGTGAGGGAGACCTGGGCTAGAACTCTCCCCCCATTCTGCTAGGTTTTTTGGGTGGTTTCTGTTCACTTGCTTGTTTATATTGGAGAGTTTTGGGGAAACTAATACTTTTGTTTTCTGCTTCCTGGTTGCAATTTTAAAACTTGTATTTGTGTTGTGGTTTGTTTCCCTATGACTCCAGGGTCTATGGTTTGCTGTAATTTTATATCATATATTCCATATTTTATGTTTTTATGGGCTTATAGCCGCAATAAATTTGAATTTGAATTTGGGGAAAGAATGTGGCTTCCAGCCTAGTGACTGAAGTGGTACAATGCATTGCAGAACCTCAGAATTCTCTATCACCCTCTCATTCTGCTGCCTGTCTGTAGACCAGGCTTGAAGTGGCTTCCACTGTATATTAGCAGCATTGGCCTAGGGTTCAAGTTCCTACTCCACTATGATCTCTCTGGTCACGGGACCTTGGCTAATCCTGTTCCTCTCTGCTCCACATCATCATTTGTCCTCAAAAGCCACAGAGGCAAAACAAGGTAATCACCTCAAAGAAATTGCACAATACTGTAGTTAATAACAATCCCCTGAATTCTATGGAGTTGAATTGACCTCTTTCCTGAGCCCAGAGCTGGCTTCAGGATATGGTGGTGGAGCCTGCCCTGCCAGTTGTCAGCTCCTTGTTTGACCCTGGGGCTCTTTTCCTTTTAACCTGCCCTGGATCACCTCTTTCCCTACAGCTTCAGGCTGGGGAGCCAATGATCCACTCATCGCTAGACACTGGAAGGGAATCTGTCACACACACACACACACACACAGAATTTAAAGTTGCTCGGATTTCCCTCCAAGCTGGACCTTTGGGGCAGCGGAGCTCAACCCCCCATCTTGTTCTTCAACCCTCCCCACATTACTCTAAAATCAACCACCTTTTATTTATAAAGAAAATATACCTCCCTCCTCTCGTAGAATCATCGAGTTGGAAGAGACCCCAAGGGCCAGTCCAACCCCCTGCCAAGCAGGAAACACCATCAAAGCATTCCTGACAGATGGCTGTCAAGCCTCTGCTTAAAGACCTCCAAAGAAGGAGACTCCACCACACTCCTTGGCAGCAAATTCCACTGCCAAACAGCTCTCACTGTCAGGAAGTTCTTCCTAATGTTTAGGTGGAATCTTCTTTCTTGTAGTTTGAATCCATTGCCCCGTGTCCGCTTCTCTGGAGCAGCAGAAAACAACCTTTCTCCCTCCTCTATATGACATCCTTTGATATATTTGAACATGGCTATCATATCACCCCTTAACCTTCTCTTCTCCAGGCTAAACATACCCAGCTCCCGAAGCCGTTCCTCATAAGGCATCGTTTCCAGGCCTTTGACCATTTTGGTTGCCCTCCTCTGGACACGAGGAGGTGACAGGCGGGTCCCGAGCCTTTAACAGTTGCACGGGCGGCAGATGCGCAGCTCCTGAAGCCTCCTTCCCGCCCGCCAGTCGCTACGCAAACATACCGCGGGGAAGCGAGACCTGTTGCACTTCTGCCTGCCGCGCCCCTGGAAACGGCGCCCCTGGAAACTCCCCCCGTTGCTCTCGCTCGACCGAGGCCATCCGCCGACAACCCCTCTCCCTCTCCCTCTCCCACCCGCAGCCCCTCGCGCGCCCCCCGTCCCTCCCTTCCTCCCGCCCGCCCCCAAACCCCAAGGCAGCCCCCTCGTCTCTCATCGCGCGCGCCTCTCCGCCCCCACCCTCCCCCCCGCGCGTGAGGTAAAGTCCAGCGGCCCACATACTCAACTCGCCCGCACAGCGATCTCCTCCTCATGGCGCCCCTGGATTATCGCCCTCAGGCGCCGGCCTGGAAAACCGCCTCCGAGAGGCCTCCGAATCCCGCCGCTCCTGCGCCGCCTCTCCCGGCTCCGGGCCTCCAGCAGGATCTTCCTGCTACTGTAGCTCGTCGGCTGCAGCGGCTCCTCCCGCCGGCTCCGCCCAGAACCCCGGGGCAGCAGAGGCGGCAGCGGAGGCTTCTTTTCGGACGCGGTCCCTCCCGCACGGAGCGGCGCCCATAACACCACCTGCTCCTGACGGGACCGTCAACCACGGGAGGCCTGAGAGCGGGAGTCCTGGGGCAGCTGCTTCGGCATGATGGAATTTCCCTTAAAATAAGGGAGAACTTGACAGCTGTGAGCTGCTCCCCCACCTCACCTGAGGCTGCTACTACCTGTGCGCCCTGAGGGAAGGCGCCCAAGCCAGGGAGGACCCAATGCTGGCTTGAGAGGTCTCCGTCTCTCGACGTTTTATATAACCTATTATTAGTAGCAGTGCTTTACAATGGTAAACTGTCTTGGGTGCCTTGGCAAAAAGGCAGTAAAAAAAAATCCAATAAATGTGGATAAGTCGCATAGCTATTGTTGCAGAAAAATGGAGGGGGGGGGGAGTTGGCTTTTGCTGCCCAATTCCCCAGGGGACTGAGTCCCCTAAGTCCATGGTGGGTCAGAGATGAATGGATGGAGGCAAGATCCATAGAAAGCAAGGCAGATATTTCTTTTTTCTGTTGCAACAGAGTCCCCCCCCCACCTTCTTGCAAGGAGGTGAGCAACCCAGAACAAAAGTGTGCAGGAACCTTTAAAGACTTCAGACTAACCCCTTAGCCAAAGACCACCCTCAAGGCATCATACCCACTGAAATTTGAGAGTGAGGCCATTCTTTTGAGATGGTAAACGCTTTAGTTCTTGAATCCAGGTCACAGGCCTACCCTATTCACACATAAAATATGCCCTTAGGATTTGTAAGTGGAAGAACTATTGGAAAAGGTTTATCCTCTGTAGAGGAAATATTTAGAGTCATCAGGAGAGCCAAGATGGCTTTGGGGTATTGTTCTGTGTGCTAAAATAAGGTGCAATTTTTCAGGGAACATTTCCTAAATTTTGAAGGGTGAAGGACTGGTTTTCTGTGGTGTGTGTATCTGCTATGTTTGTGCAACCTAAAATTTTATAATGCTACCTACCTAAGATATTGGAGGTATAGACGTGCACTGTGACATCTGGGTGACTCATGCTGAACTTGTTATAAAGAAAAAAATCTGCCCTTATTGGGGCACACAACAGCCTTTGTAGAGTCCTTTGTAGGTCCTCCATCTGTAGGAGGAACTAACAGGCCAACCAGAGAATATTGAGAAGCAAAGCAGCTAGTAATCATGATCTTTATTGAACTGTTGCGACAGGGTCCTCCCTCTCACGCACACAGGAGAAAAAGAAGGAACCTAGAACAAAGGCGTGCCTGCTCTTACATAGAAATTTGAAATTGCCCAAGCTGGAGTTCAAGACCACCCCCAGAAGCATCATGCATACATCACGGAAAAGGGTGTAACCCAAAACTACCACCCCCAGATACATCACACCTACATCACAAAAAGGCGGTCTCCAACAGATTTCAAGAGAAATCCGAGTGCATTGTTTATCTCCTCTCTGCCAGTTTATATGATAATGCCTTATCTGATTGCCTTTTCTGAGTAGCTCTCTTACAACACTGGCCATTCCTTTGAGATGGTAATCACTTTAATTCCTGAGACAATGGGAAAGTTCCCTCACCCCCTCCTTCCTTGCAGAGAAACATTTTGTCAGTTTGGGAGTCAAAAATGGTTTCAGGGCTATTCTGTGCTGCTTCACACACGTGGCCCATACACTTGTGTACGTGTTTGCTTAGTACATTGATGAACAGTTATTGTATATATAAGATCTTAATTTGTTTATTTCAAACTTTGTCAAGGGTGATGCAAGTATCAAATTCTTTCTAATCAGTACTAGACTGCTTTATTATACACATGCATTTGGGACTGCAGCTGGTGTTAGCTGCATTGTTTTATCCTCCAAAATTGAGATTTCATTTTTCACTGCAAGCTCAGTTTCAGTATTTTAAGGGGTCACCAGTGATAGGGCCAGGGGCAGCTATTCCGCAATGTGGATTCAAGTGTGCAACAGCTGAGGAGGGGGGGGGTCCCTTGTTCACTTACTGCATCTTTGATGGCCAGGGGACAGGGAAGAGAGCCTCCAAAGTGAAAGGGAGTTTTCATGTAGTTTGTACAGGGAGGAGGCAGTTCTGATTTAGTTCCTAAAAGGGTAGGATACTCTTTTTCCAATGAGGGCCACATTCCCTCAGGGATAATATGTTGGAGGCAGTATACTGACAGTGTGCAGGGCTAGAGCTGCTGGTGGGCAAGGTGAGAAGCATATTTACCTGTGGTCTGGCACAGGTATGGAGAACCTGTGGCATTCTAAATATTTTTGAATTCAAACTCCCATCAGCCCTAGGCAGCATGGCCAATGATCTCTGACAATGGGTGTTTTAGTCCCACAACATCTGCAGAGCCACAGGATCCCCATCACTGGTTTGCCATAAGGTCTGAACATCTGTGCAGTCCCCACCCCTCACCTTGCCACAAGCACAGGCTCTTCTACTCCATTTACGCAAACAATGAAAATCTAGACGTATGGCAACCCTAAACTTGTGGCAGGAGCCAATCCACTCGCACTGATGGGACTGTGCTCCCATGGCACCTTCCAGATGACAGAGCACCCTCCACTGCACAGTGTACTTCTGGTCTCCAGGAGTTCCTGCTGCAACACAGTGATTCAAACCTTGTATACTGTTGCCACATACATGCACACTGCTCAAAAGTGCAAAAGGAAGGTAAGAGGCAGCATGGCATCAAAATAGTTCCTTTGTCTTTCATGAACTACCCATCCCAGAGTTTATTGTATGTAAGTAGGAAGCTGGGACATCTGGGGTGGAGGCAGGAAAAAGTTCAATAATAATTGGGGACAGTGGGAGTCAGTATTCATTCAGAAGCCCTAAATATGTAGGAAGGGTAAATTAGGTTTACAAAAACAATATTTATACCCCGCCCATTTGACTGGGTTGTCCCAGCCACTCTGGGTGGTTTCCAACATATATTAAAAAATGAAACAATAAAAAGTCCCTATACAGGGCTGCCTTCAAATGTCTTCTAAAGGTTTTTAAGTTATTTCTCTCCTTGGCTCGGGGGTTGCATAACTCCATACCCTCCAACATACATTACTTTGGGATTTTCCATCATTTCACCTGCCCAAATGATGGCAAAGGTGGCAGATACCCAAGTCTTACAAATAGTTCCCCTTTCTGAGCTCAGAGCCCAGCACCCCAAGCCCACAGATAAAGATAACATCACAGCAAGCCAATTAATTTACATCAAAGCAACTGAATATAAACATATATGACCTCATTGCTACCAATTAATTGTGGGGTTATTTTGACTACCAAGATGACATTAGCAAAGCTTCTGGAACACTTCACCTTTAGTTCAACACAAGGACAGAGCAAGCTTATTTTCTCCTGCTCTCAAGGCTAGGACTGGAACCAATGGAAGGAGATTTGGACTAAACATCAGTAAGAACTTTCTGATAGCAAGAGCAGTTTGACAGTGGAACCAGATTCACACAAGAGGTGGTGCGACTCTCCTTCCTTGAAAAATTGTAAGCAGAGGTTGGATTGCCATCTGTCATGTATGATCTAGTTGAGATGCCTGCATTGCAGAAGCGTGGACTAGATCAGTGTTTTTCAACCACTGTTCCACGGCACACTAGTGTGCCGCGAGATGTTGCCTGGTGTGCCGTGGGAAAAATTTGTTTATTTGATTCCTATTCAAGAGAATTACTTTATATATAGTCAATATAGGCACAGAGTTATTTTTTTTTTAACATTTTCTAATGGTGGTGTGCCTCGTGATTTTTTTCATGAAACAAGTGTGCCTTTGCCCAAAAAAGGTTGAAAAACACTGGACTAGATGATCACCCAACTCTTTAATTCTGTGAGAAAAACAAGATTCCTAGTAGGCAGTTGGCTCTGCTAGTAGGCAGTTAGCTTTCCACATTCAACAGGACAATTTACTCAACACACTTTGCTTTGCTGAAGGACAGGTATACTTTCTTCCCTCGCCTCTATCTTCCATGTGACAGTCCTTGAGATATTTGAAGATGGCTATCATATTTCCTCTCAGTCTCCTCTTTTCCAGGCTGAACATACCTAGTTCCCTCAACCAGAGGTGCCGGCTTAGGTCCAAGATTTAGGGGGTGGGGGCAGTGCACCATACATGTGGGAAGCACTGTTTCTGTGCTGCTAATCCAGACCACCAGGGGCCTTTTCTCTCACTACCCCCCACCTCCTCCCCTGGCACTTACTTGCATGCAGGAGGCACAGGTGAGGTTGCCACTGACCAGCACCAGGAGGACGACTGCCGGGCCGAGGTACAAATCTGAGAAGAAGCAAATCTGACACCGAGCATGGGTTTAAAGATTTGCCCTGTTTTACAACGGGAGCTTTAAACGTGCATATCTTTATGTAGGCATTATTATGGTTTTCACAAATATGGGAAAACCAAGACTCTTGCAATATTCTCTACTATTTTTCTTTAAAATATATATACTTGGGGGGAGGGAGACAGAAGGAACGTTATGGGGGGTAATGGCCATAAAAGGAAAACTGCCGAAGAAGGGAAATGGATTTAAAGTGTTGCATTTTAGCCATTTCTCAACATAGCTGCCTTGAAACATGGCTAGCTCATGGCACTCATCAGGTAGATATGTCATGATAAATTACAGAATGTTTAGACATGTTTTCTTCATTATTTTTTTTAGAACATCCAGATTTTTATAATGGTGGAACATATCAAGCCCTCACAAACCTCACCTGCCTCCAACTTTTGCCACTATCAATCTGCTATTGTGGTTGAAAAGCCCCCTTTGAATACCTACCTGGAAATAAAGTAAATGATTGATTTCAAAATGACTACAGTTTAACTTTTAAAAAGTAATTTTACTAGTAACATGCTTCAAAAGTAGAATTTAACACAAAATTATTGAGAGAAGTTAGACCCTGCGATGTTAATTTAAATTCCTCAGTAGGCTATCAGGAAGCCCTAGAGAAGAAAACAGATGTACAGCAGAAGTGAAATATTGGGTTCATAGCAGAAGAGAAAACAAAAATGCCTAGATGAAATATTGAGTTCATTGTAAATTGTGTGTGTTTTTTTTTACTTGCACCCACTTGGAAGTCTATTTTGGCATTAAGCAGCATATAAATAAACAGATAAATAAATAACTTCAATAAGTTCTCCCTGCCAAATTAACATTACCCAAATACCCAAAATCAGTGTTACAACTCCTGCGTCAAGACAAAGCCAACCTGGCACTGCATGACTCCCTAGAGTGGAATTTACTCCTGGGGTTCAATGGATCTCAGCAGTGCTCTGTTACTTCCCCATCCCTTTTTTTGTTTTGTACACATGGGAAAGAACTTCAGGTTTGCTTGCTTGCTTGTTTTATATTAAAAAAATGGAAAAAAATATACTCCAGTGTTCTTTTGAAGTGGTGTAGCCACAAAAAATGAGCATTAATAATATTATAATAATGTTATTATTTATACTCCGCCCATCTGGCTGGTTTTTCCCAGCCACTCTATATCATTTATGATATAGGCAGTTATTTTCCCTAATCTATTTTGAGAAGGTCTCTTATCTGTTTGAGACCCCAGTTACTTTAGGCATTTGGTACTTTTCCTTGCTTTTGAATTATGGTGCTGGAGGAGACTCTTGAGAGTCCCATGGACTGCAAGAAGATAAAACCTATCCATTCTTAAGGAAATCAGGCCTGAGTGCTCACTGGAAGGACAGATCCTGAAGCTGAGGGCACAAGGAGAAGGGGACAGAGGACAAGATGGTTGGACAGTGTTCTCAAAGCTACCAACATGAGTCTGACCAAACTGTGGGAGACAGTGGAAGACAGGAGTGCCTGGTGTGCTCTGGTCCATGGGGTCACGAAGAGTCGGACACGACTAAACAACAACAATTTTCCTTTCCCACTGATATTTGACAAAGGACCTCTGATAACTTCATTATTTCCATGTAATCTTAAAAAAGAAAAAGAATAAGGATGGATTGCATCAGTGATAAGCATTCACCTGTTCCATAAACAGTATGCAACACACCCTTGTAGACATTATGAGTGTAGAAAGGAACATCTAATAGAATACTTTTCTGAAATTATCAAAACAAGAAACAGCAGCAACATGCCAACATCTTAGTTACTACCCTGCTTGTCGCCACCCCCATTGTCCTCCAGCATTGTCAAGATCCAAGATATAAACTTCTATGTTATAGCAATTCTTTAAGGGACAAGATTGCCTTGCCCTGAGTGCGCTGAAGAAGCCCATGCTGAACTCTGTTGGATGGATTACAATTAAAATGGAAAAGCCAGCTGCTGGACCAAGATATATTTGAACAATAGATTGCAAAGAATCAGGAGTCAAAAGTTTGACTTGGCCTTGTTCCTAAACGCATCGCAGATATACGCCTAAAGGAGTCCGCATGAGGTAATCTGTCAACAATATACAGCTAATGATCCTGCTGATAGAAGCTGAACTGAATCGAACCAGCTGTGAGGTTCAGGCTGTTCTGACAACTGAATGGGTGGGGCTAGCACTTGCCCCGCCCACTCGATCGTCCTCCCCCTTCTTCCTGTTTTCTGTTCTCTGGCGCAGGCGCGATGCGGCCCTTTAAACGTGCGCAAGGAGTTCCAGCAACCACATTTCCTTGCTGGTTGAATCCTTCCGCCTTGGCCCTGAGGGACTTTTTCTTCTGCTTTCTTTTGCTTCTGGAGCTCCCGATGTAACTCAACGCACTTAGCTGAGCCGTTTGGATGGGGGTTCCCGCATGAGATAGGTCATTTTAGAGGCGCGCGGCGACATTTGGGGGAGGCTCCTTTCGCACCTGAGGAGAGTGGCGGAGGGAGACGCTTTGTTGTTGATGGCACAGCCTCAGCGGAGGGTATTGAGAAAGTCCAAGATGGCGGCGGCTGCCAGGCCGAGGGGACCCGGCAGGCCTTGAGTCCGGGAAGGGAGGGCTGTGAGAGCGACACCGGGCCCGGAGAGGCACCAGGGAGACCCCGGAGAGGAGGCGGGAGCAAGGCTAAGGGGAGCGGCGACCCCGGGGAACCGCTACGGCTGAGCGGCCTAGCCACCCTCTTCAGTCAGGCCTGCGGCTCAAGTGAGGGGGAGGGGTCGGGTATGGCCCCCTGAGGGGCCCCCGGGAGGGAGAAGCGGGCGGGGGGCATGGAGTCCCGGGAGGAGCTGGGGGAGCAGACCGAAGCGGGAGACCAAGGCCAGGGAGACTGGGCGCCTCGCGAGGAAAAAGGGGAGCGAGGGGTGCGGGGTTCGAGGGCGGAGAGAGGCCCCTCAGGCGAGAGTTGGGAGCACGGGGATTGTGGGGAGCGTGGTCCCAGGTCAGAGAAGGCCGAGCGGGGTGCCAAGGGGGAGCGAGGGGCTCCCAGGGGCGACAAGGCTGAGCAAGGGGATGGGGGTCCCCGGGGAGATCGAGCTCTTCGGCCTCCCAGAGGGGCGGACCAGGCGGACCGGGGGTTGTGGGGGGCAGAGCAAGGCGAGTGGGTGGAGCGTGGCCCGGCCTGGGCGGGGGAAGCCGAACCCCCGTTGCCCCCCGAGGATTTCTTGCCGCCGCCCGAGTGTCCCGTCTTTGAGCCCAGTTGGGCTGAATTCAGCGACCCACTAGGTTACATTGCGAAAATCCGGCCCATCGCAGAGAAGAGCGGCATCTGCAAGATCCGCCCTCCTGCCGTAAGTATGGAATACTGTGGGCAAGGGGACACGAGTTGGGTGGCGCCTGTGGATTTCGGAGTAGCCCGTGCCTGCCAGTGGGCATGCGGAATTTGGAGCAGCAGGTTCTTGGTGTGCGACGTGCAGGTGGTTAGAGCAGGTGAGGGCCGTTGGGGCTAGTGTCCACCAGTGAGCAAGTGGAGTGGATTGAGTGGGAATTGTATTGGGGTGCTCCCCTTTCAGTGGGCAAGAGAGTTCAGTTTCAAGAACCACCAGTGACAGGTCTTGGGTGTGGATAACATGACTTTAAGGGTGTATGGGGCTGTTGGAACTCCTGAAAGGAATTATTGAGTGCTGTCATAGTTATGGAAAGAGTTGAGTGTGAAGTGGAAGATGTATGGCCTTGGTGGGTTTGAAATATTTGGGTTCTTCCCACCATACTACTTCCAGCAAGTCAATAGCAGTGGGAGCCAACCCAGTGCCCATCAGAGGTTGTTGAACTCCTGTTCCCATCAGGAGCAACCAGAGTGGCCTAAGTTCAAGGATGATTGGAGTTGTAGTCCAACAATATCTGGAGATCACCACATTAGGTGTTTTTAGTCTATAGGGATGCTTGTATTGGCATGATAATAAGAATGGATACGTAGCATCTGTGGATGCTAGAGACAGTGATGCCCAGCATGCTGTTTGGGAGCTGAGCCATCTGCATTCACATTGGAGCATCACTTGTGACATAATCAGTTAATGGATGTTGAGTAGATGAGGAAGTTGATGGAGTGATTGGCTTTGTTTGGAAGAATGTTGTTTCTCTGTCTTCATAGTACTTGTATCAACCTCTGTCATATTTTTGTGGGCTTGGAAGGGGCTTCAGTTTCTGATTGAGTAGTCAAGATGTGGTGAAATGTGTGTTTTGATGTAGAGCTTGTTCTTTTGCAAAGTTGTAGAAGTTGATTGGGTTATCTCCTGCTTCTATTACTTCATGATGTCTCATGAATTTCTTAGTTTTTCCCTTGCTGGGCCTCAGCTGTAAACTGCACTACAGCAGCATCTACATTATTACCGGTATATTATTGATTTGCATGTATGTTACTTAGTTCTTTCCCTGTTGTATTATCTTGATGCAGGGGAACTGGTCATAGCCTAAAGATTTCAAAACCCAAAACAGAAAGCATTTCTGTAATGTCCAAGTGACATAAACTTTGTCTTAAGAAGCAGTACAGGGAAAGGCTAGTAAGTATTATTAGAGCAATGCTGCTTTTCTAGCAGAGATTGTATCAAAAGAGGCATTGCATAGAGTTTTGATTCTTCTGTGGAACCAGAAGAGATGGTGAAATGGAATTCAGGTAGGTGTGTCTAGAGGAGGGGGCCCATCTGTTTTAGCATTTCTTGCCCTCTGGTCCTGCTTAAGCTATTGAAACCACCCACCCTTCTTTCTCTTCTTCACTGAGAAACTATTATGGTTTTTAGTCAGTGTACCAACGTCTGTCCAGTGAATAGCTTTTTTGTGAAGGTAAAATGGAACATTTTGAACAAGAGGTTTGTTCCACATTTGTTTCTATAGAGCTGTAGTTCAAACTAGTCAGTGTCCTCCATATCAACTGTTTCTGCTGTAGTCAAGCTTAATGTAGGACGGGAACCTGGACAATATGAATCTGGACAATGATGTGAGTCTGGACAATGGTGCCTAAAAGTTGTCTTGTTAGCATGTTTGCTTTTCCTCTTCCATTTTTAGGTTTTGGAATTTTAAGAGGCATTACTGTCTGATATCTTTGTCATGATTTTGTGTACATGCTAACATTTAGTAGAATGTATGGTATTGTAGATCTGCTTTATTCCTCAAGCAAGCATTTCACTACAAATCAGCAACGTGATAAAATGCCTTGCAACTGAGAAAACAGGAATTTTCCAACTTGGCCTTCCTCTTATTTTTTTAGTTGAGTTATGCTGTTAGAAACCAATAAAATACTATTCTTTGCTGCCACAAGTCCAAGAAATAGCACATATTTATATGAATCCTATTGGAAAGAGGGGGACACAAATCCTGGTGGCTGTTGATCAAAATTAAAATGTGTAACCATCAATTTGTGACCCACTTTTGTTATGAGACCTTGAATCACTCTCTCTCTCTCTCTCTCTCTCACACACACACACTCCTTCACAGGCCTTCCCTTGTCTTTCTGTCTGGCATTTGATGACCATAAGCAGTTGCCCCACCCTTGAAGTGTCTGTGTCTCAGCATCAGCGTAGTTCACTTCCTGTATGTCCAGTGCCTTGGGGAAGAATATTGCTAATGGGTGAAAGAGACACTGATGATGTCCTGTGTTTCTGTCTGTATAAATGGTCAAGATGAAGACATACACATGCGCACCACTTTACACTGCCTAATGCATTCATGCTTCACTAGGAGGCATCCATGTGGAAAGCAAGGCCTCTTTCAAGTGTCAGCTGTGTCTCTGCTTGATCTCTCTTGTGTATGGAGGGCTGTTTTGTTGTTAGATCAAGGATATTCCCCCTTCTGCCAAAGTTTTACTGTTTTTAATCTAACATGCTTAAGCAGTCTAAGCTTACAATCAAATGGGATCCTGTGAACTACTTTCTGAGCTTCAAGGCATGTAGATATTTAGCTTAATCCTTGCTCGTGGTGTGTTGTGAGCAAAAGTACAGTACTGGAATCTCTTGCTGTTTAGATTTATAAGATTTAGATGTGTGCGCACAGAGCATTGGGATCCTAACCACACCATATTTCCCTCTCATTCTCAGGACTGGCAGCCTCCTTTTGCTGTGGAAGTGGATAACTTCCGGTTTACCCCACGAATACAGAGGCTCAATGAACTAGAGGTGAGTCTTGCAAGTGTAGAGACAGAGAACTGTAAGGTTCCTTGCACATTTTTGATAGAAGGAATAGGCTAGGTAAGACAGATGTCATGCCGCCTCGTTTTTTGGTACTGGAAAAGGTTATCAGGAGAAGCCTTAATAAATTGCAGCAAAATTAATATAATTCAAGAAATATGAGAGGATCCTGGAGGATAATGAGAAATTGTGGGATTTCTGGGTTTAATAGCTGTCAGTTTTGTATGTAGTACAGTATATTTAATAATGATAATACATTTTTATTTATACCCCGCCCTTTCCCGCCAAACCGGGCTCAGGGCGGCTAACACCAATAAAATCACAACAAAAACATAAAACAATTCATTAAAATACAAATTAAAATACAATTTAAATTTTAATCTAGACTGCAGCCTCATTTTTAAGTAGCCCACCAATCACACCAAAAGAATGAAACATTTATTTGTATTCTATTGTTTTACAATTTATTTTAAGGGTTTCCCCACATCTTCATTGCTTTAATTAGAGTATCTCTGATTCTATGCTCTTGTTATTTCTTCTCTTGTACTATTCAAAGGATTTATGTGCATAAGGTACTGGCAAGATGGGACAATCCTATACATGTCTATTCAGAAGAAAGTCCCATTGAATTCAGTGAGTCTTTCTCCCACTTAAATGTGTACAGGATTGCAGCTTGAGTTGTACTTGGTGAAATGAGTGAACATTCTGAGGCTGCAGTCCTAAATGCACTTGTTAAGCCCTGTTGGAGGCACTGAGAATTACTTACATAGGATTGTGCTGTAAGGAGTTAAGGTATAAGATGGTAACCTAGGACTCTGACTTCCTTTTTGGAGTGAAGTAGTCAAAAGGTTCAAGTCTTAGCTATGTAGATGAGAAAAGTTGAAATATTACTATAGTGCACATGTCTAAGACCAGTTCAATGAGTGTGTCTGCTATCTACAAAACTGATTTCATCATGGCACCATGAAAATATGTTAGAGGTCAGTAATTGGTGATTCCATGATTAAGTTGGAAACTAATGTAAGTCATTGATATGAGAAAAGCTGACTGCAGTTTGTCATGTCCCTATTGTCAGGCACAGACCAGAGTGAAGCTGAACTATTTAGACCAGATTGCAAAGTTTTGGGAAATCCAAGGTTCTGCACTGAAAATCCCCAATGTAGAGAGGCGAATCCTTGACTTGTACAGCCTCAGCAAAGTAAGTTGGAAACTAAATTCCTCCATTGAAATAAGCTATTCCTTAAAAACAGAGATGGGAGATAACATGTAAAGTTTAAAAGGGGTGGTAGAATGGATGGATTTCATTACTGGTTTGGTGAAGTGACCGCCAGGGCTCAGCCTTGGGTTGCTGTGGATTGTGATTTGGAGACAGGGATAGGAAAAACCAAGTATGATACTGGAATATGCATTCCTTTTGTGTGATGATTGTTTGAAATTAGCCAAGCTTGGGAGGAATAGTATTTCTCAATATTTTTGTATTCCAGATTGTGATGGAGGAAGGTGGATATGAAGCCATCTGCAAGGATCGCCGGTGGGCACGAGTGGCTCAACGCCTTTCCTATCCATCGGGGAAGAACATTGGATCCCTTCTTCGCTCCCACTATGAGCGCATAATCTACCCTTATGAAATGTACCAGTCCGGTGCCAACTTGGTGGTGAGTAGCAGATCTCATTACAACAGTGTTCTGCAACCTCTTAAAACCTCATTGCACTTTCAGTTTCCTTCTTCTTATTTTAGATGTTTATAGGAAAGATTGGAACCTCATGAATGCATTCCCCTTGGGAACTATTCTGTTCTGGAAAAGGATTTTTTTTTTTTTGTAGACAGGAAGGCAGAGATTTGAGCTGCACAAAGATGTCGTGTGTTAGTCTTGTGTTAGTCTCTTGTTCTTGTGGGAGAGCTGGGTTAGGCACTTGCTATCTGATCCCTAGTGATGGGGTCAGTATAGTCATGAGGTCTGTTTGGTGCTAATTCTACTCTCCCCCAGCAGTGCAATACCCATCCATTTGACAATGAAGAGAAAGACAAGGAGTATAAGCCACACAGCATCCCATTGCGCCAATCAGTTCAGCCATCCAAGTTCAACAGCTATGGGCGCCGGGCCAAGCGTCTGCAGCAGGAGGTGAGTATAAGACACACCTTCAGCCCTAATTATAATTTTTATTCTGGGTTGGGCCAGTCACTAACTCCCAGCGCTGTTACACACATGCATCTCCCTGACACTGCAGAAAGCTTTATTTCTTCCTAGACCTGCTGGAGTGCATCCCTCCCACTTAAAGAAGTCTTGTCCTCACAGGTCTTAAAGACTGGAAATGTTTGTCTTTGGCCCTTCTGGGACAAAGCATTGCTTTTGGAAGGAACAAGCTCAGTGATTTTAAATTACTATGGCTGGAAGAGAAAGGAATGTTGATTAGACCAAGTAGATGAGAGTTTATAAACGTGGGTGTTGTTTTCTATAGAAGAGATATTGCCTCACTTTTTTGTGTGCGTGCTTCATCTTTATGAGCTAACAATGTAGGTTAAAGACTTAGTCAGCTGTGAACCACTAAAGGTTTATTGGAATGTAATTTTGGGTTAAAAAAAAGTTTTGTTTTTTGTTGGTTGGTTTTAAGAAAGCAAAATCTGACTATTCTTGTACCTGTATAGTATGTGTAAATGTTGAATCTCGTTGTTTAGAGCATGTTCAAGGGACAGGTGTGTTTATGCATTTTTTAAAATTAAAATGCATAAGCTGCTTTTCAGCAGCTTCTTTGAAAGTGGCATGCAATAAAATAACTAAAATATGATAAAGATTCAATAAAAGAACAGCAAACACCATGTCATTAAGAGTTGGATAAAAATATGCTGGTTTGTGGAGTATGGATTATTCCAAGCTGAAGGCCTGCCTAAAGAGGCTGTCTTTTAGTAGAGGGAAGGGGGTAGAGCAGACTCACAAGGGAGAGTATTCCAGAGTATGGGTGCTACAACTTGAGGGAGCCCTGTCCTGCATAGCCGCTTGCTATCCTTTTGTCCAGAGGTAGGGAAAACTCATAGGTGAAAAAACATATTACCCCAGTGGGAAGTTGTCAGCTTCAATTCAGTAGCGGGTGGGGCCACCAGCCCCAAAAGTGGATGGAGCCAGACCACACAATCTCACACGCAAAGCTATTTCCCATGGAAACAGAGACGTATGTTTAACCATTTCTAGTTTGTTTTTAAAAGAGTAAAAAAACAAAAGCTCTTCAAAACCCTTTATCCTGACTGCAAAGGCAAACAAAAAACACCCTATAATACCAACAGAAGAATGCAGATAACCTCAATGCATAGCTGAACTTCAGGCCCTGCTTTGCAGCTATTCAAAGCCTCATTTCATGCATTCAGTTGCAATACGTACAGACCCTTTTTGCATATTTGCCAGAAACACAAGACCACCTCTTGGCTGATCTTCTTATAAAGAAAGAATCTGCATTTGCACACTTTGCAAAACACCAAAGCAGTTTTCCCTCTCAACCACTCCCTGGTGGGTGGGAGTGGAACTGGAGGCCTGGAGGAGTCCCTCTGAGTACTGTATCTGGCTCAGAAGTTGGGAGTTCCCCATCCCTATTTTAGGCAGTGGTGGAACAAGGAGCAATACCTTTCTGGCATATCTCAGCAGGTGAGCAGGATCATGAAGAGCAAACAACATTTTGGATGCCCTTGGCCCAACCTTTTAAGAACCTCTCTCAGGGTTGGAAGGGACATGAGTCTTGTGGTTAACAGTGTGCAATTGGAGCATAGCCTCATATTTTGTTTTCAGTTATAAAATGAAAGACAACCGATTATAGTAAAGGGATTGGGAGTTGCTCATCTTTAGGAGCAAGGAAGTTTATTGGGGTATGTCTCGCAAACAAGGTCAGATCTTTGGCATGAATTAATCTGAAATAACCTCATGATTCCATAGTCTTCATCAGGAATATGGATTAGAATCCCCACTTTGTCCATTTACAGTGAAGGGATGGCTCAAAATCCGCATTTTCCTGCTCTCAAAACTCTGAAAGAACTAGGGTGACAGCATGGTTTAAAGGTGTGAAGGGCTAGCTAATCTACATTAAGGTGCCTTGGGTGTCTATAGAGGATGAGGGGTGGTGGTAAGAATTAAAATTTCGGGATTATTTCTCCCGTCCCACGTTTTAAGTTTGCTGTGTTGCTAAATAGTTCCCCTCTTGATTCCCCATCAGTAAAATGAGCTAAAAAATAGTTCTTGTTTTCCTCTCCTTTTCTTCTTGCTCCTCCCCCCACCATGACTACCCTGAAATTCTTGAGGAATTCTAGGGGAGAGTAAAGCCTAACCAGTTGTAACTCCATTGTAGCAGCTGGCTTTCAATTGTAAGGCACCTTAATTCCTTTCATTTCTAGATGTTCAAGAAAAAGAAGTCATAGACCAGGCAGCCATCTCCTTCATTACAATCCAGTACTACTCCCTTCATTAAAATTCCTGCAGCCCTGTTGTTGATCCCTACTCCCCACTCATTTTGTCGCCCTCCTACAGGAATCCGAATCGTGCCTTGAGCCTCCCAGCGCCCCAGCTCTGTTACCTGAGCGAGCGCCTCAAGCATGGGTACAGTTCCTGTTCTGTACATCTCTCCTGCCTCTCTTTTACTCTTATTTATCCTGCTTCATGGCTGGAAGTCCATAGACCACATAAAATGGGAAATATGGCCTAAGGAGACTAAATCTCCCATAATACACTCTTGACTTTTGTTTATGTTGCAGTATGGCATGTTTGACATCAGGGGTGTATGTAACCAAGAATTTTGTTGCACAATATGAGGTACTGCCGCAGGAGCTCGGTCACAGCTTAGCACTATCCTTGCATTATCCAGATCTCCCTATGCAACAGTTATTCTCCCCAGTCTATCTTCTACTGTTGCTTTCCTTTGCTGCTGCTTTCTTTCAGTGTTTGTGACACAGTTTAAGGCTGATAACCTTATATTGTTATCCCCTTTCTAATTACACCTTCCTTGCAGCCAGAGCCAACAGAGGAAGACATTGAGAAGAATCCAGAACTGAAGAAACTCCAGATTTATGGTGCTGGGCCTAAAATGCTCGGTTTGGGGCTTGTGGCCAAGGACAAGAATATGCGCAAGAAAGGTGGGAATTGTGAGCTAGCCCTGCATTTGAAAAGCCGGAGGCAGAGTCGGCCCTCTCCATTCCTAAGGTTTTTTTCTCCCCAAATATAGACAAGGAGATGCCTGAGTGCCCTCCAACAGTGATAGTGAAAGAGGAAGCCCCTGTTCCAGAGACTAAGCTGGAGCCCACATCACCCCGACGCTATGCAAACATGAAGGAGGAGCTGAGGCACAGTCCAGAACCTTGCACCAAGATGACAATGCGCCTACGTCGCAACCACAACACTCAGTTTGTAAGTGGAATCTTCTGTGTTCCTACTCATTAGTCAGGTGCCCTCCATTTGCTCCTCTATGTCCTGCCTTTGCATTAAGTATCCTTTGTTGGCGGAGGAGGGCATGTAGAGTGGGTTACCTCCTCTCTCTTGTTCAAGGTCTCAGGATCTCATTTTCCTCTTATCAGTGATGGGATGGATCAAGACTGACTAATAGATGCTGGTTGCCGGGAGATGTGACCTCCGTCACACTTTGCCTGCTTGTATACAATAGCTGAATCACTGTCCTGTATTTTCTCTTTCCTTTGGAACATCCAGTGATGGCTGCTGTCAAAGAAACACCGTTGATAGGGTTTAGCAGATGCATGTTCTTGATTCTTATAGGACTGCTTAGGGTTTGCTCCATTTTCTTCCAGATTGAGTCTTTTGTTTGTCGTATCTGTGCACGGGGAGATGAGGATGACAAGCTCTTGTTATGTGATGGCTGTGATGACAACTACCACATCTTCTGCCTATTGCCCCCCTTACCTGAAATTCCAAAAGGCGTCTGGAGGTGTCCTAAATGTGTCATGGCGGTAAGGGGTCCCTTTCTGCCTCTTGACAGCAGGCACAGTGGAACATTTCTTGCATGTCCAGATGTGAAGATGCCTGATCTAAATGGATCTGTTCTTGATTACAAAATAATTATGAATGTACTGCTAACATGATCATCATTGATAATTTGGTGGGAGGGGGTAGTGGGCATGTCCGAATCCTTTTACTTATTTTTTTCTGTCTTTGTTCTTCCATAGGAATGCAAACGCCCCCCAGAGGCTTTTGGGTTTGAGCAGGCCACTCGAGAGTACACACTACAGAGCTTTGGCGAGATGGCAGATTCTTTCAAGGCGGACTATTTCAATATGCCTGTACATGTGAGTCACAGTACCCTCACTGTAGGCTAGGCTGTGGGCTAGTAGGAACCAACTTATTTCTGGGAAGGTTGTGGAATACACTAGGTGCTGCAAGGAAGGAACACAGCATCCTGTTCTTTTGCAGATTCTGCCATGCAGTTTCTAGAGTTTAGAAATGGGGGGGTCTGTATTCTTGACTTCTTCCTCTGCTTCTTTTCCCAGATGGTGCCAACAGAGCTGGTGGAAAAGGAGTTCTGGCGCTTAGTTAACAGCATTGAAGAAGATGTAACAGTGGAGTATGGGGCTGATATCCATTCCAAGGAATTTGGAAGTGGCTTCCCCATCAATGATGGCAAAAGGCAGCTCTCTCCAGAAGAAGCGGTGTGTACCCTATTGAAGGCAGACGTCCTCTTGCCTACATATCTTAAGCCTCTCACCCTTTGCAACTTGAGGCTTACGTTGTGCTACTAGCCTTACCCTCTTTCTTAGCTCTCTACATGTGATTGCAGGAGTATGCAGCTAGCGGCTGGAACCTCAATGTGATGCCAGTGCTGAAGCAGTCAGTGCTATGCCACATAAATGCTGATATTTCGGGCATGAAGGTTCCGTGGCTCTACGTGGGCATGGTGTTCTCTGCTTTCTGCTGGCACATCGAGGATCATTGGAGTTACTCTATTAACTACCTCCACTGGTAAGACATCTGGGGTGGGGAGGGGAGGGGAGGGGACATGGAGGCCAGATCTGTTGTCTAGTGCAAGGCTTCTCTAAAGGCTGCCCAAGTTGGAAGTAAGAAAGTGACTATTACAAACAGTAAAAATTTAAAAATCACTAATAAGGGTGAAAGAATATTTTATTTTATTTTATTTTAAATCTAAATAGAAAGACAGATGAAAGAGAAAAGAGTGAACACAAGTCCGCTTTCATGGCACTTTGCATGGAATTTAAGAGGACCCCAGAAAGAATTCTGCTATAATGGAGCTCACATTATATAGTCTTTAAATAATAAGCCTTTAAAATAAGCAGTGCAGCAAGCACTCTTTCTTTTGTTACTCTGTCAGTTTTCCTCTCTTTTTCTGACTTCCTTCAGTACCACCTGTTTTTGAACCTTGATGTGAACCAGTTTGGGAGACAAAATTTGTCTGAAATAAACAAAATTTGCCTCTTTCTATACACTTCAGTAACCATAAGTCTTGAGGGGGCATTTTGAGGCTGGGAATCAGTGGATGCTCAGTCTGCTTTCTCCCGAATTTTAGGGATAGCTGAAAGCAGCACTTTCTGACTCAATTTCTTTTTCAGGGGTGAGCCCAAAACCTGGTATGGGGTTCCATCATTTGCTGCTGAACATCTGGAAGACGTAATGAAGAAGCTGACCCCAGAACTGTTTGAGAGTCAACCAGACTTGTTGCACCAGTTGGTGACGCTCATGAACCCCAACACACTCATGGCTCATGGGGTCCCAGTGAGTAATCTATCTGTCTAAGTAGCATGTATGTGTCTCCCTTGCACTGCCCTGTTCTCATTGCTTCTCCCTGTATGCTGCTGCAGGTTGTCCGAACCAACCAGTGTGCTGGAGAGTTTGTCATTACCTTCCCTAGAGCCTATCACAGTGGTTTCAACCAGGGCTATAACTTTGCTGAAGCAGTAAACTTCTGTACTGCTGACTGGGTGAGTCATATTTCTGCATTTTTAGAAATACTTTTCTTGTAAGAAAGAGCGTGGTGGGCTACCAAAGCAGGACTTTAGGGTGATGAACATGGGTTGCAGTTTATGACTATGGAGTATGTAAGGTTCACCTGACAATCCTAGGAGCCAGAGATCCTCAGTTGTATTGACAAATGGACTTCTTTCTTTTTCTTCTTAGTTGCCAGCTGGTCGTCAGTGCATTGAGCACTACCGCCGCCTCCGTAGATATTGTGTGTTCTCACATGAGGAGCTTATCTGTAAGATGGCTGCTTGCCCTGAGAAGCTGGACCTGAACTTAGCAGCTGCTGTGCACAAAGAGATGTTTATTCTGGTGCAAGAGGAGCGCAAATTGCGCAAGGCTCTTCTTGACAAGGTGCAGGGAAATGTGATGGGTAGACACCTATATGATGCAGGGGCAGGGAACAATTGTATGATAGCTGTGGATACCTGAGCAGTTGATCATTGTTTTCTCCCACCCCAGGGTATCACGGAGGCAGAGCGGGAGGCCTTTGAGCTGCTCCCAGATGATGAGCGCCAATGTGACAAGTGCAAGACAACCTGTTTCTTGTCAGCACTAGCTTGCTATGATTGTCCAGATTGTCTTGTCTGCCTCTACCACATCAATGACCTCTGCAAGTGCCCCAGCAGCAAACAGTACCTCAGGTGGGCAGAAAGAAGCAGACTGCTTTGTTTGTTCATTTAAATGCATTTATAAACCACTTTATAAAACATCAATATAAAATAAAACATCAGTATAAAATAAAACATCAGTATAAAAGCACATGAAAAGAAGAAATCAGGTAATTTAACCAGCCAGAGCAAAAAGAAAAATCTTTGCAAGACATGTAAATTAGTTTTTTTTGAACAAGTTCTTTGTCTCCACCCCTTATTTGTATTTGTTAACCTGCATCTGGCAGACTGGTCCTTTCAATGCTGAAGATCTGAACTAGGTGTTTTACATTGATTTGAGTATTATAGCAGCATTGGAAACATGACACTGCTTTTTTTAAGCTAAGATCTTAAGACTGTCTTTGTGGTGTCACTTCAGAGGAGAGGTGCTGAGTTGGACACAGGGAAATTATGGTTTATAACTCCTGAAGTGTTACTAGGCTCAGGTGAAATCTTCCTGACTGTCACACTTCATTCAAAAATGAAATTAACATAGGCAGCTATCTGTCTAGCACACAAAATTGGCAACAGTCAAAACTATTCTAGGAGTGATGTGTTTACCCCAATGTTCCACACGGCAGCATCTTGGTACCCTGACTCAGATGTTGGGGTTGGGAAACACCCTGGGGAAAAGGGGTGGGTGGACTTGGGAAACTTGTTGAGAACATAGCAAGGTAATGGCACATCTGTGCCTGCCTGACATTTCAGGCTTGCATGTGGAAGTTTGGAGGATACCTTATTACTGTGTTAAAAGAGTGCTCTGAAGTGCTCCTATAAATAAACCTATTGTCTGTGAAAAGGCTGCAGAATAGGAATGCTGCAGGTTTCACTTTTTCAGAGATGCTAACTTGGAAGTGAGAAGCAGTAGCCATTAGTAACTACGACACAATGAAAGTGATGGGAAGATTGACACTAAAATAAATTGTAGGTGCATTCAAAGTCTTAAAAAGATTGTGTGTTGCTTTGTTGTTGTTTTAAATGTATTTTTATTAATGATTTCTTGATTTACAAAGTATGTGCAATGTCTCATATTTTTTCAGTGTACTGTATCATTTTTACAAATCAGTTTCATTTGTTGAGACATTGGGAAGAAAAGGGGGAAAGAGGTTGGTGTGGTTGCTTTGTGAGAGGAGGAAATAATAGTTTCAGTACATGTTGTTAGGCAAGATTTGAGGGTTGATGAATGGACTTTTGTGGGCTTTGCTCTGATTTTGAGATCAAACTGATCCCTTCTTTTTACTCCTCCATTCAGGTATCGGTACACTCTGGATGAGCTCCCAGCCATGTTACACAAGCTGAAGGTTCGAGCAGAGTGCTTTGACATGTGGGCCAACAAGGTTCGAATTGCTTTGGAAGTCGAAGATGGACGCAAAAGAAGTAAGTACCTTTTCCTTAGGCTTCTTATTTCTTAAGGCACTGGTGTCTTCTAACAAATAAGGTTAATCTCTATGGTCTCAGTGGGGAAGTGTGCAATTATCCCCCAAGACCCTGCATACAGGCTGAAGTATGATGTGAGCAGAAAGTATGCACTCTCGTTGACAGTATTAGGGCTTTCTTTTGTAAAGCAGAATGTGAGAAAAGCAGTGACAAGTGTGACAAGGTAGTGGGAACTGAAGCATAAAATTCAGAATGATGGAGGAGCTGGGAACCAGGTAATGTGCCACCCACTGATTGAGAGGACAAGAATCCCACAATGGTTGGAAAGCTTTTGGCAACTCGTGGGCTTTTTTCTGACCTGGGTTCCTGAGGTTGATAGCAGGAGGTGTAGCTGAAGAGGTGTAATTGGCTCTGAACTTCATGGAGTGTGTCTGCTCTTGCAGCCTTGGAGGAATTGCGTGCCCTAGAGTCTGAGGCGCGTGAGAGGAAGTTTCCTGAGAATGAGCTCCTTCATCGACTCAAAAGCTGCTTGAGTGAAGCAGAGAAGTGTGTCTCAGAGGCCCTGGGTCTGATAAGCAGCCAAGAAACTGGGTGAGTGAAGACTGTAGATAATGAGTTTTATATACAACAATATAAAGTGTGGATGGCATAATCTTGCATCCAGCTTTCTATGTCCATTGGGCTGAGGCAGTCCGTTTTCCAGAGTGTCTCTTCTGCAGGGATACTCTTCTTTGTTTTAATCGTACTGTATTGGTGAGGGGGCTGTTTTCTTCAGTAGTCTTCTGTGGGATCAAGTTTTGTTGCGTTTCTCTCTTTATACCTGCTAAGTGCATTCTGTCCTTTTTCCTGCTTGCTCTTACAGGGAACCATCAGTCCATATGACAGTGGAAGAATTACGTGTTTTCCTAGAGCAAATGAGCAACTTGCCTTGTGTCATGCACCAAATCAAAGAAGTCCAGGTGGGATAATTGGTGGTGTATTGTGGCCCCCTGCCACAACTGGAGATATATTGTGGTCCACTGGGAGCACTGATAACTGGTGTTGCTTTCTAGGTGAAACATAGACCGACTGTAAAGGAATCTGTCTGACTTGATGATGTGTATCATATTCTAGGGTGTGTTGGAGAAGGTGGAAGCTTTCCAAGCTGAGGTTCAGGAAGCTCTACAGGATCTCCCAGGCAACTCCCCAGAGCTGCACAGACTGCTGGCTCAGGGAACATGCCTAGGGGTGGAGGTGCCAGAGATGGAACTACTGGAGAGACAGGTGCAACAGGCTGTCTGGCTGGAGGAGGTCAAGCAGACTCTACGTTCACCCCAAGATAAAGTCACTCTATCTGTTATGAGAGCACTCATCACCTCTGGTTGTGGGGTTGCACCTAGCCTTGCTGTGGACAAAGCCATGGCTGAACTACAGGAGTTACTCACTATTGCCCAGCGTTGGGAGGAAAAAGCCCAGATGTGCCTGGAGGCCAGGTGAGGTTTAAGCACCATTGTTGACAGGGAAGAGTTCAGATGCCTGAGTATCCACAGCTCTTGTTGGGAGGGTTCAACTCAACAGAACTTAGTTATTTGTGTAGGTGCCAAAACATGCCTGTGAAAATCCTTGTCTGACAATTTCCCTCCCCATCACTTGCAGGCAGAAGCACCCACCAGCTACACTAGAGGCCATCATCAAAGAGGCAGAGAACATCCCAGTGCACCTTCCCAATATCCTGTCACTCAAGGAGGCTCTTTCTAAGGCACAGGCTTGGATTGCTGATGTTGAGGAGATCCAGGTGTGTTGTAGCCCTGAGGATTTGGGTAACTTTGCTCTAAAGGCCCCAGAATCTGTCATTGTGCGCTATAACCTCTTCAATATGTGCTATAACCTCTTTACAGAATGGAGATCATTATCCTTGCCTGGATGACCTGGAGGGGCTTGTAGCTGTGGGTAGGGATTTGCCGGTGCGTCTGGAGGAACTGCGTCACTTAGAAGTGCAAGTGGCTACTGCACATTCCTGGCGGGAAAAGGCCTCCAAAACCTTCCTCAAAAAGAATTCCTGTTACACGTTACTTGAGGTTAGTAATGGTGTTGTGCGTGTGAGATGAGTGGATGCCATTCTAGGGCCTGACCTCTTGAATCAAAGGCTTCATACCTTGCCTCTTTATCCCAGGTGCTGTGCCCATGTGCTGATGCCGACTCGGACAGTGTCAAACGCACCAAGTGGCAGCGGGAGAAGGAACCAGGCCTATACAAATCTGATACAGAAAGCCTGGGCCTCTCAGCACAAGACCTCAGGGACCCTGGCTCCGTTGTGAGTGGCTGGCTTGAGAGGGCTGTTTGTGTTATGAATGGGATCTGGGGCCTTTTCTCCTGTGAGAGTTGTTGGATCTGAACTAGTCCCAGGTTGGCAGGATTGTTTCTCATACCTTCACCTGTGATAGATATTGCTGAGGTCCAAAGTAGGATTGCATTGCTATTGAAATATAAAGATTGATATGGTGGACTTGTGCTTTTGTAGATGAATACTAAGAATCAGGGAAATGGGTAGCATGTCTGGATTTCTGCTAATAACTTGCTTTAGTTCAGAGATGGGGTAGCTGTAACCCTCCAGCTGTTATAAATGTTCAGCCAGATAGTGCAGCAACATCTGAGGATTGCAGATTTCCCATCACTAATCTAGTAGTACCTTGTTTGGAGAAGAGGAAATTAGGTTCTAGTGAGGAGAATGGGATTTTGCTTAAGTTTTTACTTCTATGTAATCACAACTATGTAACCTTGTGCCAGCAGATCTTGGCCTTCAAAGAAGGCGAGCAGAAGGAGAAAGCGGGGATCCTACGCCTACGTCAGTCAAATGCCCAGAAGCCTGTGCCATCAACGCACAGTCCTCCTGGGGGCCAGTACTGTGTATGTTCCCAGCCTCCAAGCCCTGCTATGCTGCAGTGTGAACTGTGTCAGGACTGGTTCCACACCACCTGTGTGACTTGGCCCCGCCTTGGCAACCCCCGCCCCTCTCCTGCATGGTGGGAATGGGAAGCAAAATTCCTCTGCCCACTCTGCCAGCGCTCTCGCCGGCCCCGCCTGGAGACGATCCTGGCTCTGCTTGTAGCCCTACAGAAGCTTCCTGTGCGACTGCCTGAGGGAGAAGCTCTACAGTGCTTGACAGAGCGAGCCATTACATGGCAGGACCGTGCCCGCCAGCTCCTAGCCTCCTCAGAAGTAGCAGCTGCCTTGGAGCGCCTGGCGGGGCTGCGGCAGCGACTGGTTGGAGATTCGGCCAAGGAGGCAGGTGCTCTCAAAGAGAGCAGCTGTAATGAACAGACCAAGGTAAGTGAGTACAGGGGGAGATGGGTTGGTTTTTAGTGCTAACTAGCCAAGTCTGGATTGGGAGTGCAAGTGTGGTGCATGTATTTGTCTTTCACATAGGTGTGTTTGCTTTCCAGTGGCGGAATATTCTTATTTTGTAGAAATGTCAGCTTAGCAATACTGTAACAATAAAAAGTACATGTATAGATTTTCTTTCCAAATAGGTATCTAAATGAGATTGATGGTTACAATCCAGTGTAGAAAGGGCAGTGAAATCTTCGTACAGTTGTGCAGTCAGTGGATGGTGGGTGTTCATCCTTTCAGCCTTTGCAATAAGGAACTTCTTTTGTTGTACATTTGTTAGTGCCCACACCTACTGGCAGAATTCTGAATACACTTTACTGTATTTGGGGCCTTCGAAGAATTTGGTAATTTTGGTTTTTTTAAAAAAATGAAAATTACAAAAAGATATTGTAGGGAGGGAGATAAGGAGGAACAACAATCTACTTTCCTTTTTACAAAAGGAAGTGCTGGAACCATTAATATGCAGGAGAACGGAGCCACTTGGAAAAATAAAATTCTTTGCCAGCTTCTGAATCTTAAATCATTTCATCTGTTTTGGAAACCAAATAATGATTTGATTCAGATCAATATGTGAAATTCACCTCCCACCCCTGTTACTTGGCCTTCATCTCCCTTGCCACACTGCTATAACAAGAAAATCTACTGCTGCCAGAATTTTCCTGCATCGAGCCCTTATACACTCCTGCCTGCCCACTTCCTGCTATTAATAATGCGCAGTCCTTCTATCACCAGACACTGTGTGTTATTTTGCCCCACATCCATCACCCATTGGTTCTTCAGGCCACTTTCTAGTTTGTCCCACTTGGTTTTAGCCACCCTCTTTCTGGACCACCACCTCCAGCATTCCTCTCTCTCTCCCGCACTTAGTATGCAGCACCTCTCCTTAAGCACTGGAAAGTTCATTCAGTGTCCTTTTCTGCTTTTCTTGATTAGTCCCTTGCCTCAATTCCTAGTTTTCTCTGCATTTCTGTAAGCCTTTTTCTCCTGACACTTTCTACAGGTCTCTCATTTTATTGCCTATTCTGCACCCCTCTTTCTGTAGCTGTTTCATGTCCTGGGACCTCCTCACAGTTCTCAGACTGTGTGAGATTTCAGCCTCACCCAAACCTACCACTTTCTTCCCTCAAAAGGTGGTTTGCCAACTGCTATGTTCCTTAAACAGTTGAGTATTCCAAGCCATCACACCAGTTTAGGCACTCTGTCTCAAAGGTCTGAACATGACAAAGTGTGATGTAATATACATCTTTTGAATTGCCTTGCCTTGACTGCCATGATCTCAAGTGAATCTCATGTGCCCTGTCACCATCTACAGGGCTACATTAGTTCCTGTGCAGAAACTGCATTTGTGACATGGAAGTCCATTTCATCACACACCTTCCTTTTCCTCAACCAGGTTTCCTTGGAGAACGGAGACTCCACAGCTCCAGAAAAGAATGGCTCCTGTGCCTCAGGTATTTCTCTAGTAAAGCCCTTCTTTTGCCAGCTTCCCTACTTCACTTAGAATTCAGGGAGTTTGTAGTTTGAGTGTTCCACTTATTTTTAGGCACCTTTTGGTGTCTGTCTGGTTTAACAATTATTTGGGGAAATTAGTCCTAGCCCTGTTGTGCAGCAGAGGATTCTAGCTGTTTCTTCTCCTCAGTTGCCTTTCTGCCCCTCTCACAGACCTGGAGACGCTCTGCTCTTACCTGCCACGGCTGCAGGGCCCTGTACTGGAGGTGACAGATGCCATTCGCCTACCCCTGGAGGAGCTGCTAATGGAGGGAGATCTTCTGGAGGTGACGCTAGATGAGAGCCAGAGCATTTGGCGCCTGCTGCAGGCTGCTTCTGTTCCCCAGCTCGACAAATTCCACCAACTGCTAGATGTAAGCGACCATGCTTCCCTCCCCTCCAGGGGCATATTCTAATTATCATCAGAAACGCTTATCTGATTCCTTATTTGTTGGGACTTCTTTCACTAGCCATGAATTCATTATGGCCTCCTTCATCGCAGGAGTGTTGGAGGAGGTCTCCTGGATGTGGCATTTGTCAATGAATTAGGAATAGATTCATACCTCAAGGGACTCTAATCAAAGCTGGAGTCACTCATGAACTGAGCAGCTGGTTGTTGTTGTTCTTTTTTTAAAAAATTGTTACATTTGTATCCTGCCTTTCAACAAAATGGTGCTCAGCTAACAGCAATAAACAAAAATACAATGAAATGCCTTGGGGCACCTTTAAAAATGTCATATTTATTGTGTCTTTAAAGTGCTGCAAGATTCTTTGATTTCCTAACATGGCTTCCTTTATCAAACCTGCTATCTAGCAGAGAGCAGATCTAGAATCCAGAAAAACTAAAGGTGATTTATTTAGAATAAGTGGTAGACTTCTCTGGTGTAGAATAAGTGTGCCTGTAGTTGCATTACCTGTGTGAAGGTCCTGAGGAAGAGCTTATCATGCAGGTCAGTGCAGAGGGGTTGAGTCATAAGTTAACAGCATTGTAGAAGCAACTGATTACTATTTAGGTATTAGAATTACCTGCACGGGATTATCTTGGAATTAGCTTTGAATCCATCCATCCATCCATTTTTATTTTTATTTTTTTGCATTTTGCAGTAACTGCAGCAGTTGTGATATTCTCTGGAAGTCATACAGGGGCAGAATTGGAGCACCCTGGTCTTGCTCTATATGGCATCAAGGAAATCAACCCTGCCCATTGTTGTACTTTGTACATTTCTCACATTTTCCCAATATTGGGTTTTTGAATAGTTTGAATACTTTTGCAAAGCCTTGAGTGAGTTGGCTGCAGCAACTTCACAGGCAGAGATGAGTGCCCTCATGACAGATGTGCATCTGTGGTGTAGTTCTGCCATGAAAAGAAATCTGAAATCAAGCCAAAGCTTGCAGTAGGCTAGAATATTAAGCATCAGAAAAACAGGATTTGTCAGTCCCTGCTTTCTTGCTTCTTTTTTAGCTGGAGCAAGCAGAGCGGCGTGGCACCCGTGGGAGAAGCCGAGACTCTGAGCGAAGGCGGAAGCGGAAGACAGAGCGTGGCGACTATCCACCCTTGCCCAAGGAGGAATTAGAGCCAAAGAAGATCCGGGGGGCAGACCCAGCGCTGCCTCAGGGTGGGGCTCCCCCTGCAGCAGGCACAGATTGCAGCCACAATGGAGTTGGGGTAAATGTGGAATGGGGCATGTTCTGAGCTAGTAGTGGGGCACTCAGGGGTTGGTGTTTGTTTTTTTTAAGTCAGGCGAGTAGTCAATGTGTAGTAACTGTCTTCCTTTTTCCTAGCAGTTGTGACGGCTAGATGATGCCTGGATTTCCCCTTCCTGGACTATACTGCACTGCAAGGGACTCTGGCAGCCCCATGTCACCCTGTTGGTTTGACTAGCACTCTGCATGGGGGGGAGGCACCTAGTCCCAGAAGCTGGAGGCTACAATCTCCCCCACCCGGACTCAGCACTGGCCCTGCACCAGACTATTTTCAGATGATGTAATATTTCATTTTCTTTTTTTCCTCCTTTTGTATTGTTGATACCTCGGCAGGGGGAGGCATTGCAGGGGTCACCATGGGCACCAAATGCAGGACCCACCAGTTCCCTTTGGTGGAAGCAGCAGGGTGCACCCTGTTGCTGTAAGGACTAGAGCCTTGCAGAGACCTGTTGTGGGTGGCGATAGCAGTGTGTGCTGGGAAAATCCCCAGCTCCTTGCTTCTGGCAGTAAAAGGAGTCAGGTGCCCTCTTAAGGGCAGTGCCCTGCTCCTCGTACCAGCATTCCCTAGATACAACAGGGGCAGCGCCTCCTGTTGCACAGAGGGGCAGCTCTCCCCAAACACCCCTATCCTCTTCCTGGTACCTATTGGGTTTTATAGGAACTGGGGTAACCACTTTGTTCTTTAGGGTGGTGGAAAGGGCAAGGAATCTTCTCGTTCCACTCCACCCTGACCTTCCTACCCCCAGATCATGGGCCCCATGCTGCCTCAGGCTCTGACACTAAAGTCTTTTTGTCTTTCTCTTTTTAGTGTTTTTCCTTTTTTCCAGCAGGGGAGGGTGGGCTGTTGAGGGTAGGGAGGGTGTGTTATTTTATTGTATTATGATTTTTTATTATTATTAAACTTTGGAGGTTAATGAACTTACTTGGATTTGGGGGGTGAATGCCACCTCATCCGTCAGGGGTGCTTTTAGCAGTTGTCATGTAAAATGTAGGCATGCACAGATCTAGTGACTGCTCCTGTCTTGTAACTTCCTGCTATGTAGGAGGATAGGTGTGGAGCACTGAGAAGCCCTGATTAGCTGCTTTCTCCCTTTGAAATTCTGAGTTCTGGCACCCTAGTTTTCAGTAAAAAATATAGTGTGATATGATTCTTTCAGGTGCCTAATAGTCACTGTAGAGCTGGAATTGGGAACCTGCAGCCCAAGGGCCACATGTAGTTGTCAGTCTAATCCCATACTGCTGGTGATGGTGGGGAACCTACCAGAAGAGGAGGAGGAGGAGGGTGGGAAATTCTACAATTGATCAGTTCAGTCCTCTGGCAAGAATAATCTGTCCCTTTCCCTAGCAGTCCACTCTCTAGGGAGAAGTGGGTGACAGGAAAATAGAGGAAAAGGTTGCCCACTTTTGGCAGCAGCCTGGCCCATCATTGGCACATGGTTCCTGACAGAAAGTTTCCCCTACCCTAGTTGTAGCAAGCCTTGCTCTCCCTCCAGTAGTGAATTGCACATCACCAAGAAAAGAGAAAGCCCTTTAGGCCAAACATACATACATTGCCAATAAGACACAAAGAAAGAATTTGAGGGGCAAGTTGTTACGGCTCTGAAAATGAATATTTAAAACTTTTTTTAATACTTCAGAAGCCCTGCCACCCCCCAAAAAGCCCAGAAAAGTAGAAGGACCAGTAGATGACAGAAGAGCACTGAACAAAGACAGAAAGAGTCAGGTTAATGGATTTTTCTGTGTCAGTCTTCACTGTAGATTATCTTTGAGACTTAGCTTTTCAGGTGCACTCTCTGTTATGTTAAAGAACTCAATTCAGAACTCAATTGTCAAATAAAAAATAAACATCAGCTGGCCTGGGCTCCATGACACTTTAACCAAGGCATTTTTCCTCCAATATTAAATTGGTGATATTTTGTGTAAAACAGGAAAAATAATTTTTTCCTTTTTGGAGAGGAGTTGAAGGCTCTGTGGAATAACAGGGTTTTTAAACATCCAAGAAATTAGAAAGCCATTTCCCCAGGTAAACTGGTAGAAAGCATTATTTAAGACTAAGATACTTAAGTTTGCATAGGACTGGCCTTCCTGGTGATGAATCAACTTGGAGGAAGTCTTGCCTCCTTAACATCTTTGGAATTCAGTGTCTCAAACACTGAGCTAAGACCAGTCAACATTAGATGCTTGGAATTCCCAGAATGCTTTTGACTGTCCCTCCCCATAGCTTCCTAAGAAAGCTTTGCAGTCAGAGATGAGAGGAAGAATTTTCCCATGGACCAGTAACTGGCTATAAAGGAGGGAGAAGCAAAGGGTAGGCGTGATTGAGTAGTTTTCACAATGGAGAAGAGCAGCCAGTAGTATTTTAAGTGCCCCTCTTAGAATTGATGCTATGTAATATTTTTAATCGAACTGTAGGCAGGGAATAGTAAGTAGCCAAGTTCTGCAAATAACACCAACTTGTTCAAAATGGTGAAATTCCAAGGAGTCAGGGCAAAGCTTCAAAATTGGACTCCACAGAGGTGTATACTATTTTGTGCTATGTGTAACTAACCTACACAATGTGCTTTTAGTTGTTATAATAATAGCACCAAGCTTTGATGGCTTTAAAAAAGGATTACATAAATGTGTGGAGGACAGAGCTATTGCTACCCATCAACAATAGAAGCTTAATGGAAATTACATGTGCCAAAACAGTATTCTGGAACACCAGATTTTTTTTGGGGGGGGGGAAGAGATGGTAAAATGGCTATTGTTTCCAGCAGCTTCTGCAAAACAAAATGTTGAACTAGATGGGGCTTGATCCATCAGGGAAACCTTTGGTTCTTGAGCTGGATACAAGTCTTTGTAGCACCATTGCTAGGTTTTCCCCCTTGGTCCAGCACTTGAAGGTGGGGGTGCAGGGGTGTAGGCAGAACCCTCCTACAATGAGGCATAAGGCAGTTCCCCTACCATGGGGAGAAGGAGTCTGCTCACACAGAACATGTAAAAGGGTGTCTTTCCTGCTGTAGACAAAACAGAAAAGCCGGAGAACTCCAATCATCTGAATAACCTGCAGTCCAAAGCCTGCTACTGCATTTCAGTTCAACAAGCAGTTTATACAGGACTCAAAAAAAGAGCAAAAGTAGCCTTGTCTTATAAGAAAAATTCCAAACTTCACATTAGAGCAACAACTTACCCCAACCAAACTCCCACAAAATTGTTATCCAGAACACTCTCATCAGGCTAGATGGCAAGCAAAGCAGGGGACTGCTGGGGGGGGGGGAGGCTGTAGACGCCAGCATTTGTCAGTCTTATGGTGGCATGTAAAAGGAGGTGGCAGACATTAAAATGAGACTTGAGCCTGATGACTTGTTCCCTCAGACTATTAAGAGGAAATGAGAGCCCAGTCAATCCACCAAGGATGGGAAAAGGCATAAATGCACCCATTCTGCTGGTGACCAGCAGTGTTTGCGGGAACCATTACCAAGGCAAAGAACCATATGATCTAGTTCCATGATTCAATGAGGTTTTGATGATTAAGCGGTATATAAAGCACATTAAATAAAATGCTATAGTGCAGGTTTCAGGTTACATCTATGGTTGCTGGGAGAAAAGGCACACATGATGGATGAAGCCTGCAAAGTACCTAGCAGTGTTTCATTTGAATGTCTGCTACATCCTCCCACATTCCATCTTAAGATTCTGACT